>NC_138896.1:112201246-112548746 GCF_965194825.1 Balaenoptera physalus | reverse complement strand
GAGCCCTAACCCTAACACAAACCCTAACCCTAACCCTAACACATACCCTACGCCGTACCCGAAGCCCTCCCCGAACACGTACCCTAAGCCGTACCCTAAGCCTAACCCTAAGCCTAACCCTAACCCTAGGCTACCCTTGACTGCTTCTGCCTCCAATAGATTTCCTAAGCACTAGTGTTTTAAGGAACAGCTTAAAAAGAGAATCCTAATGTGATTTCTTTATAATGGGTGTGTTCCTTATCTAATCCTAGTGTCTAAACTCTTCTCCATGGCTGGACCCCCAAATAATATTCCTTTATGTGCTAAGGGGTATCTAGAGAGTGGGATAGGTTTAATCACTACCCTAACCCTAACGCGTACCCTAACCCTAACCCCTACCCTAGCCCTAACACGTACCCTAATCCTAACCCGTACCCTAAACCGAGCCCTAACCCTAACACAAACCCTAACCCTAACCCTAACACATACCCTACGCCGTACCCGAAGCCCTCCCCGAACACGTACCCTAAGCCGTACCCTAAGCCTAACCCTAAGCCTAACCCTAACCCTAGGCTACCCTTGACTGCTTCTGCCTCCAATAGATTTCCTAAGCACTAGGGTTTTAAGGAACAGCTTAAAAAGAGAATCCTAATGTGATTTCTTTATAATATGTGTGTTCCTTATATTATCTTAGTGTCTAAACTCTTCTCCATGGCTGGACCCCCAAATAATATTCCTTTAAGTGCTAAGGGGTATCTAGAGAGTGGGATAGGTTTAATAACTACCCTAACCCTAATGCGTGCCCTAACCCTAACCCCTACCCTAACCCTAACACGTACCCTAATCCTAACCCGTACCCTAAACCGAGCCCTAACCCTAACACTAACCCTAACCCTAACCCTAACCCATACCCTTCGCCGTACCCGAAGCCCTCCCCGAACACGTACCCTAAGCCGTACCCTAAGCCTAACCCTAAGCCTAACGCTAACCCTAGGCTACCCTTGACTGCTTCTGAATCCAATAGATTTCCTAAGCACTAGTGTTTTAAGGAACAGCTTAAAAAGAGAATCCTAATGTGATTTCTTTATAATGTGTGTGTTCCTTATATTATCTTAGTGTCTAAACTCTTCTCCATGGCTGGACCCCCAAATAATATTCCTTTACGTGCTAAGGGCTATCTAGAGAGTGGGATAGGTTTAATAACTACCTTAACCCTAACGCGTACCCTAACCCTAACCCCTATCCTAACCCTAACACGTACCCTAAACCTAAACCGTACCCTAAACCGAGCCCTAACCCTAACACTAACCCTAACCCTAACCCATACCCTACGCCGTACCCGAAGCCCTCCCCGAACCCGTACCCTAAGCCGTACCCTAAGCCTAACCCTAACCCTAGGCTACCCTTGACTGCTTCTGCCTCCAATAGATTTCCTAAGCACTAGTGTTTTAAGGAACAGCTTAAAAAGAGAATCCTAATGTGATTTCTTTATAATGGGTGTGTTTCTTATCTAATCCTAGTGTCTAAACTCTTCTCCATGGCTGGACCCCCAAATAATATTCCTTTATGTGCTAAGGGGTATCTAGAGAGTGGGATAGGTTTAATCACTACCCTAACCCTAACGCGTACCCTAACCCTAACCCCTACCCTAACACGTACCCTAATCCTAACCCATACCCTAAACGGAGCCCTAACCCTAACACTAACCCTAACCCTAACCCTAACCCATACCCTACGCCGTACCCAAAGCCCTCCCCAAACCCGTAACCTAAGCCGTACCCTAAGCCTAACCCTAAGCCTAACCCTAACCCTAGGCTACCCTTGACTGCTTCTGCCTCCAATAGATTTCCTAAGCACTAGTGTTTTAAGGAACAGCTTAAAAAGAGAATCCTAATGTGATTTCTTTATAATGTGTGTGTTCCTTATATTATCTTAGTGTCTAAGCTCTTCTCCATGGCTGGACCCACAAATAATATTCCTTTACGTGCTAAGGGGTATCTAGAGAGTGGGATAGGTTTAATAACTACCCTAACCCTAACGCGTACCCTAACCCTAACCCCTACCCTAACACTAACACGTACCCTAATCCTAACCCGTACCCTAAACCGAGCCCTAACCCTAACACTAACCCTAAACCTAACCCTAACCCATACCCTACGCCGTACCCGAAGCCCTCCCCGAACCCGTACCCTAAGCCGTACCCTAAGCCTAACCCTAAGCCTAACCCTAACCCTAGGCTACCCTTGACTGCTTCTGCCTCCAATAGATTTCCTAAGCACTAGTGTTTTAAGAAACAGCTTAAAAAGAGAATCCTAATGTGATTTCTTTATAATGGGTGTGTTCCTTATCTTTTCCTAGTGTCTAAACTCTTCTCCATGGCTGGACCCCCAAACAATATTCCTTTACGTGCTAAGGGGTAACTAGAGAGTGGGATAGGTTTAATAACTACCCTAACCCTAACGCGTACCCTAACGCTAACCCCTACCCTAACGCTAACACGTACCCTAATCCTAACCCGTACCCTAAACCGAGCCCTAACCCTAACACTAACCCTAACCCTAACCCTAACCCATACCCTACGCCGTACCCGAAGCCCTCCCCGAACCCGTACCCTAAGCCGTACCCTAAGCCTAACCCTAAGCCTAACCCTAACCCTAGGCTACCCTTGACTGCTTCTGCCTCCAATAGATTTCCTAAGCACTAGTGTTTTAAGGAACAGCTTAAAAAGAGAATCCTAATGTGATTTCTTTATAATGTGTGTGTTCCTTATCTTATCTTAGTGCCTAAACTTTTCTCCATGGATGGACCCCCAAATAATATTCCTTTACGTGCTAAGGGGTATCTAGAGAGTGGGATAGGTTTAATAACTAACCTAACCGTAACGCGTACCCTAACCCTAACCCCTACCCTAACCCTAACACGTACCCTAATCCTAACCCGTTCCCTAAACCGAGCCCTAACCCTAACACTAACCCTAACCCTAACCCTAACCCATACCCTACGCCGTACCCGAAGCCCTCCCCGAACCCGTACCCTAAGCCGTACCCTAAGCCTAACCCTAACCCTAGGCTACCCTTGACTGCTTCTGCCTCCAATAGATTTCCTAAGCACTAGTGTTTTAAGGAACAGCTTAAAAAGAGAATCCTAATGTGATTTCTTTATAATGGGTGTGTTCCTTATCTAATCCTAGTGTCTAAACTCTTCTCCATGGCTGGACCCCCAAATAATATTCCTTTATGTGCTAAGGGGTATCTAGAGAGTGGGATAGGTTTAATCACTACCCTAACCCTAACGCGTACCCTAACCCTAACCCCTACCCTAACACGTACCCTAATCCTAACCCATACCCTAAACGGAGCCCTAACCCTAACACTAACCCTAACCCTAACCCTAACCCATACCCTACGCCGTACCCAAAGCCCTCCCCAAACCCGTAACCTAAGCCGTACCCTAAGCCTAACCCTAAGCCTAACCCTAACCCTAGGCTACCCTTGACTGCTTCTGCCTCCAATAGATTTCCTAAGCACTAGTGTTTTAAGGAACAGCTTAAAAAGAGAATCCTAATGTGATTTCTTTATAATGTGTGTGTTCCTTATATTATCTTAGTGTCTAAGCTCTTCTCCATGGCTGGACCCACAAATAATATTCCTTTACGTGCTAAGGGGTATCTAGAGAGTGGGATAGGTTTAATAACTACCCTAACCCTAACGCGTACCCTAACCCTAACCCCTACCCTAACACTAACACGTACCCTAATCCTAACCCGTACCCTAAACCGAGCCCTAACCCTAACACTAACCCTAAACCTAACCCTAACCCATACCCTACGCCGTACCCGAAGCCCTCCCCGAACCCGTACCCTAAGCCGTACCCTAAGCCTAACCCTAAGCCTAACCCTAACCCTAGGCTACCCTTGACTGCTTCTGCCTCCAATAGATTTCCTAAGCACTAGGGTTTTAAGGAACAGCTTAAAAAGAGAATCCTACTGTGATTTCTTTATAATGTGTGTGTTCCTTATATTATCTTAGTGTCTAAACTCTTCTCCATGGCTGTACCCCCAAATAATATTCCTTTACGTGTTAAGAGGTATCTAGAGAGTGGGATAGGTTTAATAACTAACCTAACCCTAATGCGTGCCCTAACCCTAACCCCTACCCTAACCCTAACACGTACCCTAATCCTAACACGTACCCTAAACCGAGCCCTAACTCTAACACTAACCCTAACCCTAACCCTAACCCATACCCTACGCCGTACCCGAAGCCCTCCCCGAACCCGTACCCTAAGCCTAACCCTAAGCCTAACCCTAACCCTAGGCTACCCTTGACTGCTTCTGCCTCCAATAGATTTCCTAAGCACTAGTGTTTTAAGGAACAGCTTAAAAAGAGAATCCTAATGTGATTTCTTTATAATGGGTGTGTTCCTTATCTTTTCCTAGTGTCTAAACTCTTCTCCATGGCTGGACCCCCAAATAATATTCCTTTACGTGCTAAGGGGTAACTAGAGAGTGGGATAGGTTTAATAACTACCCTAACCCTAACGCGTACCCTAACGCTAACCCCTACCCTAACCCTAACACGTACCCTAATCCTAACCCGTACCCTAAACCGAGCACTAACCCTAACACTAACCCTAACCCTAACCCTAACCCATACCCTACGCCGTACCCGAAGCCCTCCCTGAACCCGTACCCTAAGCCGTACCCTAAGCCTAACCCTAAGCCTAACCCTAACCCTAGGCTACCCTTGACTGCTTCTGCCTCCAATAGATTTCCTAAGCACTAGGGTTTTAAGGAACAGCTTAAAAAGAGAATCCTAATGTGATTTCTTTATAATGTGTGTGTTCCTTATATTATCTTAGTGTCTAAACTCTTCTCCATGGCTGGACCCCCAAATAATATTGCTTTACGTGCTAAGGGGTATCTAGAGAGTGGGATAGGTTTAATAACTACCCTAACCCTAATGCGTGCCCTAACCCTAACCCCTACCCTAACCCTAACACGTACCCTAATCCTAACCCGTACCCTAAACCGAGCCCTAACCCTAACACTAACCCTAACCCTAACCCTAACCCATACCCTACGCCGTACCCGAAGCCCTCCCCGAACCCGTACCCTAAGCCGTACCCTAAGCCTAACCCTAAGCCTAACCCTAACCCTAGGCTACCCTTGACTGCTTCTGCCTCCAATAGATTTCCTAAGCACTAGTGTTTTAAGGAACAGCTTAAAAAGAGAATCCTAATGTGATTTCTTTATAATGTGTGTGTTCCTTATCTTATCTTAGTGCCTAAACTTTTCTCCATGGATGGACCCCTAAATAATATTCCTCTACGTGCTAAGGGGTATCTAGAGAGTGGGATAGGTTTAATAACTAACCTAACCGTAACGCGTACCCTAACCCTGACCCCTACCCTAACCCTAACACGTACCCTAATCCTAACCCGTTCCCTAAACCGAGCCCTAACCCTAACACTAACCCTAACCCTAACCCTAACCGTACCCTTCGCCGTACCCGAAGCCCTCCCGGAACCCGTACCCTAAGCCGTACCCTAAGCCTAACCCTAACCCTAGGCTACCCTTGACTGCTTCTGCCTCCAATAGATTTCCTAAGCACTAGTGTTTTAAGGAACAGCTTAAAAAGAGAATCCTAATGTGATTTCTTTATAATGTGTTTGTTCCTTATATTATCTTAGTGTCTAAACTCTTCTCCATGGCTGGACCAACAATTAATATTCCTTTACGTGCTAAGGGGTATCTAGAGAGTGGGATAGGTTTAATAACTACCCTAACCCTAACGCTTACCCTAACCCTAACCCCTACCCTAACCCTAACACGTACCCTAATCTTAACCCGTACCCTAAACCGAGCCCTAACCCTAACACTAACCCTAACCGTAACCCTAACCCATACCCTACGCCGTACCCGAAGCCCTCCCCGAACACGTACCCTAAGCCGTACCCTAAGCCTAACCCTAAGCCTAACCCTTACCCTAGGCTACCCTTGACTGCTTCTGCCTCCAATAGATTTCCTAAGCACTAGTGTTTTAAGGAACAGCTTAAAAAGAGAATCCTAATGTGATTTCTTTATAATGGGTGTGTTCCTTATCTAATCCTAGTGTCTAAACTCTTCTCCATGGCTGGACCCCCAAATAATATTCCTTGATGTGCTAACGGGTATCTAGAGAGTGGGATAGGTTTAATCACTACCCTAACCCTAACGCGTACCCTAACGCTAACCCCTACCCTAACCCTAACACGTACCCTAATCCTAACCCGTACCCTAAACCGAGCCCTAACCCTAACAGTAACCCTAACCCTAACCCATACCCTACGCCGTACCCGAAGCCCTCCCCGAACCCGTACCCTAAGCCGTACCCTAAGCCTAACCCTAAGCCTAACCCTAACCGTAGGCTACCCTTGACTGCTTCTGCCTCCAATAGATTTCCTAAGCACTAGTGTTTTAAGGAACAGCTTAAAAAGAGAATCCTAATGTGATTTCTTTATAATGTGTGTGTTCCTTATCTTATCCTAGTGTCTAAACTCTTCTCCATGGCTGGACCCCCAAATAATATTCCTTTACGTGCTAAGGGGTAACTAGGGAGTGGGATAGGTTTAATAACTACCCTAACCCTAACGCGTACCCTAACGCTAACCCCTACCCTAACCCTAACACGTACCCTAAACCTAACCCGTACCCTAAACCGAGCCCTAACCCTAACACTAACCCTAACCCTAACCCTAACCCATACCCTACGCCGTACCCGAAGCCCTCCCCGAACCCGTACCCTAAGCCGTACCCTAAGCCTAACCCTAAGCCTAACCCTAAACCTAGGCTACCCTTGACTGCTTCTGCCTCCAATAGATTTCCTAAGCACTAGTGTTTTAAGGAAGAGCTTAAAAAGAGAATCCTAATGTGATTTCTTTATAATGGGTGTGTTCCTTATCTAATCCTAGTGTCTAAACTCTTCTGCACGGCTGGACCCCCAAATAATATTCCTTTATGTGCTAAGGGGTATCTAGAGAGTGGGATAGGTTTAATCACTACCCTAACCCTAACGCGTACCCTAACCCTAACCCCTACCCTAACCCTAACACGTACCCTAATCCTAACCCATACCCTAAACCGAGCCCTAACCCTAACACTAACCCTAACCCTAACCCTAACCCATACCCTACGCCGTACCCGAAGCCCTCCCCGAACCTGTACCCTAAGCCATACCCTAAGCCTAACCCTAAGCCTAACCCTAACCCTAGGCTACCCTTGACTGCTTCTGCCTCCAATAGATTTCCTAAGCACTAGTGTTTTAAGGAACAGCTTAAAAAGGGAATCCTAATGTGATTTCTTTATAATGGGTGTGTTCCTTATCTAATCCTAGTGTCTAAACTCTTCTCCATGGCTGGACCCCCAAATAATATTCCTTTATGTGCTAAGGGGTATCTAGAGAGTGGGATAGGTTTAATCAGTACACTAACACTAACGCGTACCCTAACCCTAACCCCTACCCTAACCCTAACACGTACCCTAATCCTAACCCATACCCTAAACCGAGCCCTAACCCTAACACTAACCCTAAACCTAACCCTAACACATACCCTACGCCGTACCCGAAGCCCTCCCCGAACGCGTACCCTAAGCCGTACCCTAAGCCTAACCCTAAGCCTAACCCTAACCCTAGGCTACCCTTGACTGCTTCTGCCTCCAATAGATTTCCTAAGCACTAGTGTTTTAAGGAACAGCTTAAAAAGAGAACCCTAAAGTGATTTCTTTATAATGGGTGTGTTCCTTATCTTATCCTAGTGTCTAAACTCTTCTCCATGGCTGGACCTCCAAATAATATTCCTTTACGTGCTAAGGGGTATCTAGAGAGTGGGATAGGTTTAATAACTACCCTAACCCTAACCCCTACCCTAACCCTAACACGTACCCTAATCCAAACACGTACCCTAAACCGAGCCCTAACCCTAACACTAACCCTAACCCTAACCCATACCCTACGCCGTACCCGAAGCCCTCCCCGAACCCGTACCCTAAGCCGTACCCTAAGCCTAACCCCAAGCCTAACCCTAACCCTAGGCTACCCTTGACTGCTTCTGCCTCCAATAGATTTCCTAAGCACTAGTGTTTTAAGGAAGAGCTTAAAAAGAGAATCCTAATGTGATTTCTTTATAATGGGTGTGTTCCTGATCTTATCCTAGTGTCTAAACTCTTCTCCATGGCTGGACCCCCAAATAATATTCCTTTACGTGATAAGGGGTATCTAGAGAGTGGGATAGGTTTAATAACTACCCTAACCCTAACGCGTACCCTAACCCTAACCCCTACCCTAACCCTAACACGTACCCTAATCCTAACCCGTACCCTAAACCGAGCCCTAACCCTAACACTAACACTAACCCTAACCGATACCCTACGCCGTACCCGAAGCCCTCACCGAACCCGTACCCTAAGCCGTACCCTAAGCCTAACCCTAAGCCTAACCGTAACCCTAGGCTACCCTTGACTGCTTCTGCCTCCAATAGATTTCCTAAGCACTAGTGTTTTAAGGAAGAGCTTAAAAAGAGAATCCTAATGTGATTTCTTTATAATGGGTGTGTTCCTTATCTTATCTGAGTGTCTAAACTCTTCTCCAAGGCTGGACCTCCAAATAATATTCCTTTACGTGCTAAGGGGTATCTAGAGAGTGGGATAGGTTTAATAACTACCCTAACCCTAACCCCTACCCTAACCCTAACACGTACCCTAATCCTAACCAATACCCTAAACCGAGCCCTAACCCTAACACTAACCCTAACCCTAACCCTAACCCATACCCTACACCGTACCCGAAGCCCTCCCCGAACCCATAACCTAAGCCGTACCCTAAGCCGTACCCTAAGCCTAACCCTAACCCTAGGCTACCCTTGACTGCTTCTGCCTCCAATAGATTTCCTAAGCACTAGTGTTTTAAGGAACAGCTTAAAAAGAGAATCCTAATGTGTTTTCTTTATAATGGGTGTGTTACTTATCTTATCCTAGTGTCTAAACTCTTCTCCATGGCTGGACCTCCAAATAATATTCCTTTACGTGCTAAGGGGTATCTAGAGAGTGGGATAGGTTTAATAACTACCCTAACACTAACGCGTACCCTATCCCTAACCCCTACCCTAACCCTAACACGTACCCTAATCCTAACCAATACGCTAAACCGAGCCCTAACCCTAACAGTAACCCTAACCATAACCCTAACCCATACCCTACGCCGTACCCGAAGCCCTCCCCGAACCCGTACCCTAAGCCGTACCCTAAGCCGTAACCTAAGCCTAGGCTACCCTTGACTGCTTCTGCCTCCAATAGATTTCCTAAGCACTAGTGTTTTAAGGAACAGCTTAAAAAGAGAATCCAAATGTGATTTCTTTATAATGGGTGTGTTCATTATCTTATCCTAGTGTCTCAACTCTTCTCCATGGCTGGACCCCCAAATAATATTCCTTTACGTGCTAAGGTGTATCTAGAGAGTGGGATACGTTTAATAACTACCCTAACCCTAACGCGTACCCTAACCCTAACCCCTACCCTAACCCTAACATGTACCCTAATATTAACCCGTACCCTAAACCGAACCCTAACCCTAACACTAACCCTAACCCTAACCCATACCCTACGCCGTACCCGAACCCCTCCCAGAACCCGTACCCTAAGCTGTACCCTAAGCCTAACCCTAAGCCTAACCCTAAACCTAGGCTACCCTTGACTGCTTCTGCCTCCAATAGATTTCCTAAGCACTAGTGTTTTAAGGAACAGCTTAAAAAGAGAATCCTAATGTGATTTCTTTATAATGGGTGTGTTCATTATCTTATCCTAGTGTCTCAACTCTTCTCCATGGCTGGACCCCCAAATAATATTCCTTTACGTGCTAAGGGGTATCTAGAGAGTGGGATAGGTTTAATAACTACCCTAACACTAACGCGTACCCTAACCCTAACCCCTACCCTAACCCTAACACGTACCCTAATCCTAACCAATACCCTAAACCGAGCCCTAACCCTAACACTAACCCTAACCCTAACCCATACCTTACGCCGTACCCGAAGCCCACCCCGAACCCGTACCCTAAGCCGTACCCTAAGCCGTACCCTAACCCTAGGCTACCCTTGACTGCTTCTGCCTCCAATAGATTTCCTAAGCACTAGTGTTTTAAGGAACAGCTTAAAAAGAAAATCCTAATGTGATTTCTTTATAATGGGTGTGTTCCTTATCTTATCCTAGTGTCTAAACTCTTCTCCATGGCTGGACCCCCAAATAATATTCCTTTACGTGCTAAGGGGTATCTAGAGAGTGGGATAGTTTTAATAACTACCCTAACCCTAACACGTACCCTAATCCTATCCCTTATCCTAAACGGAGCCCTAACCCTAACGGTAACCCAAACCCTAACCCTAACCCATACCCTCCGCCGTACACGAACCCCTCCCCGAACCTGTACCCTAAGCCGTACCCTAAGCCTAACCCTAACCCTAGGCTACCCTTGACTGCTTCTGCCTCCAATAGATTTCCTAAGCACTAGTGTTTTAAGGAACAGCTTAAAAAGAGAATCCTAATGTGATTTCTTTATAATGGGTGTGTTCCTTATCTTATCCTAGTGTCTAAACTCTTCTCCATGGCTGGACCCCCAAATAATATTCCTTTACGTGCTAAGGGGTATCTAGAGAGTGGGATAGTTTTAATAACTACCCTAACCCTAACGCGTACCCTTACCCGAGCCCCTACCCTAAACCTAACACGTACCCTAATCCTAACCCGTAACCTAAACCGAGGCCTAACCCTAACACTAACCCTAACCCTAACACGAACCCACACCCTACGCCGTACCTGAAGCCCTCCCCGAACCCGTACCGTAAGCCGTACCCTAAGCATAACCCTAAGCCTAACCCTAACCCTAGGCTACCCTTGACTGCTTCTGCCTCCAATAGATTTCCTAAGCACTAGTGTTTTAAGGAACAGCTTAAAAAGAGAATCCTAATGTGATTTCTTTATAATGGGTGTGTTCCTTATCTTATCCTAGTGTCTAAACTCTTCTCCATGGCTGGACCCCCAAATAATATTCCTTTACGTGCTAAGGGGTATCTAGAGAGTGGGATAGGTTTAATAACTACCCTAACCCTAACACGTACCCTAATCCTATCCCTTATCCTAAACGGAGCCCTAACCCTAACGGTAACCCAAACCCTAACCCTAACCCATACCCTCCGCCGTACACGAACCCCTCCCCGAACCTGTACCCTAAGCCGTACCCTAAGCCTAACCCTAACCCTAGGCTACCCTTGACTGCTTCTGCCTCCAATAGATTTCCTAAGCACTAGTGTTTTAAGGAACAGCTTAAAAAGAGAATCCTAATGTGATTTCTTTATAATGGGTGTGTTCCTTATCTTATCCTAGTGTCTAAACTCTTCTCCATGGCTGGACCCCCAAATAATATTCCTTTACGTGCTAAGGGGTATCTAGAGAGTGGGATAGTTTTAATAACTACCCTAACCCTAACGCGTACCCTTACCCGAGCCCCTACCCTAAACCTAACACGTACCCTAATCCTAACCCGTAACCTAAACCGAGGCCTAACCCTAACACTAACCCTAACCCTAACACGAACCCACACCCTACGCCGTACCTGAAGCCCTCCCCGAACCCGTACCGTAAGCCGTACCCTAAGCATAACCCTAAGCCTAACCCTAACCCTAGGCTACCCTTGACTGCTTCTGCCTCCAATAGATTTCCTAAGCACTAGTGTTTTAAGGAACAGCTTAAAAAGAGAATCCTAATGTGATTTCTTTATAATGGGTGTGTTCCTTATCTTATCCTAGTGTCTAAACTCTTCTCCATGGCTGGACACCCAAATAATATTCCTTTACGTGCTAAGGGGTATCTAGAGAGTGGGATAGGTTTAATAACTACCCTAACCCTAACACGTACCCTAATCCTATCCCTTATCCTAAACTGAGCCCTAACCCTAACAGTAACCCAAACCCTAACCCTAACCCATACCCTCCGCCGTACACGAACCCCTCCCCGAACCCGTACCATAAGCCGTACCGTAAGCCTAACCCTAACCGTAGGCTACCCTTGACTGCTTCTGCCTCCAATAGATTTCCTAAGCACTAGTGTTTTAAGGAACAGCTTAAAAAGAGAATCCTAATGTGATTTCTTTATAATGGGTGTGTTCCTTATATTATCTTAGTGTCTAAACTCTTCTCCATGGCTGGACCCCCAAATAATATTCCTTTACGTGCTAAGGGGTATCTAGAGAGTGGGATAGGTTTAATAACTACCCTAACCCTAACGCGTACCCTAACCCTAACCCCTACCCTAACCCTAACACGTACCCTAATCCTAAACAATACCCTAAACCGAGCCCTAACCCTAACACTAACCCTAACTCTAACCCTAACCCATACCCTACGCCGTACCCGAAGCCCTCCCCGAACCCGTACCCTAAGCCGTACCCTAAGCCGTACCCTAAGCTTAACCCTAACCCTAGGCTACCCTTGACTGCTTCTGCCTCCAATAGATTTCCTAAGCACTAGTGTTTTAAGGAACAGCTTAAAAAGAGAATCCTAATGTGATTTCTTTATAATGGTTTTGTTCCTTATCTTATCCTAGTGTCTAAACTCTTCTTCATGGCTGGACCTCCAAATAATATTCCTTTACGTGCTAAGGGGTATTTAGAGAGTGGGATAGGTTTAATAACTACCCTAACAGTAACGCGTACCCTAACCCTAACCCCTACCCTAACCCAAACTCGTACCCTAATCCTAACCAATACCCTAAACCGAGCCCTAACCCTAACACTAACCCTAACCCTAACCCTAACCCATACCCTACGCCGTACCCGAATCCCTCCCCGAACCCGTACCCTAAGCCGTACCCTAAGCCTTACCCTAAGCCTAACCCTAACCCTAGGCTACCCTTGACTGCTTCTGCCTCCAATAGATTTCCTAAGCACTAGTGTTTTAAGGAACAGCTTAAAAAGAGAATCCTAATGTGATTTCTTTATAATGGGTGTGTTCCTTATCTTATCCTAGTGTCTAAACTCTTCTCCATGGCTGGACCCCCAAATAATATTCATTTACGTGCTAAGGCGTATCTAGAGAGTGGGATAGGTTTAATAACTACCCTAACCCTAACGCGTACCCTAACCCTAACCCCTACCCTAACCCTAACATGTACCCTAATCCTAACCCGTACCCTAAACCGAGCTCTAAACCTAACACTAACCCTAACCCTAACCCTAAACCTAACCCTAACATGTACCCTAATCCTAACCCGTACTCTAAACCGAGCCCTAACCCTAACACTAACCCTAACCCTAACCCATACCCTACGCCGTACCCGAACCCCTCCCCGAACCCGTACCCTAAGCCGTACCCTAAGCCTAATCCTAAGCCCAACCCTAACCCTAGGCTACCCTTGACTTCTTATGCCTCCAATAGATTTCCTAAGCACTAGTGTTTTAAGGAACAGCTTAAAAAGAGAATCCTAATGTGATTTCTTTATAATGGGTGTGTTCCTTATCTTATCCTAGTGTCTAAACTCTTCTCCATGGCTGGACCCCCATATAATATTCCTTTACGTGCTAAGGGGTATCTAGAGAGTGGGATAGGTTTAATAACTACCCTAACCCTAACGCGTACCCTAGCCCTAACCCCTACCCTAACCCTAACCTGTACCCTAATCCTAAACTGTACCCTAAACCGAGCCCTAACACTAACCCTAACCCTAACCCTAACCCATACCCTACGCCGTACCCGAACCCCTCCCCGAACCCGTACCCTAAGCCGTACCCTAAGCCTAACCCTAACCCTAGGCTACCCTTGACTGCTTCTGCCTCCAATAGATTTCCTAAGCACTAGTGTTTTAAGGAACAGCTTAAAAAGAGAATCCTAATGTGATTTCTTTATAATGGGTGCGTTACTTATCTTATCATAGTGTCTAAACTCTTCTCCATGGCTGGACCTCCAAATAATATTCCTTTACGTGCTAAGGGGTATCTAGAGAATGGGATAGGTTTAATAACTACCCTAACATTAACGCGTACCCTATCCCTAACCCCTACCCTAACCCTAACACGTACCCTAATCCTAACCAATACCCTAAACCGAGCCCTAACCCTAACACTAACCCTAACCATAACCCTAACCCATACCCTACGCCGTACCCGAAGCCCTCCCCTAACCCGTACCCTAAGCCGTACCCTAAGCTGTAACCTAAGCCTAAACCTAACCCTAGGCTACCCTTGACTGCTTCTGCCTCCAATAGATTTCCTAAGCACTAGTGTTTTAAGGAACAGCTTAAAAAGAGAATCCTAATGTTATTTCTTTATAATGGGTGTGTTCCTTATCTTATCCTAGTGTCTAAACTCTTCTCCATGGCTGGACCCCCAAATAATATTCCTTTACGTGCTAAGGTGTATCTAGAGAGTGGGATAGGTTTAATAACTATCCTAACCCTAACGCGTACCCTAACCCTAACCCCTACCCTAACACTAACATGTACCCTAATCCTAACCCGTACCCTAAACCGAGCCCTAACCCTAACACTAACCCTAACCCTAACCCATACCCTACGCCGTACCCGAACCCCTCCCAGAACCCGTACCCTAAGCTGTAACCTAAGCCTAACCCTAAGCCTAACCCTAACCCTAGGCTACCCTTGACTGCTTCTGCCTCCAATAGATTTCCTAAGCACTAGTGTTTTAAGGAACAGCTTAAAAAGAGAATCCTAATGTGATTTCTTTATAATGGGTGTGTTCCTTATCTTATCCTAGTGTCTAAACTCTTCTCCATGGCTGGACCTCAAAATAATATTCCTTTACGTGCTAAGGGGTATCTAGAGAGTGGGATAGGTTTAATAACTACCCTAAGTTTAATGCGTACCCTAACCCTAACCCCTACCCTAACCCTAACACGTACCCTAATCCTAACGAATACCCTAAACCGAGCCCTACCCCTAACACTAACCCTAACCCTATACCTAACCCATACCCTACGCCGTACCAGAAGCCCTCACCGAACCCGTACCCTAAGCCGTACCCTAAGCCTAACCCTAAGCCTAACCCTAACCCTAGGCTACCCTTGACTGCTTCTGCCTCCAATAGATTTCCTAAGCACTAGTGTTTTAAGGAACAGCTTAAAAAGAGAATCCTAATGTGATTTCTTTATAATGGGTGCGTTACTTATCTTATCCTAGTGTCTAAACTCTTCTCCATGGCTGGACCTCCAAATAATATTCCTTTACGTGCTAAGGGGTATCTAGAGAGTGGGATAGGTTTAATAACTACCCTAACACTAACGCGTACCCTATCCCTAACCCCTACCCTAACCCTAACACGTACCCTAATCCTAACCAATACCCTAAACCGAGCCCTAACCCTAACACTAACCCTAACCATAACCCTAACCCATACCCTACGCCGTACCCGAAGCCCTCCCCGAACCCGTACCCTAAGCCGTACCCTAAGCCGTAACCTAAGCCTAAACCTAACCCTAGGCTACCCTTGACTGCTTCTGCCTCCAATAGATTTCCTAAGCACTAGTGTTTTAAGGAACAGCTTAAAAAGAGAATCCTAATGTGATTTCTTTATAATGGGTGTGTTTCTTATCTTATCCTAGTGTCTAAACTCTTCTCCATGGCTGGACCCCCAAAAAATATTCCTTTACTTGCTAAGGGGTATCTAGAGAGTGGGTTAGGTTTAATAACTACCCTAACCCTAATGCGTACCCGAACCCTAACCCCTACCCTAACCCTAACACGTAACCTAATCCTAAACCGTACCCTAAACGGAACCCTAACACTAACACTAAACCTAACCCTAACCCTAACCCTAACCCTAACATGTACCCTAATCCTAACCCGTACCCTAAACCGAGCCCTAACCCTAACACTAACCCTAACCCTAACCCTAACCCATACCCTACGCCGTACCCGAACCCCTCCCCGAACCCGTACCCTAAGCCGTACCCTAACCCTAACCCTAAGCCCAACACTAACCCTAGGCTACCCTTGACTTCTTCTGCCTCCAATAGATTTCCTAAGCACTAGTGTTTTAAGGAACAGCTTAAAAAGAGAATCCTAATGTGATTTGTTTATAATGGGTGTGTTCCTTATCTTATCCTAGTGTCTAAACTCTTCTCCATGGCTGGACCTCCAAATAATATTCCTTTACGTGCTAAGGGGTATCTAGAGAGTGGGATAGGTTTAATTACTACCCTAACACTAACGCGTACCCTATCCCTAACCCCTACCCTAACCCTAACACGTACCCTAATCCTAACCAATACGCTAAACCGAGCCCTAACCCTAACACTAACCCTAACCATAACCCTAACCCATACCCTACGCCGTACCCGAAGCCCTCCCCGAACCAGTACCCTAAGCCGTAACCTAAGCCGTAACCTAAGCCTAGGCTACCCTTGACTGCTTCTGCCTCCAATAGATTTCCTAAGCACTAGTGTTTTAAGGAACAGCTTAAAAAGAGAATCCTAATGTTATTTCTTTATAATGGGTGTGTTCCTTATCTTATCCTAGTGTCTAAACTCTTCTCCATGGCTGGACCCCCAAATAATATTCCTTTACGTGCTAAGGGGTATCTAGAGAGTGGGATACGTTTAATAACTACCCTAACCCTAACGCGTACCCTAACCCTAACATGTACCCTAATATTAACCCGTACCCTAAACCGAGCCCTAACCCTAACACTAACCCTAACCCTAACCCATACCCTACGCCGTACCCGAACCCGTCCCAGAACCCGTACCCTAAGCTGTACCCTAAGCCTAACCCTAAGCCTAACCCTAACCCTAGGCTACCCTTGACTGCTTCTGCCTCCAATAGATTTCCTAAGCACTAGTGTTTTAAGGAACAGCTTAAAAAGAGAATCCTAATGTGATTTCTTTATAATGGGTGTGTTCCTTATCTTATCCTAGTGTCTAAACTCTTCTCCATGGCTGGACCCCCAAATAATATTCATTTACGTGCTAAGGGGTATCTAGAGAGTGGGATAGTTTTAATAACTACCCTAACCCTAACGCGTACCCTAGCCCTAACACCTACCCTAACACTAACCTGTACCCTAATCCTAAACCGTACCCTAAACCGAGCCCTAACACTATCCCTAACCCTAACCCTAACCCATACCCTACGCCATACCCGAACCCCTCCCCGAACCCGTACCCTAAGCCGTACCCTAAGCCTAACCCTAACCCTAGGCTACCCTTGACTGCTTCTGCCTCCAATAGATTTCCTAAGCACTAGTGTTTTAAGGAACAGCTTAAAAAGAGAATCCTAATGTGATTTCTTTATAATGGGTGTCTTACTTATCTTATCCTAGTGTCTAAACTCTTCTCCATGGCTGGACCTCCAAATAATATTCCTTTACGTGCTAAGGGGTATCTAGAGAGTGGGATAGGTTTAATAACTAACCTAACACTAACGCGTACCCTATCCCTAACCCCTACCCTAACCCTAACACGTACCGTAATCCTAACCAATACGCTAAACCGAGCCCTAACCCTAACAGTAACCCTAACCATAACCCTAACCCATACCCTACGCCGTACCCGAAGCCCTCCCCGAACCCGTACCCTAAGCCGTACCCTAAGCCGTAACCTAAGCCTAGGCTACCCTTGACTGCTTCTGCCTCCAATCGATTTCCTAAGCACTAGTGTTTTAAGGAACAGCTTAAAAAGAGAATCCTAATGTGATTTCTTTATAATGGGTGTGTTCATTATCTTATCCTAGTGTCTCAACTCTTCTCCATGGCTGGACCCCCAAATAATATTCCTTTACGTGCTAAGGTGTATCTAGAGAGTGGGATACGTTTAATAACTACCCTAACCCTAACGCGTACCCTAACCCTAACCCCTACCCTAACCCTAACATGTACCCTAATATTAACCCGTACCCTAAACCGAGCCCTAACCCTAACACGAACCCTAACCCTAACCCATACCCTACGCCGTACCCGAACCCCTCCCAGAACCCGTACCCTAAGCTCTACCCTAAGCCTAACCCTAAGCCTAACCCTAACCCTAGGCTAACCTTGACTGCTTCTGCCTCCAATAGATTTCCTAAGCACTAGTGTTTTAAGGAACAGCTTAAAAAGAGAATCCTAATGTGATTTCTTTATAATGGGTGTGTTCATTATCTTATCCTAGTGTCTCAACTCTTCTCCATGGCTGGACCCCCAAATAATATTCCTTTACGTGCTAAGGGGTATCTAGAGAGTGGGATAGGTTTAATAACTACCCTAACACTAACGCGTACCCTAACCCTAACCCCTACCCTAACCCTAACACGTACCCTAATCCTAACCAATACCCTAAACCGAGCCCTAACCCTAACACTAACCCTAACCCTAACCCATACCTTACGCCGTACCCGAAGCCCACCCCGAACCCGTACCCTAAGCCGTACCCTAAGCCGTACCCTAACCCTAGGCTACCCTTGACTGCTTCTGCCTCCAATAGATTTCCTAAGCACTAGTGTTTTAAGGAACAGCTTAAAAAGAGAATCCTAATGTGATTTCTTTATAATGGGTGTGTTCATTATCTTATCCTAGTGTCTCAACTCTTCTCCATGGCTGGACCCCCAAATAATATTCCTTTACGTGCTAAGGTGTATCTAGAGAGTGGGATACGTTTAATAACTACCCTAACCCTAACGCGTACCCTAACCCTAACCCCTACCCTAACCCTAACATGTACCCTAATATTAACCCGTACCCTAAACCGAGCCCTAACCCTAACACGAACCCTAACCCTAACCCATACCCTACGCCGTACCCGAACCCCTCCCAGAACCCGTACCCTAAGCTCTACCCTAAGCCTAACCCTAAGCCTAACCCTAACCCTAGGCTAACCTTGACTGCTTCTGCCTCCAATAGATTTCCTAAGCACTAGTGTTTTAAGGAACAGCTTAAAAAGAGAATCCTAATGTGATTTCTTTATAATGGGTGTGTTCATTATCTTATCCTAGTGTCTCAACTCTTCTCCATGGCTGGACCCCCAAATAATATTCCTTTACGTGCTAAGGGGTATCTAGAGAGTGGGATAGGTTTAATAACTACCCTAACACTAACGCGTACCCTAACCCTAACCCCTACCCTAACCCTAACACGTACCCTAATCCTAACCAATACCCTAAACCGAGCCCTAACCCTAACACTAACCCTAACCCTAACCCATACCTTACGCCGTACCCGAAGCCCACCCCGAACCCGTACCCTAAGCCGTACCCTAAGCCGTACCCTAACCCTAGGCTACCCTTGACTGCTTCTGCCTCCAATAGATTTCCTAAGCACTAGTGTTTTAAGGAACAGCTTAAAAAGAAAATCCTAATGTGATTTCTTTATAATGGGTGTGTTCCTTATCTTATCCTAGTGTCTAAACTCTTCTCCATGGCTAGACCCCCAAATAATATTCCTTTACGTGCTAAGGGGTATCTAGAGAGTGGGATAGGTTTAATAACTACCCTAACCCTAACACGTACCCTAATCCTATCCCTTATCCTAAACGGAGCCCTAACCCTAACGGTAACCCAAACCCTAACCCTAACCCATACCCTCCGCCGTACACGAACCCCTCCCCGAACCTGTACCCTAAGCCGAACCCTAAGCCTAACCCTAACCCTAGGCTACCCTTGACTGCTTCTGCCTCCAATAGATTTCCTAAGCACTAGTGTTTTAAGGAACAGCTTAAAAAGAGAATCCTAATGTGATTTCTTTATAATGGGTGTGTTCCTTATCTTATCCTAGTGTCTAAACTCTTCTCCATGGCTGGACCCCCAAATAATATTCCTTTACGTGCTAAGGGGTATCTAGAGAGTGGGATAGGTTTAATAACTACCCTAACCCTAACGCGTACCCTAACCCTAACCCCTACCCTAACCCTAACACGTACCCTAATGCTAATCCGTACCCTAAGCTGAGCCCTAACCCTAACACTAACCCTAACCCTAACCCTAACCCATACCCTACGCCGTACACGAAGACCTCCCCGAACCCGTACCCTAAGCCGTAACCTAAGCCTAAACCTAACCCTAGGCTACCCTTGACTGCTTCTGCCTCCAATAGATTTCCTAAGCACTAGTGTTTTAAGGAACAGCTTAAAAAGAGAATCCTAATGTGATTTCTTTATAATGGGTGTGTTCCTTATCTTATCCTAGTGTCTAAACTCTTCTCCATGGCTGGACCTCCAAATAATATTCCTTTACGTGATAAGGGGTATCTAGGGAGTGGGATAGGTTTAATAACTACCCTAACACTAACGCGTACCCTAACCCTAACATGTACCCTTATCCAAAACAATACCCTAAACCGAGCCCTAACCCTAACACTAATCCTAACCCTAACCCTAACCCATACCCTACGCCGTACCCGAAGCCCTCGCCGAACCCGTACCCTAAGCCGTACCCTAAGCCGTACCCTAAGCCGTACCCTAACCCTAGGCTACCCTTGACTGCTTCTGCCTCCAATAGATTTCCTAAGCACTAGTGTTTTAAGGAACAGCTTAAAAAGAGAATCCTAATGTGATTTCTTTATAATGGGTGTGTTCCTTATCTTATCCTAGTGTCTAAACTCTTCTCCATGGCTGGACCTCCAAATAATATTCCTTTACGTGCTAAGGGGTATCTAGAGAGTGGGATAGGTTTAATAAATACCCTAACCCTAACGCGTACCCTAACCCTAACCCCTACCCTAACCCTAACACGTACCCTAATCCTAACCCGTACCCTAAACCGAGCCCTACCCCTAACACTAACCCTAACCCTAAACCTAACCCATACCCTACGCCGTACCAGAAGCCCTCACCGAACCCGTACCCTAAGCCGTACCCTAAGCCTAAACCTAACCCCAACCCTAACCCTAGGCTACCCTTGACTTCTTCTGCCTCCAATAGATTTCCTAAGCACTAGTGTTTTAAGGAACAGCTTAAAAAGAGAATCCTAATGTGATTTCTTTATAATGGGTGTGTTCCTTATCTTATCCTAGTGTCTAAACTCTTCTCCATGGCTGGACATCCAAATAATATTCCTTTACGTGCTAAGGGGTATCTAGAGAGTGGGATAGTTTTAATAACTACCCTAACCCTAACGCGTACCCTAGCCCTAACACCTACCCTAACCCTAACCTGTACCCTAATCCTAAACCGTACCCTAAACCGAGCCCTAACACTATCCCTAACCCTAACCCTAACCCATACCTTACGCCATACCCGAACCCCTCCCCGAACCCGTACCCTAAGCCGTACCCTAAGCCTAACCCTAACCGTAGGCTACCCTTGACTGCTTCTGCCTCCAATAGATTTCCTAAGCACTAGTGTTTTAAGGAACAGCTTAAAAAGAGAATCCTAATGTGATTTCTTTATAATGTGTGTGTTCCTTATATTATCTTAGTGTCTAAACTCTTCTCCATGGCTGGACCCCCAAATAATATTCCTTTACGTGCTAAGGGGTATCTAGAGAGTGGGATAGGTTTAATAACTACCCTAACCCTAACGCGTACCCTAACCCTAACCCCTACCCTAACCCTCACACGTACCCTAATCCTAACCCGTACCCTAAACCGAGCCCTAACCCTAACCCTAACCCTAACCCTAACCCTAACCCTAACCCTAACCCTAACCCTAACCCTAAGCCGTACCCTAAGCCTAACCCTAAGCCTAACCCTAACCCTAGGCTACCCTTGACTGCTTCTGAAATCAATAGATTTCCTAAGCACTAGTGTTTTAAGGAACAGCTTAAAAAGAGAATCCTAATGTGATTTTTTATAATGGGTGTGTTCCTTATCTAATCCTAGTGTCTAAACTCTTCTCCATGGCTGGACCCCCAAATAATATTCCTTTATGTGCTAAGGGGTATCTAGAGAGTGGGATAGGTTTAATCACTACCCTAACCCTAACGCGTACCCTAACCCTAACCCCTACCCTAGCCCTAACACGTACCCTAAACCTAACCCGTACCCTAAACCGAGCCCTAACCCTAACACTAACCCTAACCCTAACCCTAACCCATACCCTACGCCGTACCCGAAGCCCTCCCCGAACCCGTACCCTAAGCCGTACCCTAAGCCTAACCCTAAGCCTAACCCTAACCCTAGGCTACCCTTGACTGCTTCTGCCTCGAATAGATTTCCTAAGCACTAGTGTTTTAAGGAACAGCTTAAAAAGAGAATCCTAATGTGATTTCTTTATAATGGGTGTGTTCCTTATCTTATCTTAGTGCCTAAACTTTTCTCCATGGATGGACCCCCAAATAATATTCCTTTACGTGCTAAGGGGTATCTAGAGAGTGGGATAGGTTTAATAACTAACCTAACCGTAACGCGTACCCTAACCCTAACCACTACCCTAACCCTAACACGTACCCTAATCCTAACCCGTACCCTAAACCGAGCCCTAACCCTAACACTAACCCTAACCCTAACCCTAACCCTAAACCTAACCCTAACCCTAACCCTAACCCTAACCCTAACCCTAACCTTAAGCCGTACCCTAAGCCTAACCCTAAGCCTAACCCTAACCCTACGCTACCCTTGACTGCTTCTGAATCCAATAGATTTCCTAAGCACTAGTGTTTTAAGGAACAGCTTAAAAAGAGAATCCTAATGTGATTTCTTTATAATGGGTGTGTTCCTTATCTAATCCTAGTGTCTAAACTCTTCTCCATGGCTGGACCCCCAAATAATATTCCTTTATGTGCTAAGGGGTATCTAGAGAGTGGGATAGGTTTAATCACTACCCTAACCCTAACGCGTACCCTAACCCTAACCCCTACCCTAACCCTAACATGTACCCTAATCCTAACCCGTACCCTAAACCGAGCCCTAACCCTAACACTACGCCTAACCCTAACCCTAACCCATACCCTACGCCGTACCCGAAGCCCTCCCCGAACCCGTACCCTAAGCCGTACCCTAAGCCTAACCCTAAGCCTAACCCTAACCCTAGGATACCCTTGACTGCTTCTGCCTCCAATAGATTTCCTAAGCACTAGTGTTTTAAGGAACAGCTTAAAAAGAGAATCCTAATGTGATTTCTTTATAATGTGTGTGTTCCTTATATTATCTTAGTGTCTAAACTCTTCTCCATGGCTGGACCCCCAAATAATATTCCTTTACGTGCTAAGGGGCATGTAGAGAGTGGGATAGGTTTAATAACTACCCTAACCCTAACGCGTACCCTAACCCTAAACCCTACCCTAACCCTAACACGTACCCTAATCCTAACCGTACCCTAAACCGAGCCCTAACCCTAAAACTAACCGTAACCCTAACCCTAAACCATACCCTACGCCGTACCCGAAGCCCTCCCCGAACCCGTACCATAAGCCTAACCCTAAGCCTAACCCTAACCCTAGGCTACCCTTGACTGCTTCTGCCTCCAATAGATTTCCTAAGCACTAGTGTTTTAAGGAACAGCTTAAAAAGAGAATCCTAATGTGATTTCTTTATAATGGGTGTGTTCTTTATCTTTTCCTAGTGTCTATACTCTTCTCCATGGCAGGACCCCCAAATAATATTCCTTTACGTGCTAAGGGGTAACTAGAGAGTGGGTTAGGTTTAATAACTACCCTAACCCCAACGCGTACCCTAACGCTAACCCCTACCCTAACCCTAACACGTACCCTAATCCTAACCCGTACCCTAAACCGAGCCCTAACCCTAACACTAACCCTAACCGTAACCCTAACCCATACCCTACGCCGTACCCGAAGCCCTCCCCGAACCCGTACCCTAAGGCGTACCCTAAGCCTAACCCTAAGCCTAACCCTAACCCTAGGCTACCCTTGACTGCTTCTGCCTCCAATAGATTTCCTAAGCACTAGTGTTTTAAGGAACAGCTTAAAAAGAGAATCCTAATGTGATTTCTTTATAATGGGTGTGTTCCTTATCTTATCTTAGTGCCTAAACTCTTCTCCATGGCTGGACCCCCAAATAATATTCCTTTATGTGCTAAGGGGTATCTAGAGAGTGGGATAGGTTTAATAACTACCCTAACCGTAACGCGTACCCTAACCCTAACCCCTACCCTAACCCTAACACGTACCCTAATCCTAACCCGTACCCTAAACCGAGCCCTAACCCTAACACTAACCCTAACCCTAACCCTAACCCATACCCTACGCTGTACACGAAGCCCTCCCCGAACACGTACCCTAAGCCGTACCCTAAGCCTAACCCTAAGCCTAACCCTAACCCTAGGCTACCCTTGACTGCTTCTGAATCCAATAGATTTCCTAAGCACTAGTGTTTTAAGGAACAGCTTAAAAAGAGAATCCTAATGTGATTTCTTTATAATGGGTGTGTTCCTTATCTAATCCTAGTGTCTAAACTCTTCTCCATGGCTGGACCCCCAAATAATATTCCTTTATGTGCTAAGGGGTATCTAGAGAGTGGGATAGGTTTAATCACTACCCTAACCCTAACGCGTACCCTAACCCTAACCCCTACCCTAGCCCTAACACGTACCCTAATCCTAACCCGTACCCTAAACCGAGCCCTAACCCTAACACAAACCCTAACCCTAACCCTAACACATACCCTACGCCGTACCCGAAGCCCTCCCCGAACACGTACCCTAAGCCGTACCCTAAGCCTAACCCTAAGCCTAACCCTAACCCTAGGCTACCCTTGACTGCTTCTGCCTCCAATAGATTTCCTAAGCACTAGTGTTTTAAGGAACAGCTTAAAAAGAGAATCCTAATGTGATTTCTTTATAATGGGTGTGTTCCTTATCTAATCCTAGTGTCTAAACTCTTCTCCATGGCTGGACCCCCAAATAATATTCCTTTATGTGCTAAGGGGTATCTAGAGAGTGGGATAGGTTTAATCACTACCCTAACCCTAACGCGTACCCTAACCCTAACCCCTACCCTAGCCCTAACACGTACCCTAATCCTAACCCGTACCCTAAACCGAGCCCTAACCCTAACACAAACCCTAACCCTAACCCTAACACATACCCTACGCCGTACCCGAAGCCCTCCCCGAACACGTACCCTAAGCCGTACCCTAAGCCTAACCCTAAGCCTAACCCTAACCCTAGGCTACCCTTGACTGCTTCTGCCTCCAATAGATTTCCTAAGCACTAGGGTTTTAAGGAACAGCTTAAAAAGAGAATCCTAATGTGATTTCTTTATAATATGTGTGTTCCTTATATTATCTTAGTGTCTAAACTCTTCTCCATGGCTGGACCCCCAAATAATATTCCTTTAAGTGCTAAGGGGTATCTAGAGAGTGGGATAGGTTTAATAACTACCCTAACCCTAATGCGTGCCCTAACCCTAACCCCTACCCTAACCCTAACACGTACCCTAATCCTAACCCGTACCCTAAACCGAGCCCTAACCCTAACACTAACCCTAACCCTAACCCTAACCCATACCCTTCGCCGTACCCGAAGCCCTCCCCGAACACGTACCCTAAGCCGTACCCTAAGCCTAACCCTAAGCCTAACGCTAACCCTAGGCTACCCTTGACTGCTTCTGAATCCAATAGATTTCCTAAGCACTAGTGTTTTAAGGAACAGCTTAAAAAGAGAATCCTAATGTGATTTCTTTATAATGTGTGTGTTCCTTATATTATCTTAGTGTCTAAACTCTTCTCCATGGCTGGACCCCCAAATAATATTCCTTTACGTGCTAAGGGCTATCTAGAGAGTGGGATAGGTTTAATAACTACCTTAACCCTAACGCGTACCCTAACCCTAACCCCTATCCTAACCCTAACACGTACCCTAAACCTAAACCGTACCCTAAACCGAGCCCTAACCCTAACACTAACCCTAACCCTAACCCATACCCTACGCCGTACCCGAAGCCCTCCCCGAACCCGTACCCTAAGCCGTACCCTAAGCCTAACCCTAACCCTAGGCTACCCTTGACTGCTTCTGCCTCCAATAGATTTCCTAAGCACTAGTGTTTTAAGGAACAGCTTAAAAAGAGAATCCTAATGTGATTTCTTTATAATGGGTGTGTTTCTTATCTAATCCTAGTGTCTAAACTCTTCTCCATGGCTGGACCCCCAAATAATATTCCTTTATGTGCTAAGGGGTATCTAGAGAGTGGGATAGGTTTAATCACTACCCTAACCCTAACGCGTACCCTAACCCTAACCCCTACCCTAACACGTACCCTAATCCTAACCCATACCCTAAACGGAGCCCTAACCCTAACACTAACCCTAACCCTAACCCTAACCCATACCCTACGCCGTACCCAAAGCCCTCCCCAAACCCGTAACCTAAGCCGTACCCTAAGCCTAACCCTAAGCCTAACCCTAACCCTAGGCTACCCTTGACTGCTTCTGCCTCCAATAGATTTCCTAAGCACTAGTGTTTTAAGGAACAGCTTAAAAAGAGAATCCTAATGTGATTTCTTTATAATGTGTGTGTTCCTTATATTATCTTAGTGTCTAAGCTCTTCTCCATGGCTGGACCCACAAATAATATTCCTTTACGTGCTAAGGGGTATCTAGAGAGTGGGATAGGTTTAATAACTACCCTAACCCTAACGCGTACCCTAACCCTAACCCCTACCCTAACACTAACACGTACCCTAATCCTAACCCGTACCCTAAACCGAGCCCTAACCCTAACACTAACCCTAAACCTAACCCTAACCCATACCCTACGCCGTACCCGAAGCCCTCCCCGAACCCGTACCCTAAGCCGTACCCTAAGCCTAACCCTAAGCCTAACCCTAACCCTAGGCTACCCTTGACTGCTTCTGCCTCCAATAGATTTCCTAAGCACTAGTGTTTTAAGAAACAGCTTAAAAAGAGAATCCTAATGTGATTTCTTTATAATGGGTGTGTTCCTTATCTTTTCCTAGTGTCTAAACTCTTCTCCATGGCTGGACCCCCAAACAATATTCCTTTACGTGCTAAGGGGTAACTAGAGAGTGGGATAGGTTTAATAACTACCCTAACCCTAACGCGTACCCTAACGCTAACCCCTACCCTAACGCTAACACGTACCCTAATCCTAACCCGTACCCTAAACCGAGCCCTAACCCTAACACTAACCCTAACCCTAACCCTAACCCATACCCTACGCCGTACCCGAAGCCCTCCCCGAACCCGTACCCTAAGCCGTACCCTAAGCCTAACCCTAAGCCTAACCCTAACCCTAGGCTACCCTTGACTGCTTCTGCCTCCAATAGATTTCCTAAGCACTAGTGTTTTAAGGAACAGCTTAAAAAGAGAATCCTAATGTGATTTCTTTATAATGTGTGTGTTCCTTATCTTATCTTAGTGCCTAAACTTTTCTCCATGGATGGACCCCCAAATAATATTCCTTTACGTGCTAAGGGGTATCTAGAGAGTGGGATAGGTTTAATAACTAACCTAACCGTAACGCGTACCCTAACCCTAACCCCTACCCTAACCCTAACACGTACCCTAATCCTAACCCGTTCCCTAAACCGAGCCCTAACCCTAACACTAACCCTAACCCTAACCCTAACCCATACCCTACGCCGTACCCGAAGCCCTCCCCGAACCCGTACCCTAAGCCGTACCCTAAGCCTAACCCTAACCCTAGGCTACCCTTGACTGCTTCTGCCTCCAATAGATTTCCTAAGCACTAGTGTTTTAAGGAACAGCTTAAAAAGAGAATCCTAATGTGATTTCTTTATAATGGGTGTGTTCCTTATCTAATCCTAGTGTCTAAACTCTTCTCCATGGCTGGACCCCCAAATAATATTCCTTTATGTGCTAAGGGGTATCTAGAGAGTGGGATAGGTTTAATCACTACCCTAACCCTAACGCGTACCCTAACCCTAACCCCTACCCTAACACGTACCCTAATCCTAACCCATACCCTAAACGGAGCCCTAACCCTAACACTAACCCTAACCCTAACCCTAACCCATACCCTACGCCGTACCCAAAGCCCTCCCCAAACCCGTAACCTAAGCCGTACCCTAAGCCTAACCCTAAGCCTAACCCTAACCCTAGGCTACCCTTGACTGCTTCTGCCTCCAATAGATTTCCTAAGCACTAGTGTTTTAAGGAACAGCTTAAAAAGAGAATCCTAATGTGATTTCTTTATAATGTGTGTGTTCCTTATATTATCTTAGTGTCTAAGCTCTTCTCCATGGCTGGACCCACAAATAATATTCCTTTACGTGCTAAGGGGTATCTAGAGAGTGGGATAGGTTTAATAACTACCCTAACCCTAACGCGTACCCTAACCCTAACCCCTACCCTAACACTAACACGTACCCTAATCCTAACCCGTACCCTAAACCGAGCCCTAACCCTAACACTAACCCTAAACCTAACCCTAACCCATACCCTACGCCGTACCCGAAGCCCTCCCCGAACCCGTACCCTAAGCCGTACCCTAAGCCTAACCCTAAGCCTAACCCTAACCCTAGGCTACCCTTGACTGCTTCTGCCTCCAATAGATTTCCTAAGCACTAGGGTTTTAAGGAACAGCTTAAAAAGAGAATCCTACTGTGATTTCTTTATAATGTGTGTGTTCCTTATATTATCTTAGTGTCTAAACTCTTCTCCATGGCTGTACCCCCAAATAATATTCCTTTACGTGTTAAGAGGTATCTAGAGAGTGGGATAGGTTTAATAACTAACCTAACCCTAATGCGTGCCCTAACCCTAACCCCTACCCTAACCCTAACACGTACCCTAATCCTAACACGTACCCTAAACCGAGCCCTAACTCTAACACTAACCCTAACCCTAACCCTAACCCATACCCTACGCCGTACCCGAAGCCCTCCCCGAACCCGTACCCTAAGCCTAACCCTAAGCCTAACCCTAACCCTAGGCTACCCTTGACTGCTTCTGCCTCCAATAGATTTCCTAAGCACTAGTGTTTTAAGGAACAGCTTAAAAAGAGAATCCTAATGTGATTTCTTTATAATGGGTGTGTTCCTTATCTTTTCCTAGTGTCTAAACTCTTCTCCATGGCTGGACCCCCAAATAATATTCCTTTACGTGCTAAGGGGTAACTAGAGAGTGGGATAGGTTTAATAACTACCCTAACCCTAACGCGTACCCTAACGCTAACCCCTACCCTAACCCTAACACGTACCCTAATCCTAACCCGTACCCTAAACCGAGCACTAACCCTAACACTAACCCTAACCCTAACCCTAACCCATACCCTACGCCGTACCCGAAGCCCTCCCTGAACCCGTACCCTAAGCCGTACCCTAAGCCTAACCCTAAGCCTAACCCTAACCCTAGGCTACCCTTGACTGCTTCTGCCTCCAATAGATTTCCTAAGCACTAGGGTTTTAAGGAACAGCTTAAAAAGAGAATCCTAATGTGATTTCTTTATAATGTGTGTGTTCCTTATATTATCTTAGTGTCTAAACTCTTCTCCATGGCTGGACCCCCAAATAATATTGCTTTACGTGCTAAGGGGTATCTAGAGAGTGGGATAGGTTTAATAACTACCCTAACCCTAATGCGTGCCCTAACCCTAACCCCTACCCTAACCCTAACACGTACCCTAATCCTAACCCGTACCCTAAACCGAGCCCTAACCCTAACACTAACCCTAACCCTAACCCTAACCCATACCCTACGCCGTACCCGAAGCCCTCCCCGAACCCGTACCCTAAGCCGTACCCTAAGCCTAACCCTAAGCCTAACCCTAACCCTAGGCTACCCTTGACTGCTTCTGCCTCCAATAGATTTCCTAAGCACTAGTGTTTTAAGGAACAGCTTAAAAAGAGAATCCTAATGTGATTTCTTTATAATGTGTGTGTTCCTTATCTTATCTTAGTGCCTAAACTTTTCTCCATGGATGGACCCCTAAATAATATTCCTCTACGTGCTAAGGGGTATCTAGAGAGTGGGATAGGTTTAATAACTAACCTAACCGTAACGCGTACCCTAACCCTGACCCCTACCCTAACCCTAACACGTACCCTAATCCTAACCCGTTCCCTAAACCGAGCCCTAACCCTAACACTAACCCTAACCCTAACCCTAACCGTACCCTTCGCCGTACCCGAAGCCCTCCCGGAACCCGTACCCTAAGCCGTACCCTAAGCCTAACCCTAACCCTAGGCTACCCTTGACTGCTTCTGCCTCCAATAGATTTCCTAAGCACTAGTGTTTTAAGGAACAGCTTAAAAAGAGAATCCTAATGTGATTTCTTTATAATGTGTTTGTTCCTTATATTATCTTAGTGTCTAAACTCTTCTCCATGGCTGGACCAACAATTAATATTCCTTTACGTGCTAAGGGGTATCTAGAGAGTGGGATAGGTTTAATAACTACCCTAACCCTAACGCTTACCCTAACCCTAACCCCTACACTAACCCTAACACGTACCCTAATCTTAACCCGTACCCTAAACCGAGCCCTAACCCTAACACTAACCCTAACCGTAACCCTAACCCATACCCTACGCCGTACCCGAAGCCCTCCCCGAACACGTACCCTAAGCCGTACCCTAAGCCTAACCCTAAGCCTAACCCTTACCCTAGGCTACCCTTGACTGCTTCTGCCTCCAATAGATTTCCTAAGCACTAGTGTTTTAAGGAACAGCTTAAAAAGAGAATCCTAATGTGATTTCTTTATAATGGGTGTGTTCCTTATCTAATCCTAGTGTCTAAACTCTTCTCCATGGCTGGACCCCCAAATAATATTCCTTGATGTGCTAACGGGTATCTAGAGAGTGGGATAGGTTTAATCACTACCCTAACCCTAACGCGTACCCTAACGCTAACCCCTACCCTAACCCTAACACGTACCCTAATCCTAACCCGTACCCTAAACCGAGCCCTAACCCTAACAGTAACCCTAACCCTAACCCATACCCTACGCCGTACCCGAAGCCCTCCCCGAACCCGTACCCTAAGCCGTACCCTAAGCCTAACCCTAAGCCTAACCCTAACCGTAGGCTACCCTTGACTGCTTCTGCCTCCAATAGATTTCCTAAGCACTAGTGTTTTAAGGAACAGCTTAAAAAGAGAATCCTAATGTGATTTCTTTATAATGTGTGTGTTCCTTATCTTATCCTAGTGTCTAAACTCTTCTCCATGGCTGGACCCCCAAATAATATTCCTTTACGTGCTAAGGGGTAACTAGGGAGTGGGATAGGTTTAATAACTACCCTAACCCTAACGCGTACCCTAACGCTAACCCCTACCCTAACCCTAACACGTACCCTAAACCTAACCCGTACCCTAAACCGAGCCCTAACCCTAACACTAACCCTAACCCTAACCCTAACCCATACCCTACGCCGTACCCGAAGCCCTCCCCGAACCCGTACCCTAAGCCGTACCCTAAGCCTAACCCTAAGCCTAACCCTAAACCTAGGCTACCCTTGACTGCTTCTGCCTCCAATAGATTTCCTAAGCAATAGTGTTTTAAGGAAGAGCTTAAAAAGAGAATCCTAATGTGATTTCTTTATAATGGGTGTGTTCCTTATCTAATCCTAGTGTCTAAACTCTTCTGCACGGCTGGACCCCCAAATAATATTCCTTTATGTGCTAAGGGGTATCTAGAGAGTGGGATAGGTTTAATCACTACCCTAACCCTAACGCGTACCCTAACCCTAACCCCTACCCTAACCCTAACACGTACCCTAATCCTAACCCATACCCTAAACCGAGCCCTAACCCTAACACTAACCCTAACCCTAACCCTAACCCATACCCTACGCCGTACCCGAAGCCCTCCCCGAACCTGTACCCTAAGCCATACCCTAAGCCTAACCCTAAGCCTAACCCTAACCCTAGGCTACCCTTGACTGCTTCTGCCTCCAATAGATTTCCTAAGCACTAGTGTTTTAAGGAACAGCTTAAAAAGGGAATCCTAATGTGATTTCTTTATAATGGGTGTGTTCCTTATCTAATCCTAGTGTCTAAACTCTTCTCCATGGCTGGACCCCCAAATAATATTCCTTTATGTGCTAAGGGGTATCTAGAGAGTGGGATAGGTTTAATCAGTACACTAACACTAACGCGTACCCTAACCCTAACCCCTACCCTAACCCTAACACGTACCCTAATCCTAACCCATACCCTAAACCGAGCCCTAACCCTAACACTAACCCTAAACCTAACCCTAACACATACCCTACGCCGTACCCGAAGCCCTCCCCGAACGCGTACCCTAAGCCGTACCCTAAGCCTAACCCTAAGCCTAACCCTAACCCTAGGCTACCCTTGACTGCTTCTGCCTCCAATAGATTTCCTAAGCACTAGTGTTTTAAGGAACAGCTTAAAAAGAGAACCCTAAAGTGATTTCTTTATAATGGGTGTGTTCCTTATCTTATCCTAGTGTCTAAACTCTTCTCCATGGCTGGACCTCCAAATAATATTCCTTTACGTGCTAAGGGGTATCTAGAGAGTGGGATAGGTTTAATAACTACCCTAACCCTAACCCCTACCCTAACCCTAACACGTACCCTAATCCAAACACGTACCCTAAACCGAGCCCTAACCCTAACACTAACCCTAACCCTAACCCATACCCTACGCCGTACCCGAAGCCCTCCCCGAACCCGTACCCTAAGCCGTACCCTAAGCCTAACCCCAAGCCTAACCCTAACCCTAGGCTACCCTTGACTGCTTCTGCCTCCAATAGATTTCCTAAGCACTAGTGTTTTAAGGAAGAGCTTAAAAAGAGAATCCTAATGTGATTTCTTTATAATGGGTGTGTTCCTGATCTTATCCTAGTGTCTAAACTCTTCTCCATGGCTGGACCCCCAAATAATATTCCTTTACGTGATAAGGGGTATCTAGAGAGTGGGATAGGTTTAATAACTACCCTAACCCTAACGCGTACCCTAACCCTAACCCCTACCCTAACCCTAACACGTACCCTAATCCTAACCCGTACCCTAAACCGAGCCCTAACCCTAACACTAACACTAACCCTAACCGATACCCTACGCCGTACCCGAAGCCCTCACCGAACCCGTACCCTAAGCCGTACCCTAAGCCTAACCCTAAGCCTAACCGTAACCCTAGGCTACCCTTGACTGCTTCTGCCTCCAATAGATTTCCTAAGCACTAGTGTTTTAAGGAAGAGCTTAAAAAGAGAATCCTAATGTGATTTCTTTATAATGGGTGTGTTCCTTATCTTATCTGAGTGTCTAAACTCTTCTCCAAGGCTGGACCTCCAAATAATATTCCTTTACGTGCTAAGGGGTATCTAGAGAGTGGGATAGGTTTAATAACTACCCTAACCCTAACCCCTACCCTAACCCTAACACGTACCCTAATCCTAACCAATACCCTAAACCGAGCCCTAACCCTAACACTAACCCTAACCCTAACCCTAACCCATACCCTACACCGTACCCGAAGCCCTCCCCGAACCCATAACCTAAGCCGTACCCTAAGCCGTACCCTAAGCCTAACCCTAACCCTAGGCTACCCTTGACTGCTTCTGCCTCCAATAGATTTCCTAAGCACTAGTGTTTTAAGGAACAGCTTAAAAAGAGAATCCTAATGTGTTTTCTTTATAATGGGTGTGTTACTTATCTTATCCTAGTGTCTAAACTCTTCTCCATGGCTGGACCTCCAAATAATATTCCTTTACGTGCTAAGGGGTATCTAGAGAGTGGGATAGGTTTAATAACTACCCTAACACTAACGCGTACCCTATCCCTAACCCCTACCCTAACCCTAACACGTACCCTAATCCTAACCAATACGCTAAACCGAGCCCTAACCCTAACAGTAACCCTAACCATAACCCTAACCCATACCCTACGCCGTACCCGAAGCCCTCCCCGAACCCGTACCCTAAGCCGTACCCTAAGCCGTAACCTAAGCCTAGGCTACCCTTGACTGCTTCTGCCTCCAATAGATTTCCTAAGCACTAGTGTTTTAAGGAACAGCTTAAAAAGAGAATCCAAATGTGATTTCTTTATAATGGGTGTGTTCATTATCTTATCCTAGTGTCTCAACTCTTCTCCATGGCTGGACCCCCAAATAATATTCCTTTACGTGCTAAGGTGTATCTAGAGAGTGGGATACGTTTAATAACTACCCTAACCCTAACGCGTACCCTAACCCTAACCCCTACCCTAACCCTAACATGTACCCTAATATTAACCCGTACCCTAAACCGAACCCTAACCCTAACACTAACCCTAACCCTAACCCATACCCTACGCCGTACCCGAACCCCTCCCAGAACCCGTACCCTAAGCTGTACCCTAAGCCTAACCCTAAGCCTAACCCTAAACCTAGGCTACCCTTGACTGCTTCTGCCTCCAATAGATTTCCTAAGCACTAGTGTTTTAAGGAACAGCTTAAAAAGAGAATCCTAATGTGATTTCTTTATAATGGGTGTGTTCATTATCTTATCCTAGTGTCTCAACTCTTCTCCATGGCTGGACCCCCAAATAATATTCCTTTACGTGCTAAGGGGTATCTAGAGAGTGGGATAGGTTTAATAACTACCCTAACACTAACGCGTACCCTAACCCTAACCCCTACCCTAACCCTAACACGTACCCTAATCCTAACCAATACCCTAAACCGAGCCCTAACCCTAACACTAACCCTAACCCTAACCCATACCTTACGCCGTACCCGAAGCCCACCCCGAACCCGTACCCTAAGCCGTACCCTAAGCCGTACCCTAACCCTAGGCTACCCTTGACTGCTTCTGCCTCCAATAGATTTCCTAAGCACTAGTGTTTTAAGGAACAGCTTAAAAAGAAAATCCTAATGTGATTTCTTTATAATGGGTGTGTTCCTTATCTTATCCTAGTGTCTAAACTCTTCTCCATGGCTGGACCCCCAAATAATATTCCTTTACGTGCTAAGGGGTATCTAGAGAGTGGGATAGTTTTAATAACTACCCTAACCCTAACACGTACCCTAATCCTATCCCTTATCCTAAACGGAGCCCTAACCCTAACGGTAACCCAAACCCTAACCCTAACCCATACCCTCCGCCGTACACGAACCCCTCCCCGAACCTGTACCCTAAGCCGTACCCTAAGCCTAACCCTAACCCTAGGCTACCCTTGACTGCTTCTGCCTCCAATAGATTTCCTAAGCACTAGTGTTTTAAGGAACAGCTTAAAAAGAGAATCCTAATGTGATTTCTTTATAATGGGTGTGTTCCTTATCTTATCCTAGTGTCTAAACTCTTCTCCATGGCTGGACCCCCAAATAATATTCCTTTACGTGCTAAGGGGTATCTAGAGAGTGGGATAGTTTTAATAACTACCCTAACCCTAACGCGTACCCTTACCCGAGCCCCTACCCTAAACCTAACACGTACCCTAATCCTAACCCGTAACCTAAACCGAGGCCTAACCCTAACACTAACCCTAACCCTAACACGAACCCACACCCTACGCCGTACCTGAAGCCCTCCCCGAACCCGTACCGTAAGCCGTACCCTAAGCATAACCCTAAGCCTAACCCTAACCCTAGGCTACCCTTGACTGCTTCTGCCTCCAATAGATTTCCTAAGCACTAGTGTTTTAAGGAACAGCTTAAAAAGAGAATCCTAATGTGATTTCTTTATAATGGGTGTGTTCCTTATCTTATCCTAGTGTCTAAACTCTTCTCCATGGCTGGACCCCCAAATAATATTCCTTTACGTGCTAAGGGGTATCTAGAGAGTGGGATAGGTTTAATAACTACCCTAACCCTAACACGTACCCTAATCCTATCCCTTATCCTAAACGGAGCCCTAACCCTAACGGTAACCCAAACCCTAACCCTAACCCATACCCTCCGCCGTACACGAACCCCTCCCCGAACCTGTACCCTAAGCCGTACCCTAAGCCTAACCCTAACCCTAGGCTACCCTTGACTGCTTCTGCCTCCAATAGATTTCCTAAGCACTAGTGTTTTAAGGAACAGCTTAAAAAGAGAATCCTAATGTGATTTCTTTATAATGGGTGTGTTCCTTATCTTATCCTAGTGTCTAAACTCTTCTCCATGGCTGGACCCCCAAATAATATTCCTTTACGTGCTAAGGGGTATCTAGAGAGTGGGATAGTTTTAATAACTACCCTAACCCTAACGCGTACCCTTACCCGAGCCCCTACCCTAAACCTAACACGTACCCTAATCCTAACCCGTAACCTAAACCGAGGCCTAACCCTAACACTAACCCTAACCCTAACACGAACCCACACCCTACGCCGTACCTGAAGCCCTCCCCGAACCCGTACCGTAAGCCGTACCCTAAGCATAACCCTAAGCCTAACCCTAACCCTAGGCTACCCTTGACTGCTTCTGCCTCCAATAGATTTCCTAAGCACTAGTGTTTTAAGGAACAGCTTAAAAAGAGAATCCTAATGTGATTTCTTTATAATGGGTGTGTTCCTTATCTTATCCTAGTGTCTAAACTCTTCTCCATGGCTGGACACCCAAATAATATTCCTTTACGTGCTAAGGGGTATCTAGAGAGTGGGATAGGTTTAATAACTACCCTAACCCTAACACGTACCCTAATCCTATCCCTTATCCTAAACTGAGCCCTAACCCTAACAGTAACCCAAACCCTAACCCTAACCCATACCCTCCGCCGTACACGAACCCCTCCCCGAACCCGTACCATAAGCCGTACCGTAAGCCTAACCCTAACCGTAGGCTACCCTTGACTGCTTCTGCCTCCAATAGATTTCCTAAGCACTAGTGTTTTAAGGAACAGCTTAAAAAGAGAATCCTAATGTGATTTCTTTATAATGGGTGTGTTCCTTATATTATCTTAGTGTCTAAACTCTTCTCCATGGCTGGACCCCCAAATAATATTCCTTTACGTGCTAAGGGGTATCTAGAGAGTGGGATAGGTTTAATAACTACCCTAACCCTAACGCGTACCCTAACCCTAACCCCTACCCTAACCCTAACACGTACCCTAATCCTAAACAATACCCTAAACCGAGCCCTAACCCTAACACTAACCCTAACTCTAACCCTAACCCATACCCTACGCCGTACCCGAAGCCCTCCCCGAACCCGTACCCTAAGCCGTACCCTAAGCCGTACCCTAAGCTTAACCCTAACCCTAGGCTACCCTTGACTGCTTCTGCCTCCAATAGATTTCCTAAGCACTAGTGTTTTAAGGAACAGCTTAAAAAGAGAATCCTAATGTGATTTCTTTATAATGGTTTTGTTCCTTATCTTATCCTAGTGTCTAAACTCTTCTTCATGGCTGGACCTCCAAATAATATTCCTTTACGTGCTAAGGGGTATTTAGAGAGTGGGATAGGTTTAATAACTACCCTAACAGTAACGCGTACCCTAACCCTAACCCCTACCCTAACCCAAACTCGTACCCTAATCCTAACCAATACCCTAAACCGAGCCCTAACCCTAACACTAACCCTAACCCTAACCCTAACCCATACCCTACGCCGTACCCGAATCCCTCCCCGAACCCGTACCCTAAGCCGTACCCTAAGCCTTACCCTAAGCCTAACCCTAACCCTAGGCTACCCTTGACTGCTTCTGCCTCCAATAGATTTCCTAAGCACTAGTGTTTTAAGGAACAGCTTAAAAAGAGAATCCTAATGTGATTTCTTTATAATGGGTGTGTTCCTTATCTTATCCTAGTGTCTAAACTCTTCTCCATGGCTGGACCCCCAAATAATATTCATTTACGTGCTAAGGCGTATCTAGAGAGTGGGATAGGTTTAATAACTACCCTAACCCTAACGCGTACCCTAACCCTAACCCCTACCCTAACCCTAACATGTACCCTAATCCTAACCCGTACCCTAAACCGAGCTCTAAACCTAACACTAACCCTAACCCTAACCCTAAACCTAACCCTAACATGTACCCTAATCCTAACCCGTACTCTAAACCGAGCCCTAACCCTAACACTAACCCTAACCCTAACCCATACCCTACGCCGTACCCGAACCCCTCCCCGAACCCGTACCCTAAGCCGTACCCTAAGCCTAATCCTAAGCCCAACCCTAACCCTAGGCTACCCTTGACTTCTTATGCCTCCAATAGATTTCCTAAGCACTAGTGTTTTAAGGAACAGCTTAAAAAGAGAATCCTAATGTGATTTCTTTATAATGGGTGTGTTCCTTATCTTATCCTAGTGTCTAAACTCTTCTCCATGGCTGGACCCCCATATAATATTCCTTTACGTGCTAAGGGGTATCTAGAGAGTGGGATAGGTTTAATAACTACCCTAACCCTAACGCGTACCCTAGCCCTAACCCCTACCCTAACCCTAACCTGTACCCTAATCCTAAACTGTACCCTAAACCGAGCCCTAACACTAACCCTAACCCTAACCCTAACCCATACCCTACGCCGTACCCGAACCCCTCCCCGAACCCGTACCCTAAGCCGTACCCTAAGCCTAACCCTAACCCTAGGCTACCCTTGACTGCTTCTGCCTCCAATAGATTTCCTAAGCACTAGTGTTTTAAGGAACAGCTTAAAAAGAGAATCCTAATGTGATTTCTTTATAATGGGTGCGTTACTTATCTTATCATAGTGTCTAAACTCTTCTCCATGGCTGGACCTCCAAATAATATTCCTTTACGTGCTAAGGGGTATCTAGAGAATGGGATAGGTTTAATAACTACCCTAACATTAACGCGTACCCTATCCCTAACCCCTACCCTAACCCTAACACGTACCCTAATCCTAACCAATACCCTAAACCGAGCCCTAACCCTAACACTAACCCTAACCATAACCCTAACCCATACCCTACGCCGTACCCGAAGCCCTCCCCTAACCCGTACCCTAAGCCGTACCCTAAGCTGTAACCTAAGCCTAAACCTAACCCTAGGCTACCCTTGACTGCTTCTGCCTCCAATAGATTTCCTAAGCACTAGTGTTTTAAGGAACAGCTTAAAAAGAGAATCCTAATGTTATTTCTTTATAATGGGTGTGTTCCTTATCTTATCCTAGTGTCTAAACTCTTCTCCATGGCTGGACCCCCAAATAATATTCCTTTACGTGCTAAGGTGTATCTAGAGAGTGGGATAGGTTTAATAACTATCCTAACCCTAACGCGTACCCTAACCCTAACCCCTACCCTAACACTAACATGTACCCTAATCCTAACCCGTACCCTAAACCGAGCCCTAACCCTAACACTAACCCTAACCCTAACCCATACCCTACGCCGTACCCGAACCCCTCCCAGAACCCGTACCCTAAGCTGTAACCTAAGCCTAACCCTAAGCCTAACCCTAACCCTAGGCTACCCTTGACTGCTTCTGCCTCCAATAGATTTCCTAAGCACTAGTGTTTTAAGGAACAGCTTAAAAAGAGAATCCTAATGTGATTTCTTTATAATGGGTGTGTTCCTTATCTTATCCTAGTGTCTAAACTCTTCTCCATGGCTGGACCTCAAAATAATATTCCTTTACGTGCTAAGGGGTATCTAGAGAGTGGGATAGGTTTAATAACTACCCTAAGTTTAATGCGTACCCTAACCCTAACCCCTACCCTAACCCTAACACGTACCCTAATCCTAACGAATACCCTAAACCGAGCCCTACCCCTAACACTAACCCTAACCCTATACCTAACCCATACCCTACGCCGTACCAGAAGCCCTCACCGAACCCGTACCCTAAGCCGTACCCTAAGCCTAACCCTAAGCCTAACCCTAACCCTAGGCTACCCTTGACTGCTTCTGCCTCCAATAGATTTCCTAAGCACTAGTGTTTTAAGGAACAGCTTAAAAAGAGAATCCTAATGTGATTTCTTTATAATGGGTGCGTTACTTATCTTATCCTAGTGTCTAAACTCTTCTCCATGGCTGGACCTCCAAATAATATTCCTTTACGTGCTAAGGGGTATCTAGAGAGTGGGATAGGTTTAATAACTACCCTAACACTAACGCGTACCCTATCCCTAACCCCTACCCTAACCCTAACACGTACCCTAATCCTAACCAATACCCTAAACCGAGCCCTAACCCTAACACTAACCCTAACCATAACCCTAACCCATACCCTACGCCGTACCCGAAGCCCTCCCCGAACCCGTACCCTAAGCCGTACCCTAAGCCGTAACCTAAGCCTAAACCTAACCCTAGGCTACCCTTGACTGCTTCTGCCTCCAATAGATTTCCTAAGCACTAGTGTTTTAAGGAACAGCTTAAAAAGAGAATCCTAATGTGATTTCTTTATAATGGGTGTGTTCCTTATCTTATCCTAGTGTCTAAACTCTTCTCCATGGCTGGACCTCAAAATAATATTCCTTTACGTGCTAAGGGGTATCTAGAGAGTGGGATAGGTTTAATAACTACCCTAACTTTAACGCGTACCCTAACCCTAACCCCTACCCTAACCCTAACACGTACCCTAATCCTAACCCGTACCCTAAACCGAGCCCTACCCCTAACACTAACCCTAACCCTAAACCTAACCCATACCCTACGCCGTACCAGAAGCCCTCACCGAACCCGTACCCTAAGCCGTACCCTAAGCCTAACCCTAAGCCTAACCCTAACCCTAGGCTACCCTTGACTGCTTCTGCCTCCAATAGATTTCCTAAGCACTAATGTTTTAAGGAACAGCTTAAAAAGAGAATCCTAATGTAATTTCTTTATAATGGGTGTGTTTCTTATCTTATCCTAGTGTCTAAACTCTTCTCCATGGCTGGACCCCCAAAAAATATTCCTTTACTTGCTAAGGGGTATCTAGAGAGTGGGTTAGGTTTAATAACTACCCTAACCCTAATGCGTACCCGAACCCTAACCCCTACCCTAACCCTAACACGTAACCTAATCCTAAACCGTACCCTAAACGGAACCCTAACACTAACACTAAACCTAACCCTAACCCTAACCCTAACCCTAACATGTACCCTAATCCTAACCCGTACCCTAAACCGAGCCCTAACCCTAACACTAACCCTAACCCTAACCCTAACCCATACCCTACGCCGTACCCGAACCCCTCCCCGAACCCGTACCCTAAGCCGTACCCTAACCCTAACCCTAAGCCCAACACTAACCCTAGGCTACCCTTGACTTCTTCTGCCTCCAATAGATTTCCTAAGCACTAGTGTTTTAAGGAACAGCTTAAAAAGAGAATCCTAATGTGATTTGTTTATAATGGGTGTGTTCCTTATCTTATCCTAGTGTCTAAACTCTTCTCCATGGCTGGACCTCCAAATAATATTCCTTTACGTGCTAAGGGGTATCTAGAGAGTGGGATAGGTTTAATTACTACCCTAACACTAACGCGTACCCTATCCCTAACCCCTACCCTAACCCTAACACGTACCCTAATCCTAACCAATACGCTAAACCGAGCCCTAACCCTAACACTAACCCTAACCATAACCCTAACCCATACCCTACGCCGTACCCGAAGCCCTCCCCGAACCAGTACCCTAAGCCGTAACCTAAGCCGTAACCTAAGCCTAGGCTACCCTTGACTGCTTCTGCCTCCAATAGATTTCCTAAGCACTAGTGTTTTAAGGAACAGCTTAAAAAGAGAATCCTAATGTTATTTCTTTATAATGGGTGTGTTCCTTATCTTATCCTAGTGTCTAAACTCTTCTCCATGGCTGGACCCCCAAATAATATTCCTTTACGTGCTAAGGGGTATCTAGAGAGTGGGATACGTTTAATAACTACCCTAACCCTAACGCGTACCCTAACCCTAACATGTACCCTAATATTAACCCGTACCCTAAACCGAGCCCTAACCCTAACACTAACCCTAACCCTAACCCATACCCTACGCCGTACCCGAACCCGTCCCAGAACCCGTACCCTAAGCTGTACCCTAAGCCTAACCCTAAGCCTAACCCTAACCCTAGGCTACCCTTGACTGCTTCTGCCTCCAATAGATTTCCTAAGCACTAGTGTTTTAAGGAACAGCTTAAAAAGAGAATCCTAATGTGATTTCTTTATAATGGGTGTGTTCCTTATCTTATCCTAGTGTCTAAACTCTTCTCCATGGCTGGACCCCCAAATAATATTCATTTACGTGCTAAGGGGTATCTAGAGAGTGGGATAGTTTTAATAACTACCCTAACCCTAACGCGTACCCTAGCCCTAACACCTACCCTAACACTAACCTGTACCCTAATCCTAAACCGTACCCTAAACCGAGCCCTAACACTATCCCTAACCCTAACCCTAACCCATACCCTACGCCATACCCGAACCCCTCCCCGAACCCGTACCCTAAGCCGTACCCTAAGCCTAACCCTAACCCTAGGCTACCCTTGACTGCTTCTGCCTCCAATAGATTTCCTAAGCACTAGTGTTTTAAGGAACAGCTTAAAAAGAGAATCCTAATGTGATTTCTTTATAATGGGTGTCTTACTTATCTTATCCTAGTGTCTAAACTCTTCTCCATGGCTGGACCTCCAAATAATATTCCTTTACGTGCTAAGGGGTATCTAGAGAGTGGGATAGGTTTAATAACTAACCTAACACTAACGCGTACCCTATCCCTAACCCCTACCCTAACCCTAACACGTACCGTAATCCTAACCAATACGCTAAACCGAGCCCTAACCCTAACAGTAACCCTAACCATAACCCTAACCCATACCCTACGCCGTACCCGAAGCCCTCCCCGAACCCGTACCCTAAGCCGTACCCTAAGCCGTAACCTAAGCCTAGGCTACCCTTGACTGCTTCTGCCTCCAATCGATTTCCTAAGCACTAGTGTTTTAAGGAACAGCTTAAAAAGAGAATCCTAATGTGATTTCTTTATAATGGGTGTGTTCATTATCTTATCCTAGTGTCTCAACTCTTCTCCATGGCTGGACCCCCAAATAATATTCCTTTACGTGCTAAGGTGTATCTAGAGAGTGGGATACGTTTAATAACTACCCTAACCCTAACGCGTACCCTAACCCTAACCCCTACCCTAACCCTAACATGTACCCTAATATTAACCCGTACCCTAAACCGAGCCCTAACCCTAACACGAACCCTAACCCTAACCCATACCCTACGCCGTACCCGAACCCCTCCCAGAACCCGTACCCTAAGCTCTACCCTAAGCCTAACCCTAAGCCTAACCCTAACCCTAGGCTAACCTTGACTGCTTCTGCCTCCAATAGATTTCCTAAGCACTAGTGTTTTAAGGAACAGCTTAAAAAGAGAATCCTAATGTGATTTCTTTATAATGGGTGTGTTCATTATCTTATCCTAGTGTCTCAACTCTTCTCCATGGCTGGACCCCCAAATAATATTCCTTTACGTGCTAAGGGGTATCTAGAGAGTGGGATAGGTTTAATAACTACCCTAACACTAACGCGTACCCTAACCCTAACCCCTACCCTAACCCTAACACGTACCCTAATCCTAACCAATACCCTAAACCGAGCCCTAACCCTAACACTAACCCTAACCCTAACCCATACCTTACGCCGTACCCGAAGCCCACCCCGAACCCGTACCCTAAGCCGTACCCTAAGCCGTACCCTAACCCTAGGCTACCCTTGACTGCTTCTGCCTCCAATAGATTTCCTAAGCACTAGTGTTTTAAGGAACAGCTTAAAAAGAAAATCCTAATGTGATTTCTTTATAATGGGTGTGTTCCTTATCTTATCCTAGTGTCTAAACTCTTCTCCATGGCTAGACCCCCAAATAATATTCCTTTACGTGCTAAGGGGTATCTAGAGAGTGGGATAGGTTTAATAACTACCCTAACCCTAACACGTACCCTAATCCTATCCCTTATCCTAAACGGAGCCCTAACCCTAACGGTAACCCAAACCCTAACCCTAACCCATACCCTCCGCCGTACACGAACCCCTCCCCGAACCTGTACCCTAAGCCGAACCCTAAGCCTAACCCTAACCCTAGGCTACCCTTGACTGCTTCTGCCTCCAATAGATTTCCTAAGCACTAGTGTTTTAAGGAACAGCTTAAAAAGAGAATCCTAATGTGATTTCTTTATAATGGGTGTGTTCCTTATCTTATCCTAGTGTCTAAACTCTTCTCCATGGCTGGACCCCCAAATAATATTCCTTTACGTGCTAAGGGGTATCTAGAGAGTGGGATAGGTTTAATAACTACCCTAACCCTAACGCGTACCCTAACCCTAACCCCTACCCTAACCCTAACACGTACCCTAATGCTAATCCGTACCCTAAGCTGAGCCCTAACCCTAACACTAACCCTAACCCTAACCCTAACCCATACCCTACGCCGTACACGAAGACCTCCCCGAACCCGTACCCTAAGCCGTAACCTAAGCCTAAACCTAACCCTAGGCTACCCTTGACTGCTTCTGCCTCCAATAGATTTCCTAAGCACTAGTGTTTTAAGGAACAGCTTAAAAAGAGAATCCTAATGTGATTTCTTTATAATGGGTGTGTTCCTTATCTTATCCTAGTGTCTAAACTCTTCTCCATGGCTGGACCTCCAAATAATATTCCTTTACGTGATAAGGGGTATCTAGGGAGTGGGATAGGTTTAATAACTACCCTAACACTAACGCGTACCCTAACCCTAACATGTACCCTTATCCAAAACAATACCCTAAACCGAGCCCTAACCCTAACACTAATCCTAACCCTAACCCTAACCCATACCCTACGCCGTACCCGAAGCCCTCGCCGAACCCGTACCCTAAGCCGTACCCTAAGCCGTACCCTAAGCCGTACCCTAACCCTAGGCTACCCTTGACTGCTTCTGCCTCCAATAGATTTCCTAAGCACTAGTGTTTTAAGGAACAGCTTAAAAAGAGAATCCTAATGTGATTTCTTTATAATGGGTGTGTTCCTTATCTTATCCTAGTGTCTAAACTCTTCTCCATGGCTGGACCTCCAAATAATATTCCTTTACGTGCTAAGGGGTATCTAGAGAGTGGGATAGGTTTAATAAATACCCTAACCCTAACGCGTACCCTAACCCTAACCCCTACCCTAACCCTAACACGTACCCTAATCCTAACCCGTACCCTAAACCGAGCCCTACCCCTAACACTAACCCTAACCCTAAACCTAACCCATACCCTACGCCGTACCAGAAGCCCTCACCGAACCCGTACCCTAAGCCGTACCCTAAGCCTAAACCTAACCCCAACCCTAACCCTAGGCTACCCTTGACTTCTTCTGCCTCCAATAGATTTCCTAAGCACTAGTGTTTTAAGGAACAGCTTAAAAAGAGAATCCTAATGTGATTTCTTTATAATGGGTGTGTTCCTTATCTTATCCTAGTGTCTAAACTCTTCTCCATGGCTGGACATCCAAATAATATTCCTTTACGTGCTAAGGGGTATCTAGAGAGTGGGATAGTTTTAATAACTACCCTAACCCTAACGCGTACCCTAGCCCTAACACCTACCCTAACCCTAACCTGTACCCTAATCCTAAACCGTACCCTAAACCGAGCCCTAACACTATCCCTAACCCTAACCCTAACCCATACCTTACGCCATACCCGAACCCCTCCCCGAACCCGTACCCTAAGCCGTACCCTAAGCCTAACCCTAACCCTAGGCTACCCTTGACTGCTTCTGCCTCCAATAGATTTCCTAAGCACTAGTGTTTTAAGGAACAGCTTAAAAAGAGAATCCTAATGTGATTTCTTTATAATGGGTGTGTTCTTTATCTTATCCTAGTGTCTAAACTCTTCTCCATGGCTGGACCTCCAAATAATATTCCTTTACGTGCTAAGGGGTATCTAGAGAGTGGGATAGGTTTAATAACTACCCTAAGACTAACGCGTACCCTAACCCTAACCCCTACCCTAACCCAAACACGTACCCTAATCCTAACCAATACCCTAAACCGAGCCCTAACCCTAACAATAACCCTAACCCTAACCCTAACCCATACCCTACGCCGTACCCGAAGCCCTCCCCGAACCCGTACCCTAAGCCGTACCCTAAGCCTTACCCTAAGCCTAACCCTAACCCTAGGCTACCCTTGACTGCTTCTGCCTCCAATAGATTTCCTAAGCACTAGTGTTTTAAGGAACAGCTTAAAAAGAGAATCCTAATGTGATTTGTTTATAATGGGTGTGTTCCTTTTCTTATCCTAGTGTCTAAACTCTTCTCCATGGCTGGACCCCCAAATAATATTCATTTACGTGCTAAGGTGTATCTAGATAGTGGGATAGGTTTAATAACTACCCTAACCCTAACGCGTACCCTAACCCTAACCCCTACCCTAACCCAAACACGTACCCTAATCCTAACCAATACCCTAAACCGAGCCCTAAACCTAACACTAACCCTAACCCTAACCCTAACCCATACGCTACGCCATACCCGAACCCCTCCCCGAACGCGTACCCTAAGCCGTACCCTAAGCCTAACCCTAAGCCTAACCCTAACCCTAGGCTACCCTTGACTGCTTCTGCCTCCAATAGATTTCCTAAGCACTAGTATTTTAAGGAACAGCTTAAAAAGAGAATCCTAAAGTGATTTCTTTATAATGGGTGTGTTCCTTATCTTATCCTAGTGTCTAAACTCTTCTCCATGGCTGGACCTCCAAATAATATTCCTTTACGTGCTAAGGGGTATCTAGAGAGTGGGATAGGTTTAATAACTACCCTAACCCTAACCCCTACCCTAACCCTAACACATACCCTAATCCAAACCCGTACTCTAAACCGAGCCCTAACCCTAACACTAACCCTAACCCTAACCCATACCCTACGCCGTACCCGAAGCCCTCCCCGAACCCGTACCCTAAGCCGTACCCTAAGCCTAACCCCAAGCCTAACCCTAACCCTAGGCTACCCTTGACTGCTTCTGCCTCCAATAGATTTCCTAAGCACTAGTGTTTTAAGGAACACCTTAAAAAGAGAATCCTAATGTGATTTCTTTACAAGGGGTGTGTTCCTGATTTTATCCTAGTGTCTAAACTCTTCTCCATGGCTGGACCCCCAAATAACATAACTTTACGTGATAAGGGGTATCTAGAGAGTGGGATAGGTTTAATAACTACCCTAACCCTAACGCGTACCCTAACCCTAACCCCTACCCTAACCCTAATACGTACCCTAATCCTAACCCGTACCCTAAACCGAGCCCTAACCGTAACACTAACCCTAACCCTAACCCTAACCCATACCCTACACCGTACCAGAAGCCCTCCCCGAACCCATACCCTAAGCCGTACCCTAAGCCGTACCCTAAGCCTAACCCTAACCCTAGGCTACCCTTGACTGCTTCTGCCTCCAATAGATTTCCTAAGCACTAGTGTTTTAAGGAACAGCTTAAAAAGAGAATCCTAATGTGATTTCTTTATAATGGGTGTGTTCCTTATCGTATCCTAGTGTCTAAACTCTTCTCCATGGATGGACCCCCAAATAATATTCCTTTACGTGCTAAGGTGTATCTAGAGAGTGTGATAGGTTTAATAACTACCCTAACCCTAACGCGTACCCTAACCCTAACCCCTACCGTAAACCTAACATGTACCCTAATCCTAACCCGTACCCTAAACCGAGCCCTAACCCTAACACTAACCCTAACCCTAAACCTAACCCATACCCTACGCCGTACCCGAGCCCCTCCCCGAACCCGTACCCTAAGCTGTACCCTAAGCCTAACACCAAGCCTAACACTAACCCTAGGCTACCCTAGACTGCTTCTGACTCCAATAGATTTCCTAAGCAATAGTGTTTTAAGGAACAGCTTAAAAAGAGAATCCTAATGTGATTTCTTTATAATGGGTGTGTTCCTTATCTTATCCTAGTGTCTAAACTCTTCTCCATGGCTGGACCCCCAAATAATATTCCTTTACGTGCTAAGGGGTATCTAGAGAGTGGGATAGGTTTAATAACTACCCTAACCCTAACGCGCACCCTAACCCTAACCCCTACCCTAACCCTAACACGTACCCTAATCCTAACCCGTAACCTAAACCGAGCCCTAACCGTAACACTAACCCTAACCCTAACCCATACCCTACGCCATACCCGAAGCCCTCACCGAACCCGTACCCTAAGCCGTACCCTAAGCCTAACCCTAACCCTAGGCTACCCTTGACTGCTTCTGCCTCCAATAGATTTCCTAAGCACTAGTGTTTCAAGGAACAGCTTAAAAAGAGAATCCTAATGTGATTTCTTTGTAATGGGTGTGTTCCGTATCTTATCCTAGTGTCTAAACTCTTCTCCATGGCTGGACCCCCAAATAATATTCCTTTACGTGCTAAGGGGTATCTAGAGAGTGGGATAGGTTTAATAACTACCCTAACACTAACGCGTACCCTAACCCTAACCCCTACCTTATCCCTAACACGTACCCTAATCAAAACCAATACCCTAAACCGAGCCCTAACCCTAACACTAACCCTAACCCTAACCTATACCTTATGCCGTACCCGAAGCCCACTCCGATCCCGTACCCTAAGCCGTACCCTAAGCCGTACCCTAAGCCTAACCCTAACCCTAGGCTACCCTTGACTGCTTCTGCCTCCAATAGATTTCCTAAGCACTAGTGTTTTAAGGAACAGCTTAAAAAGAGAATCCTAATGTGATTTCTTTATAATGGGTGTGCTCCTTATCTTATCCTAGTGTCTCAACTCTTCTCCATGGCTGGACCCCCAAATAATATTCCTTTACGTGCTAAGGGGTATCTAGAGAGTGGGTTAAGTTTAATAACTACCCTAACCCTAATGCGTACCCGAACCCTAACCCCTACCCTAACCCTAACACGTAACCTAATCCTAAACCGTACCCTAAACGGAGCCCTAACACTAACACTAAACCTAACCCTAACCCTAACCCTAACCCTAACATGTACCCTAATCCTAACCCGTACCCTAAACCGAGCCCTAACCCTAACACTAACCCTAACCCTCACCCTAACCCATACCCTACGCCGTACCCGAACCCCTCCCCGAACCCGTACCCTAAGCCGTACCCTAAGCCTAAACCTAACCCCAACCCTAACTCTAGGCTACCCTTGACTTCTTCTGCCTCCAATAGATTTCCTAAGCACTAGTGTTTTAAGGAACAGCTTAAAAAGAGAATCCTAATGTGATTTCTTTATAATGGGTGTGTTCCTTATCTTATCCTAGTGTCTAAACTCTTCTCCATGGCTGGACCCCCAAATAATATTCCTTTACGTGCTAAGGGGTATCTAGAGAGTGGGATAGTTTTAATAACTACCCTAACCCTAACGCGTACCCTAGCCCTAACACCTACCCTAACCCTAACCTGTACCCTAATCCTAAACCGTACCCTAAACCGAGCCCTAACACTATCCCTAACCCTAACCCTAACCCATACCGTACGCCATACCCGAACCCCTCCCCGAACCCGTACCCTAAGCCGTACCCTAAGCCTAACCCTAACCCTAGGCTACCCTTGACTGCTTCTGCCTCCAATAGATTTCCTAAGCACTAGTGTTTTAAGGAACAGCTTAAAAAGAGAATCCTAATGTGATTTCTTTATAACGGGTGTGTTCTTTATCTTATCCTAGTGTCTAAACTCTTCTCCATGGCTGGACCTCCAAATAATATTCCTTTACGTGCTAAGGGGTATCTAGAGAGTGGGATAGGTTTAATAACTACCCTAACACTAACGCGTACCCTAACCCTAACCCCTACCCTAACCCAAACACGTACCCTAATCCTAACCAATAGCCTAAACCGAGCCCTAACCCTAACAATAACCCTAACCCTAACCCTAACCCATACCCTACGCCGTACCCGAAGCCCTCCCCGAACCCGTACCCTAAGCCGTACCCTAAGCCTTACCCTAAGCCTAACCCTAACCCTAGGCTACCCTTGACTGCTTCTGCCTGCAATAGATTTTCTAAGCACTAGTGTTTTAAGGAACAGCTTAAAAAGAGAATCCTAATGTGATTTGTTTATAATGGGTGTGTTCCTTATCTTATCCTAGTGTCTAAACTCTTCTCCATGGCTGGAACCCCAAATAATATTCATTTACGTGCTAAGGTGTATCTAGATAGTGGGATAGGTTTAATAACTACCCTAACCCTAACGCGTACCCTAACCCTAACCCCTACCCTAACCCTAACATGTACCCTAATCCTAAACCGAGCCCTAAACCTAACACTAACCCTAACCCTAAACCTAACCCATACGCTACGCCATACCCGAACCCCTCCCCGAACGCGTACCCTAAGCCGTACCCTAAGCCTAACCCTAAGCCTAACCCTAACCCTAGGCTACCCTTGACTGCTTCTGCCTCCAATAGATTTCCTAAGCACTAGTGTTTTAAGGAACAGCTTAAAAAGAGAATCCTAAAGTGATTTCTTTATAATGGGTGTTTTCCTTATCTTATCCTAGTGTCTAAACTCTTCTCCATGGCTGGACCTCCAAATAATATTCCTTTACGTGCTAAGGGGTATCTAGAGAGTGGGATAGGTTTAATAACTACCCTAACCCTAACCCCTACCCTAACCCTAACACATACCCTAATCCAAACCCGTACCCTAAACCGAGCCCTAACCCTAACACTAACCCTAACCCTAACCCATACCCTACGCCGTACCCGAAGCCCTCCCCGAACCCGTACCCTAAGCCGTACCCTAAGCCTAACCCCAAGCCTAACCCTAACCCTAGGCTACCCTTGACTGCTTCTGCCTCCAATAGATTTCCTAAGCACTAGTGTTTTAAGGAACAGCTTAAAAAGAGAATCCTAATGTGATTTCTTTACAATGGGAGTGTTCCTGATCTTATCCTAGTGTCTAAACTCTTCTCCATGGCTGGACCCCCAAATAACATTCCTTTACGTGATAAGGGGTATCTAGAGAGTGGGATAGGTTTAATAACTACCCTAACCCTAACGCGTACCCTAACCCTAACCCCTACCCTAACCCTAACACGTACCCTAATCCTAACCCGTACCCTAAACCGAGCCCTAACCCTAACACTAACCCTAACCCTAACCCTAACCCATACCCTACACCGTACCAGAAGCCCTCCCCGAACCCATACCCTAAGCCGTACCCTAAGCCGTACCCTAAGCCTAACCCTAACCCTAGGCTACCCTTGACTGCTTCTGCCTCCAATAGATTTCCTAAGCACTAGTGTTTTAAGGAACAGCTTAAAAAGAGAATCCTAATGTGATTTCTTTATAATGGGTGTGTTCCTTATCGTATCCTAGTGTCTAAACTCTTCTCCATGGATGGACCCCCAAATAATATTCCTTTACGTGCTAAGGTGTATCTAGAGAGTGTGATAGGTTTAATAACTACCCTAACCCTAACGCGTACCCTAACCCTAACCCCTACCGTAAACCTAACATGTACCCTAATCCTAACCCGTACCCTAAACCGAGCCCTAACCCTAACACTAACCCTAACCCTAAACCTAACCCATACCCTACGCCGTACCCGAGCCCCTCCCCGAACCCGTACCCTAAGCTGTACCCTAAGCCTAACACCAAGCCTAACACTAACCCTAGGCTACCCTAGACTGCTTCTGCCTCCAATAGATTTCCTAAGCACTAGTGTTTCAAGGAACAGCTTAAAAAGAGAATCCTAATGTGATTTCTTTATAATGGGTGTGTTCCTTATCTTATCCTAGTGTCTAAACGCTTCTCCATGGCTGGACCCCCAAATAATATTCCTTTACGTGCTAAGGGGTATCTAGAGAGTGGGATAGGTTTAATAACTACCCTAACCCTAACGCGCACCCTAACCCTAACCCCTACCCTAACCCTAACACGTACCCTAATCCTAACCCGTAACCTAAACCGAGCCCTAAACGTAACACTAACCCTAACCCTAACCCATACCCTACGCCATACCCGAAGCCCTCACCGAACCCGTACCCTAAGCCGTACCCTAAGCCTAACCCTAACCCTAGGCTACCCTTGACTGCTTCTGCCTCCAATAGATTTCCTAAGCACTAGTGTTTCAAGGAACAGCTTAAAAAGAGAATCCTAATGTGATTTCTTTGTAATGGGTGTGTTCCGTATCTTATCCTAGTGTCTAAACTCTTCTCCATGGCTGGACCCCCAAATAATATTCCTTTACGTGCTAAGGGGTATCTAGAGAGTGGGATAGGTTTAATAACTACCCTAACACTAACGCGTACCCTAACCCTAACCCCTACCCTATCCCTAACACGTACCCTAATCAAACCCAATACCCTAAACCGAGCCATAACCCTAACACTAACCCTAACCCTAACCCATACCTTACGCCGTACCCGAAGCCCACCCCGATCCCGTACCCTAAGCCGTACCCTAAGCCGTACCCTAAGCCTAACCCTAACCCTAGGCTACCCTTGACTGCTTCTGCCTCCAATAGATTTCCTAAGCACTAGTGTTTTAAGGAACAGCTTAAAAAGAGAATCCTAATGTGATTTCTTTATAATGGGTGTGTTCCTTATCTTATCCTAGTGTCTAAACTCTTCTCCATGGCTGGACCCCCAAATAATATTCCTTTACGTGCTAAGGGGTATCTAGACAGTGGGATCGGTTTAATAACTACCCTAACCCTAACACGTACCCTAATCCTATCCCTTATCCTAAACGGAGCCCTAACCCTAACAGTAACCCAAACCCTAACCCTAACCCATACCCTCCGCCGTACACGAACCCCTCCCCGAACCTGTACCCTAAGCCGTACCCTAAGCCTAAACCTAACCCTAGGCTACCCTTGACTGCTTCTGCCTCCAATAGATTTCCTAACCACTAGTGTTTTAAGGAACAGCTTGAAAAGAGAATCCTAATGTGATTTCTTTATAATGGGTGTGTTCCTTATCTTATCCTAGTGTCTAAACTCTTCTCCATGGCTGGACCCCCAAATAATATTCCTTTACGTGCTAAGGGGTATCTAGAGAGTGGGATAGGTTTAATAACTACCCTAACCCTAACACGTACCCTTACCCGAGCACCTACCCTAAACCTAACACGTACCCTAATCCTAACCCGTAACCTAAACCGAGGCCTAACCCTAACACTAACCCTAACCCTAACCCGAACCCATACCCTACGCCGTACCTGAATCCCTCCCCGAACCCGTACCGTAAGCCGTACCCTAAGCATAACCCTAAGCCTAACCCTAACCCTAGGCTACACTTGACTGCTTCTGCCTCCAATAGATTTCCTAAGCACTAGTGTTTTAAGGAACAGCTTAAAAAGAGAATCCTAATGTTATTTCTTTATAATGGGTGTGTTCCTTATCTTATCCTAGTGTCTAAACTCTTCTCCATGGCTGGACCCCCAAATAATATTCCTTTACGTGATAAGGTGTATCTAGAGAGTGGGATAGGTTTAATAACTACCCTAACCCTAACGCGTACCCTAACCCTAACCCCTACCCTTACCCTAACATGTACCCTAATCCTAACCCGTACCCTAAACCGAGCCCTAACCCTAACACTAACCCTAACCCTAACCCATACCCTACGCCGTACCCGAACCCCTCCCAGAACCCGTACCCTAAGCTGTACCCTAAGCCTAACCCTAAGCCTAACCCTAACCCTAGGTTACGCTTGACTGCTTCTGCCTCCAATAGATTTCCTAAGCACTAGTGTTTTAAGGAACAGCTTAAAAAGAGAATCCTAATGTGATTTCTTTATAATGGGTGTGTTCCTTATCTTATCCTAGTGTCTAAACTCTTCTCCATGGATGGACCCCCAAATAATATTCCTTTACGTGCTAAGGGGTATCTAGAGAGTGTGATAGGTTTAATAACTACCCTAACCCTAACGCGTACCCTAACCCTAAACCCTACCGTAAACCTAACTTGTACCCTAATCCTAACCCGTACCCTAAACCGAGCCCTAACCCTAACACTAACCCTAACCCTAACCCTAACCCATACCCTACGCCGTACCCGAGCCCCTCCCCGAACCCGTACCCCAAGCTGTACCCTAAGCCTAACACTAAGCCTAACACTAACCCTAGGCTACCCTAGACTGCTTCTGACTCCAATAGATTTCCTAAGCAATAGTGTTTTAAGGAACAGCTTAAAAAGAGAATCCTAATGTGATTTCTTTATAATGGGTGTGTTCCTTATCTTATCCTAGTGTCTAAACTCTTCTCCATGGCTGGACCCCCAAATAATATTCCTTTACGTGCTAAGGGGTATCTAGAGAGTGGGATAGGTTTAATAACTACCCTAACCCTAACGCGTACCCTAACCATAACCCCTACCCTAACCCTAACACGTACCCTAATCCTAACCCGTACCCTAAACCGAGCCCTAACCGTAACACTAACCCTAACCCTTACCCATACCCTACGCCATACCCGAAGCCCTCACCGAACCCGTACCCTAAGCCGTACCCTAAGCCTAACCCTAACACTAGGCTACCCTTGACTGCTTCTGCCTCCAATAGATTTCCTAAGCACTAGTGTTTCAAGGAACAGCTTAAAAAGAGAATCCTAATGTGATTTCTTTGTAATGGGTGTGTTCCTTATCTTATCCTAGTGTCTAAACTCTTCTCCATGGCTGGACCCCCAAATAATATTCCTTTACGTGCTAAGGGGTATCTAGAGAGTGGGATCGGTTTAATAACTACCCTAACCCTAACACGTACCCTAATCCTATCCCTTATCCTAAACGGAGCCCTAACCCTAACAGTAACCCAAACCCTAACCCTAACCCATACCCTCCGCCGTACACGAACCCCTCCCCGAACCTGTACCCTAAGCCGTACCCTAAGCCTAACCCTAACCCTAGGCTACCCTTGACTGCTTCTGCCTCCAATAGATTTCCTAAGCACTAGTGTTTTAAGGAACAGCTTAAAAAGAGAATCCTAATGTGATTTCTTTATAATGGGTGTGTTCCTTATCTTATCCTAGTGTCTAAACTCTTCTCCATGGCTGGACCCCCAAATAATATTCCTTTACGTGCTAAGGGGTATCTAGAGAGTGGGATAGGTTTAATAACTACCCTAACCCTAACACGTACCCTTACCCGAGCCCCTACCCTAAACCTAACACGTACCCTAATCCTAACCCGTAACCTAAACCGAGGCCTAACCCTAACACTAACCCTAACCCGAACCCATACCCTACGCCGTACCTGAAGCCTTCCCCGAAACCGTACCGTAAGCGGTACCCTAAGCATAACCCTAAGCCTAACCCTAACCCTAGGCTACCCTTGACTGCTTCTGCCTCCAATAGATTTCCTAAGCACTAGTGTTTTAAGGAACAGCTTAAAAAGAGAATCCTAATGTGATTTCTTTATAATGGGTATGTTCCTGATCTTATCCTAGTTTCTAAACTCTTCTCCATGGCTGGACCCCCAAATAATATTCCTTTACGTGCTAAGGGGTATCTAGAGAGTGGGATAGGTTTAATAACTACCCTAACCCTAACACGTACCCTAATCCTATCCCTTATCCTAAACGGATCCCTAACCCTAACAGTAACCCAAACCCTAACCCTAACCCATACCCTCCGCCGTACACGAACCCCTCCCCGAACCTGTACCCTAAGCCGTACCCTAAGCCTAACCTTAACCCTAGGCTACCCTTGACTGCTTCTGCCTCCAATAGATTTCCTAAGCACTAGTGTTTTAAGGAACAGCTTAAAAAGAGAATCCTAATGTGATTTCTTTATAATGGGTGTGTTCCTTATCTTATCCTAGTGTCTAAACTCTTCTCCATGGCTGGACCCCCAAATAATATTCCTTTACGTGCTAAGGGGTATCTAGAGAGTGGGATAGGTTTAATAACTACCCTAACCCTAACACGTACCCTTACCCGAGCCCCTACCCTAAACCTAACACGTACCCTAATCCTAACCCGTAACCTATCCGAGCCCTAACCCTAACACTAATCCTAACCCTAACCCTAACCCATACCCTACGCCGTACCCGAAGCCCTCCCCGAACCCGTACCCTAAGCCGTACCCTACGCCGTACCCTAAGCCGTACCCTAACCCTAGGCTACCCTTGACTGCTTCTGCCTCCAATAGATTTCCTAAGCACTAGTGTTTTAAGGAACAGCTTAAAAAGAGAATCCTAATGTGATTTCTTTATAATGGGTGTGTTCCTTATCTTATCCTAGTGTCTAAACTCTTCTCCATGGCTGGACCTCCAAATAATATTCCTTTACGTGCTAAGGGGTATCTAGAGAGTGGGATAGGTTTAATAAATACCCTAACACTAACGCGTACCCTAACCCTAACCCCTACCCTAACCCAAACACGTACCCTAATCCTAACCAATACCCTAAACCGAGCGCTAACCCTAACACTAACCCTAACCCTAACACTAACCTATACCCTATGCCGTACCCGAAGCCCTCCCCGAACCCGTACCCTAAGCCGTACCCTAAGCCGTACCCTAAGCCTAACCCTAACCCAGGCTACCCTTGACTGCTTCTGCCTCCAATAGATTTCCTAAGCACTAGTGTTTTAAGGAACAGCTTAAAAAGAGAATCCTATTGTGATTTCTTTATAATGGGTGTTTTCCTTATCTTATCCTAGTGTCTAAACTCTTCTCCATGGCTGGACCTCCAAATAATATTCCTTTACGTGCTAAGGGGTATCTAGAGAGTGGGATAGGTTTAATAACTACCCTAACCCTAACCCCTACCCTAACCCTAACACGTACCCTAATCCAAACCCGTACCCTAAACCGAGCCCTAACCCTAACACTAACCCTAACCCTAACCCTAACCCATACCCTACGCCGTACCCGAAGCCCTCCCCGAACCCGTACCCTAAGCGGTACCCTAAGCCTAACCCCAAGCCTAACCCTAACCCTAGGCTACCCTTGACTGCTTCGGCCTCCAATAGATTTCCTAAGCACTAGTGTTTTAAGGAACAGCTTAAAAAGAGAATCCTAATGTGATTTCTTTATAATGGGTGTGTTCCTGATCTTATCCTAGTGTCTAAACTCTTCTCCATGGCTGGACCCCCAAATAATATTCCTTTACGTGATAAGGGGTATCTAGAGAGTGGGATAGGTTTAATAACTACCCTAACCCTAACGCGTACCCTAACCCTAACCCCTACCCTAACCCTAACACGTACCCTAATCCTAACCAGTACCCTAAACCGAGCCCTAACCCGAACACTAACCCTAACCCTAACCCTAACCCATACCCTACACCGTACCCGAAGCCCTCCCCGAACCCATACCCTAAGCCGTACCCTAAGCCTAAACCTAACCCTAGGCTACCCTTGACTGCTTCAGCCTCCAATAGATTTCCTAAGCACTAGTGTTTTAAGGAACAGCTTAAAAAGAGAATCCTAATGTGATTTCTTTATAATGGGTGTGTTCCTTATCTTATACTAGTGTCTAAACTCTTCTCCATGGCTGAAACTCCAAATAATATTCCTTTACGTGCTAAGGGGTATCTAGAGAGTGGGATACGTTTAATAATTACCCTAACCCTAACACATACCCTAACCCTAACCCCTACTCTAACACTAACACGTACACTAATCCTAACCAATACCCTAAACCGAGCCCTAACCCTAACACTAACCCTAACCCTAACCCTGACCCATACCCTACGCCGTACCCGAAGCCCTCCCCGAACCCGTACCCTAAGCCGTACCCTAAGCCGTACCCTAAGCCTAACCCTAACCCTAGGCTACCCTTGACTGCTTCTGCCTCCAATAGATTTCCTAAGCACTAGTATTTTAAGGAACAGCTTAAAAAGAGAATCCTAAAGTGATTTCTTTATAATGGGTGTGTTCCTTATCTTATCCTAGTGTCTAAACTCTTCTCCATGGCTGGACCTCCAAATAATATTCCTTTACGTGCTACGGGGTATCTAGAGAGTGGGATAGGTTTAATAACTACCCTAACCCTAACCCCTACCCTAACCCTAACACATACCCTAATCCAAACACGTACCCTAAACCGAGCCCTAACCCTAACACTAACCCTAACCCTAACCCATACCCTACGCCGTACCCGAAGCCCTCCCCGAACCCGTACCCTAAGCCGTACCCTAAGCCTAACCCTAACCCTAGGCTACCCTTGACTGCTTCTGCCTCCAATAGATTTCCTAAGCACTAGTGTTTCAAGGAACAGCTTAAAAAGAGAATCCTAATGTGATTTCTTTATAATGGGTGTGTTCCTTATCTTATCCTAGTGTCTAAACTCTTCTCCATGGCTGGACCCCCAAATAATATTCCTTTACGTGCTAAGGGGTATCTAGAGAGTGGGATAGGTTTAATAACTACCCTAACCCTAACGCGTACCCTAACCCTAACCCCTACCCTAACCCTAACACGTACCCTAATCCTAACCCGTAACCTAAACCGAGCCCTAACCGTAACACTAACCCTAACCCTAACCCATACCCTACGCCATACCCGAAGCCCTCACCGAACCCGTACCCTAAGCCGTACCCTAAGCCTAACCCTAACCCTAGGCTACCCTTGACTGCTTCTGCCTCCAATAGATTTCCTAAGCACTAGTGTTTCAAGGAACAGCTTAAAAAGAGAATCCTAATGTGATTTCTTTGTAATGGGTGTGTTCCGTATCTTATCCTAGTGTCTAAACTCTTCTCCATGGCTGGACCCCCAAATAATATTCCTTTACGTGCTAAGGGGTATCTAGAGAGTGGGATAGGTTTAATAACTACCCTAACACTAACGCGTACCCTAACCCTAACCCCTACCCTATCCCTAACACGTACCCTAATCAAAACCAATACCCTAAACCGAGACCTAACCCTAACACTAACCCTAACCCTAACCTATACCTTACGCCGTACCCGAAGCCCACCCCGATCCCGTACCCTAAGCCGTACCCTAAGCCGTAGCCTAAGCCTAACCCTAACCCTAGGCTACCCTTGACTGCTTCTGCCTCCAATAGATTTCCTAAGCACTAGTGTTTTAAGGAACAGCTTAAAAAGAGAATCCTAATGTGATTTCTTTATAATGGGTGTGCTCCTTATCTTATCCTAGTGTCTCAACTCTTCTCCATGGCTGGACCCCCAAATAATATTCCTTTACGTGCTAAGGGGTATCTAGAGAGTGGGTTCGGTTTAATAACTACCCTAACCCTAATGCGTACCCGAACCCTAACCCCTACCCTAACCCTAACACGTAACCTAATCCTAAACCGTACCCTAAACGGAGCCCTAACACTAACACTAAACCTAACCCTAACCCTAACCCTAACCCTAACATGTACCCTAATCCTAACCCGTACCCTAAACCGAGCCCTAGCCCTAACACTAACCCTAACCCTCACCCTAACCCATACCCTACGCCGTACCCGAACCCCTCCCAGAACCCGTACCCTAAGCCGTACCCTAAGCCTAAACCTAACCCCAACCCTAACCCTAGGCTACCCTTGACTTCTTCTGCCTCCAATAGATTTCCTAAGCACTAGTGTTTTAAGGAACAGCTTAAAAAGAGAATCCTAATGTGATTTCTTTATAATGGGTGTGTTCCTTATCTTATCCTAGTGTCTAAACTCTTCTCCATGGCTGGACCCCCAAATAATATTCCTTTACGTGCTAAGGGGTATCTAGAGAGTGGGATAGTTTTAATAACTACCCTAACCCTAACGCGTACCCTAGCCCTAACACCTACCCTAACCCTAACCTGTACCCTAATCCTAAACCGTACCCTAAACCGAGCCCTAACACTATCCCTAACCCTAACCCTAACCCATACCGTACGCCATACCCGAACCCCTCCCCGAACCCGTACCCTAAGCCGTACCCTAAGCCTAACCCTAACCCTAGGCTACCCTTGACTGCTTCTGCCTCCAATAGATTTCCTAAGCACTAGTGTTTTAAGGAACAGCTTAAAAAGAGAATCCTAATGTGATTTCTTTATAATGGGTGTGTTCTTTATCTTATCCTAGTGTCTAAACTCTTCTCCATGGCTGGACCTCCAAATAATATACCTTTACGTGCTAAGGGGTATCTAGAGAGTGGGATAGGTTTAATAACTACCCTAACACTAACGCGTACCCTAACCCTAACCCCTACCCTAACCCAAACACGTACCCTAATCCTAACCAATACCCTAAACCGAGCCCTAACCCTAACAATAACCCTAACCCTAACCCTAACCCATACCCTACGCCGTACCCGAAGCCCTCCCCGAACCCGTACCCTAAGCCGTACCCTAAGCCTTACCCTAAGCCTAACCCTAACCCTAGGCTACCCTTGACTGCTTCTGCCTCCAATAGATTTCCTAAGCACTAGTGTTTTAAGGAACAGCTTAAAAAGAGAATCCTAATGTGATTTGTTTATAATGGGTGTGTTCCTTATCTTATCCTAGTGTCTAAACTCTTCTCCATGGCTGGAACCCCAAATAATATTCATTTACGTGCTAAGGTGTATCTAGATAGTGGGATAGGTTTAATAACTACCCTAACCCTAACGCGTACCCTAACCCTAACCCCTACCCTAACCCTAACATGTACCCTAATCCTAAACCGAGCCCTAAACCTAACACTAACCCTAACCCTAACCCTAACCCATACGCTACGCCATACCCGAACCCCTCCCCGAACGCGTACACTAAGCCGTACCCTAAGCCTAACCCTAAGCCTAACCCTAACCCTAGGCTACCCTTGACTGCTTCTGCCTCCAATAGATTTCCTAAGCACTAGTGTTTTAAGGAACAGCTTAAAAAGAGAATCCTAAAGTGATTTCTTTATAATGGGTGTGTTCCTTATCTTATCCTAGTGTCTAAACTCTTCTCCATGGCTGGACCTCCAAATAATATTCCTTTACGTGCTAAGGGGTATCTAGAGAGTGGGATAGGTTTAATAACTACCCTAACCCTAACCCCTACCCTAACCCTAACACATACCCTAATCCAAACCCGTACCCTAAACCGAACCCTAACCCTAACACTAACCCTAACCCTAACCCATACCCTACGCCGTACCCGAAGCCCTCCCCGAACCCGTACCCTAAGCCGTACCCTAAGCCTAACCCCAAGCCTAACCCTAACCCTAGGCTACCCTTGACTGCTTCTGCCTCCAATAGATTTCCTAAGCACTAGTGTTTTAAGGAACAGCTTAAAAAGAGAATCCTAATGTGATTTCTTTACAATGGGTGTGTTCCTGATCTTATCCTAGTGTCTAAACTCTTCTCCATGGCTGGACCCCCAAATAACATTCCTTTACGTGATAAGGGGTATCTAGAGAGTGGGATAGGTTTAATAACTACCCTAACCCTAACGCGTACCCTAACCCTAACCCCTACCCTAACCCTAACACGTACCCTAATCCTAACCCGTACCCTAAACCGAGCCCTAACCCTAACACTAACCCTAACCCTAACCCTAACCCATACCCTACACCGTACCAGAAGCCCTCCCCGAACCCATACCCTAAGCCGTACCCTAAGCCGTACCCTAAGCCTAACCCTAACCCTAGGCTACCCTTGACTGCTTCTGCCTCCAATAGATTTCCTAAGCACTAGTGTTTTAAGGAACAGCTTAAAAAGAGAATCCTAATGTGATTTCTTTATAATGGGTGTGTTCCTTATCGTATCCTAGTGTCTAAACTCTTCTCCATGGATGGACCCCCAAATAATATTCCTTTACGTGCTAAGGTGTATCTAGAGAGTGTGATAGGTTTAATAACTACCCTAACCCTAACGCGTACCCTAACCCTAACCCCTACCGTAAACCTAACATGTACCCTAATCCTAACCCGTACCCTAAACCGAGCCCTAACCCTAACACTAACCCTAACCCTAAACCTAACCCATACCCTACGCCGTACCCGAGCCCCTCCCCGAACCCGTACCCTAAGCTGTACCATAAGCCTAACACCAAGCCTAACACTAACCCTAGGCTACCCTAGACTGCTTCTGACTCCAATAGATTTCCTAAGCAATAGTGTTTTAAGGAACAGCTTAAAAAGAGAATCCTAATGTGATTTCTTTATAATGGGTGTGTTCCTTATCTTATCCTAGTGTCTAAACTCTTCTCCATGGCTGGACCCCCAAATAATATTCCTTTACGTGCTAAGGGGTATCTAGAGAGTGGGATAGGTTTAATAACTACCCTAACCCTAACGCGTACCCTAACCCTAACCCCTACCCTAACCCTAACACGTACCCTAATCCTAACCCGTAACCTAAACCGAGCCCTAACCGTAACACTAACCCTAACCCTAACCCATACCCTACGCCATACCCGAAGCCCTCACCGAACCCTTACCCTAAGCCGTACCCTAAGCCTAACCCTAACCCTAGGCTACCCTTGACTGCTTCTGCCTCCAATAGATTTCCTAAGCACTAGTGTTTCAAGGAACAGCTTATAAAGAGAATCCTAATGTGATTTCTTTGTAATGGGTGTGTTCCGTATCTTATCCTAGTGTCTAAACTCTTCTCCATGGCTGGACCCCCAAATAATATTCCTTTACGTGCTAAGGGGTATCTAGAGAGTGGGATAGGTTTAATAACTACCCTAACCCTAACGCGTACCCTAACCCTAACCCCTACCCTAACCCTAACACGTACCCTAATCCTAACCCGTAACCTAAACCGAGCCCTAACCGTAACACTAACCCTAACCCTAACCCATACCCTACGCCATACCCGAAGCCCTCACCGAACCCGTACCCTAAGCCGTACCCTAAGCCTAACCCTAACCCTAGGCTACCCTTGACTGCTTCTGCCTCCAATAGATTTCCTAAGCACTAGTGTTTCAAGGAACAGCTTAAAAAGAGAATCCTAATGTGATTTCTTTGTAATGGGTGTGTTCCGTATCTTATCCTAGTGTCTAAACTCTTCTCCATGGCTGGACCCCCAAATAATATTCCTTTACGTGCTAAGGGGTATCTAGAGAGTGGGATAGGTTTAATAACTACCCTAACACTAACGCGTACCCTAACCCTAACCCCTACCCTATCCCTAACACGTACCCTAATCAAAACCAATACCCTAAACCGAGCCCTAACCCTAACACTAACCCTAACCCTAACCTATACCTTACGCCGTACCCGAAGCCCACCCCGATCCCGTACCCTAAGCCGTACCCTAAGCCGTACCCTAAGCCTAACCCTAACCCTAGGCTACCCTTGACTGCTTCTGCCTCCAATAGATTTCCTAAGCACTAGTGTTTTAAGGAACAGCTTAAAAAGAGAATCCTAATGTGATTTCTTTATAATGGGTGTGCTCCTTATCTTATCCTAGTGTCTCAACTCTTCTCCATGGCTGGACCCCCAAATAATATTCCTTTACGTGCTAAGGGGTATCTAGAGAGTGGGTTAGGTTTAATAACTACCCTAACCCTAATGCGTACCCGAACCCTAACCCCTACCCTAACCCTAACACGTAACCTAATCCTAAACCGTACCCTAAACGGAGCCCTAACACTAACACTAAACCTAACCCTAACCCTAACCCTAACCCTAACATGTACCCTAATCCTAACCCGTACCCTAAACCGAGCCCTAACCCTAACACTAACCCTAACCCTCACCCTAACCCATACCCTACGCCGTACCCGAACCCCTCCCCGAACCCGTACCCTAAGCCGTACCCTAAGCCTAAACCTAACCCCAACCCTAACCCTAGGCTACCCTTGACTTCTTCTGCCTCCAATAGATTTCCTAAGCACTAGTGTTTTAAGGAACAGCTTAAAAAGAGAATCCTAATGTGATTTCTTTATAATGGGTGTGTTCTTTATCTTATCCTAGTGTCTAAACTCTTCTCCATGGCTGGACCTCCAAATAATATTCCTTTACGTGCTAAGGGGTATCTAGAGAGTGGGATAGGTTTAATAACTACCCTAACACTAACGCGTACCCTATCCCTAACCCCTACCCTAACCCAAACACGTACCCTAATCCTAACCAATACCCTAAACCGAGCCCTAACCCTAACAATAACCCTAACCCTAACCCTAATCCATACCCTACGCCGTACCCGAAGCCCTCCCCGAACCCGTACCCTAAGCCGTACCCTAAGCCTTACCCTAAGCCTAACCCTAACCCTAGGCTACCCTTGACTGCTTCTGCCTCCAATAGATTTCCTAAGCACTAGTGTTTTAAGGAACAGCTTAAAAAGAGAATCCTAATGTGATTTGTTTATAATGGGTGTGTTCCTTATCTTATCCTAGTGTCTAAACTCTTCTCCATGGCTGGAACCCCAAATAATATTCATTTACGTGCTAAGGTGTATCTAGATAGTGGGATAGGTTTAATAACTACCCTAACCCTAACGCGTACCCTAACCCTAACCCCTACCCTAACCCTAACATGTACCCTAATCCTAAACCGAGCCCTAAACCTAACACTAACCCTAACCCTAACCCTAACCCATACGCTACGCCATACCCGAACCCCTCCCCGAACGCGTACCCTAAGCCGTACCCTAAGCCTAACCCTAAGCCTAACCCTAACCCTAGGCTACCCTTGACTGCTTCTGCCTCCAATAGATTTCCTAAACACTAGTGTTTTAAGGAACAGCTTAAAAAGAGAATCCTAAAGTGATTTCTTTATAATGGGTGTGTTCCTTATCTTATCCTAGTGTCTAAACTCTTCTCCATGGCTGGACCTCCAAATAATATTCCTTTACGTGCTAAGGGGTATCTAGAGAGTGGGATAGGTTTAATAACTACCCTAACCCTAACCCCTACCCTAACCCTAACACATACCCTAATCCAAACCCGTACCCTAAACCGAGCCCTAACCCTAACACTAACCCTAACCCTAACCCATACCCTACGCCGTACCCGAAGCCCTCCCCGAACCCGTACCCTAAGCCGTACCCTAAGCCTAACCCCAAGCCTAACCCTAACCCTAGGCTACCCTTGACTGCTTCTGCCTCCAATAGATTTCCTAAGCACTAGTGTTTTAAGGAACAGCTTAAAAAGAGAATCCTAATGTGATTTCTTTACAATGGGTGTGTTCCTGATCTTATCCTAGTGTCTAAACTCTTCTCCATGGCTGGACCCCCAAATAACATTCCTTTACGTGATAAGGGGTATCTAGAGAGTGGGATAGGTTTAATAACTACCCTAACCCTAACGCGTACCCTAACCCTAACCCCTACCCTAACCCTAACACGTACCCTAATCCTAACCCGTACCCTAAACCGAGCCCTAACCCTAACACTAACCCTAACCCTAACCCTAACCCATACCCTACACCGTACCAGAAGCCCTCCCCGAACCCATACCCTAAGCCGTACCCTAAGCCGTACCCTAAGCCTAACCCTAACCCTAGGCTACCCTTGACTGCTTCTGCCTCCAATAGATTTCCTAAGCACTAGTGTTTTAAGGAACAGCTTAAAAAGAGAATCCTAATGTGATTTCTTTATAATGGGTGTGTTCCTTATCGTATCCTAGTGTCTAAACTCTTCTCCATGGATGGACCACCAAATAATATTCCTTTACGTGCTAAGGTGTATCTAGAGAGTGTGATAGGTTTAATAACTACCCTAACCCTAACGCGTACCCTAACCCTAACCCCTACCGTAAACCTAACATGTACCCTAATCCTAACCCGTACCCTAAACCGAGCCCTAACCCTAACACTAACCCTAACCCTAAACCTAACCCATACCCTACGCCGTACCCGAGCCCCTCCCCGAACCCGTACCCTAAGCTGTACCCTAAGCCTAACACCAAGCCTAACACTAACCCTAGGCTACCCTAGACTGCTTCTGACTCCAATAGATTTCCTAAGCAATAGTGTTTTAAGGAACAGCTTAAAAAGAGAATCCTAATGTGATTTCTTTATAATGGGTGTGTTCCTTATCTTATCCTAGTGTCTAAACTCTTCTCCATGGCTGGACCCCCAAATAATATTCCTTTACGTGCTAAGGGGTATCTAGAGAGTGGGATAGGTTTAATAACTACCCTAACCCTAACGCGTACCCTAACCCTAACCCCTACCCTAACCCTAACACGTACCCTAATCCTAACCCGTAACCTAAACCGAGCCCTAACCGTAACACTAACCCTAACCCTAACCCATACCCTACGCCATACCCGAAGCCCTCACCGAACCCGTACCCTAAGCCGTACCCTAAGCCTAACCCTAACCCTAGGCTACCCTTGACTGCTTCTGCCTCCAATAGATTTCCTAAGCACTAGTGTTTCAAGGAACAGCTTAAAAAGAGAATCCTAATGTGATTTCTTTGTAATGGGTGTGTTCCGTATCTTATCCTAGTGTCTAAACTCTTCTCCATGGCTGGACCCCCAAATAATATTCCTTTACGTGCTAAGGGGTATCTAGAGAGTGGGATAGGTTTAATAACTACCCTAACACTAACGCGTACCCTAACCCTAACCCCTACCCTATCCCTAACACGTACCCTAATCAAACCCAATACCCTAAACCGAGCCCTAACCCTAACACTAACCCTAACCCTAACCCATACCTTACGCCGTACCCGAAGCCCACCCCGATCCCGTCCCCTAAGCCGTACCCTAAGCCGTACCCTAATCCTAACCCTAACCCTAGGCTACCCTTGACTGCTTCTGCCTCCAATAGATTTCCTAAGCACTAGTGTTTTAAGGAACAGCTTAAAAAGAGAATCCTAAAGTGATTTCTTTATAATGGGTGTGTTCCTTATCTTATCCTAGTGTCTAAACTCTTCTCCATGGCTGGACCCCCAAATAATATTCCTTTACATGCTAAGGGGTATCTAGAGAGTGGGATAGGTTTAATAACTACCCTAACACTAACGCGTACCCTAACCCTAACCCCTACCCTATCCCTAACACGTACCCTAATCAAACCCAATACCCTAAACCGAGCCCTAACCCTAACACTAACCCTAACCCTAACCCATACCTTACGCCGTACCCGAAGCCCACCCCGATCCCGTACCCTAAGCCGTACCCTAAGCCGTACCCTAATCCTAACCCTAACCCTAGGCTACCCTTGACTGCTTCTGCCTCCAATAGATTTCCTAAGCACTAGTGTTTTAAGGAACAGCTTGAAAAGAGAATCCTAAAGTGATTTCTTTATAATGGGTGTGTTCCTTATCTTATCCTAGTGTCTAAACTCTTCTCCATGGCTGGACCCCCAAATAATATTCCTTTACGTGCTAAGGGGTATCTAGAGAGTGGGATAGGTTTAATAACTACCCTAACCCTAACACGTACCCTTACCCGAGCCCCTACCCTAAACCTAACACGTACCCTAATCCTAACCCGTAACCTAAACCGAGGCCTAACCCTAACACTAACCCTAACCCTAACCCGAACCCATACCCTACGCCGTACCTGAAGCCCTCCCCGAACCCGTACCGTAAGCCGTACCCTAAGCATAACCCTAAGCCTAACCCTAACCCTAGGCTACCCTTGACTGCTTCTGCCTCCAATAGATTTCCTAAGCACTAGTGTTTTAAGGAACAGCTTAAAAAGAGAATCCTAATGTGATTTCTTTATAATGGGTGTGTTCCTGATCTTATCCTAGTTTCTAAACTCTTCTCCATGGCTGGACCCCCAAATAATATTCCTTTACGTGCTAAGGGGTATCTAGAGAGTGTGATAGGTTTAATAACTACCCTAACCCTAACGCGTACCCTAACCCTAACCCCTACCGTAAACCTAACTTGTACCCTAATCCTAACCCGTACCCTAAACCGAGCCCTAACCCTAACACTAACCCTAACCCTAACCCATACCCTACGCCGTACCCGAACCCCTCCCAGAACCCGTACCCTAAGCTGTACCCTAAGCCTAACCCTAAGCCTAACCCTAACCCTAGGTTACGCTTGACTGCTTCTGCCTCCAATAGATTTCCTATGCACTAGTGTTTTAAGGAACAGCTTAAAAAGAGAATCCTAATGTGATTTCTTTATAATGGGTGTGTTCCTTATCTTATCCTAGTGTCTAAACTCTTCTCCATGGATGGACCCCCAAATAAAATTCCTTTACGTGCTAAGGGGTATCTAGAGAGTGTGATAGGTTTAATAACTACCCTAACCCTAACGCGTACACTAACCCTAACCCCTACCGTAAACCTAACTTGTACCCTAATCCTAACCCGTACCCTAAACCGAGCCCTAACCCTAACACTAACCCTAACCCTAAACCTAACCCATACCCTACGCCGTACCCGAGCCCCTCCCCGAACCCGTACCCTAAGCTGTACCCTAAGCCTAACACTAAGCCTAACACTAACCCTAGGCTACCCTAGACTGCTTCTGACTCCAATAGATTTCCTAAGCAATAGTGTTTTAAGGAACAGCTTAAAAAGAGAATCCTAAAGTGATTTCTTTATAATGGGTGTGTTCCTTATCTTATCCTAGTGTCTAAACTCTTCTCCATGGCTGGACCCCCAAATAATATTCCTTTACGTGCTAAGGGGTATCTAGAGAGTGGGATAGGTTTAATAACTACCCTAACCCTAACGCGTACCCTAACCCTAACCCCTACCCTAACCCTAACACGTACCCTAATCCTAACCCGTACCCTAAACCGAGCCCTAACCGTAACACTAACCCTAACCCTTACCCATACCCTACGCCATACCCGAAGCCCTCACCGAACCCGTACCCTAAGCCGTACCCTAAGCCTAACCCTAACACTAGGCTACCCTTGACTGCTTCTGCCTCCAATAGATTTCCTAAGCACTAGTGTTTCAAGGAACAGCTTAAAAAGAGAATCCTAATGTGATTTCTTTGTAATGGGTGTGTTCCTTATCTTATCCTAGTGTCTAAACTCTTCTCCATGGCTGGACCCCCAAATAATATTCCTTTACGTGCTAAGGGGTATCTAGAGAGTGGGATCGGTTTAATAACTACCCTAACCCTAACACGTACCCTAATCCTATCCCTTATCCTAAACGGAGCCCTAACCCTAACAGTAACCCAAACCCTAACCCTAACCCATACCCTCCGCCGTACACGAACCCCTCCCCGAACCTGTACCCTAAGCCGTACCCTAAGCCTAACCCTAACCCTAGGCTACCCTTGACTGCTTCTGCCTCCAATAGATTTCCTAAGCACTAGTGTTTTAAGGAACAGCTTAAAAAGAGAATCCTAATGTGATTTCTTTATAATGGGTGTGTTCCTTATCTTATCCTAGTGTCTAAACTCTTCTCCATGGCTGGACCCCCAAATAATATTCCTTTACGTGCTAAGGGGTATCTAGAGAGTGGGATAGGTTTAATAACTACCCTAACCCTAACACGTACCCTTACCCGAGCCCCTACCTTAAACCTAACACGTACCCTAATCCTAACCCGTAACCTAAACCGAGGCCTAACCCTAACACTAACCCTAACCCGAACCCATACCCTACGCCGTACCTGAAGCCCTCCCCGAAACCGTACCGTAAGCGGTACCCTAAGCATAACCCTAAGCCTAACCCTAACCCTAGGCTACCCTTGACTGCTTCTGCCTCCAATAGATTTCCTAAGCACTAGTGTTTTAAGGAACAGCTTAAAAAGAGAATCCTAATGTGATTTCTTTATAATGGGTGTGTTCCTGATCTTATCCTAGTTTCTAAACTCTTCTCCATGGCTGGACCCCCAAATAATATTCCTTTACGTGCTAAGGGGTATCTAGAGAGTGGGATAGGTTTAATAACTACCCTAACCCTAACGCGTACCCTAACCCTAACCCCTACCCTAACCATAACACGTACCCTAATCCTAATCCGTACCCTAAACTGAGCCCTAACCCTAACACTAACCCTAACCCTAACCCTAACCCATACCCTACGCCGTACCCGAAGCCCTCCCCGAACCCGTACCCTACGCCATAACCTAAGCCTAAACCTAACCCTAGGCTACCCTTGACTGCTTCTGCCTCCAATAGATTTCCTAAGCACTAGTGTTTTAAGGAACAGCTTAAAAAGAGAATCCTAATGTTATTTCTTTATAATGGGTGTGTTCCTTATCTTATCCTAGTGTCTAAACTCTTCTCCATGGCTGGACCCCCAAATAATATTCCTTTACGTGATAAGGTGTATCTAGAGAGTGGGATAGGTTTCATAACTACCCTAACCCTAACGCGTACCCTAACCCTAACCCCTACCCTTACCCTAACATGTACCCTAATCCTAACCCGTACCCTAAACCGAGCCCTAACCCTAACACTAACCCTAACCCTAACCCATACTCTACGCCGTACCCGAACCCCTCCCAGAACCCGTACCCTAAGCTGTACCCTAAGCCTAACCCTAAGCCTAACCCTAACCCTAGGTTACGCTTGACTGCTTCTGCCTCCAATAGATTTCCTAAGCACTAGTGTTTTAAGGAACAGCTTAAAAAGAGAATCCTAATGTGATTTCTTTATAATGGGTGTGTTCCTTATCTTATCCTAGTGTCTAAACTCTTCTCCATGGATGGACCCCCAAATAATATTCCTTTACGTGCTAAGGTGTATCTAGAGAGTGTGATAGGTTTAATAACTACCCTAACCCTAACGCGTACCCTAACCCTAACCCCTACCGTAAACCTAACTTGTACCCTAATCCTAACCCGTACCCTAAACCGAGCCCTAACCCTAACACTAACCCTAACCCTAAACCTAACCCATACCCTACGCCGTACCCGAGCCCCTCCCCGATCCCGTACCCTAAGCTGTACCCTAAGCCTAACACTAAGCCTAACACTAACCCTAGGCTACCCTAGACTGCTTCTGACTCCAATAGATTTCCTAAGCAATAGTGTTTTAAGGAACAGCTTAAAAAGAGAATCCTAATGTGATTTCTTTATAATGGGTGTGTTCCTTATCTTATCCTAGTGTCTAAACTCTTCTCCATGGCTGGACCCCCAAATAATATTCCTTTACGTGCTAAGGGGTATCTAGAGAGTGGGATAGGTTTAATAACTACCCTAACCCTAATGCGTACCCTAACCCTAACCCCTACCCTACCCCTAACACGTACCCTAATCCTAACCCGTACCCTAAACCGAGCCCTAACCGTAACACTAACCCTAACCCTAACCCATACCCTACGCCATACCCGAAGCCCTCACCGAACCCGTACCCTAATCCGTACCCTAAGCCTAACCCTAACCCTAGGCTACCCTTGACTGCTTCTGCCTCCAATAGATTTCCTAAGCACTAGTGTTTCAAGGAACAGCTTAAAAAGAGAATCCTAATGTGATTTCTTTGTATTGGGTGTGTTCCGTATCTTATCCTAGTGTCTAAACTCTTCTCCATGGCTGGACCCCCAAATAATATTCCTTTACGTGCTAAGGGGTATCTAGAGAGTGGGATAGGTTTAATAACTACCCTAACACTAACGCGTACCCTAACCCTAACCCCTACCCTATCCCTAACACGTACCCTAATCAAACCCAATACCCTAAACCGAGCCCTAACCCTAACGCTAACCCTAACCCTAACCCATACCTTACGCCGTACCCGAAGCCCACCCCGATCCCGTACCCTAAGCCGTACCCTAAGCCGTACCCTAATCCTAACCCTAACCCTAGGCTACCCTTGACTGCTTCTGCCTTCAATAGATTTCCTAAGCACTAGTGTTTTAAGGAACAGCTTAAAAAGAGAATCCTAAAGTGATTTCTTTATAATGGGTGTGTTCCTTATCTTATCCTAGTGTCTAAACTCTTCTCCATGGCTGGACCCCCAAATAATATTCCTTTACGTGCTAAGGGGTATCTAGACAGTGGGATCGGTTTAATAACTACCCTAACCCTAACACGTACCCTAATCCTATCCCTTATCCTAAACGGAGCCCTAACCCTAACAGTAACCCAAACCCTAACCCTAACCCATACCCTCCGCCGTACACGAACCCCTCCCCGAACCTGTACCCTAAGCCGTACCCTAAGCCTAACCCTAACCCTAGGCTACCCTTGACTGCTTCTGCCTCCAATAGATTTCCTAAGCACCAGTGTTTTAAGGAACAGCTTGAAAAGAGAATCCTAATGTGATTTCTTTATAATGGGTGTGTTCCTTATCTTATCCTAGTGTCTAAACTCTTCTCCATGGCTGGACCCCCAAATAATATTCCTTTACGTGCTAAGGGGTATCTAGAGAGTGGGATAGGTTTAATAACTACCCTAACCCTAACACGTACCCTTACCCGAGCCCCTACCCTAAACCTAACACGTACCCTAATCCTAACCCGTAACCTAAACCGAGGCCTAACCCTAACACTAACCCTAACCCTAACCCGAACCCATACCCTACGCCGTACCTGAAGCCCTCCCCGAACCCGTACCGTAAGCCGTACCCTAAGCATAACCCTAAGCCTAACCCTAACCCTAGGCTACCCTTGACTGCTTCTGCCTCCAATAGATTTCCTAAGCACTAGTGTTTTAAGGAACAGCTTAAAAAGAGAATCCTAATGTGATTTCTTTATAATGGGTGTGTTCCTGATCTTATCCTAGTTTCTAAACTCTTCTCCATGGCTGGACCCCCAAATAATATTCCTTTACGTGCTAAGGGGTATCTAGAGAGTGTGATAGGTTTAATAACTACCCTAACCCTAACGCGTACCCTAACCCTAACCCCTACCGTAAACCTAACTTGTACCCTAATCCTAACCCGTACCCTAAACCGAGCCCTAACCCTAACACTAACCCTAACCCTAACCCATACCCTACGCCGTACCCGAACCCCTCCCAGAACCCGTACCCTAAGCTGTACCCTAAGCCTAACCCTAAGCCTAACCCTAACCCTAGGTTACGCTTGACTGCTTCTGCCTCCAATAGATTTCCTATGCACTAGTGTTTTAAGGAACAGCTTAAAAAGAGAATCCTAATGTGATTTCTTTATAATGGGTGTGTTCCTTATCTTATCCTAGTGTCTAAACTCTTCTCCATGGATGGACCCCCAAATAAAATTCCTTTACGTGCTAAGGGGTATCTAGAGAGTGTGATAGGTTTAATAACTACCCTAACCCTAACGCGTACACTAACCCTAACCCCTACCGTAAACCTAACTTGTACCCTAATCCTAACCCGTACCCTAAACCGAGCCCTAACCCTAACACTAACCCTAACCCTAAACCTAACCCATACCCTACGCCGTACCCGAGCCCCTCCCCGAACCCGTACCCTAAGCTGTACCCTAAGCCTAACACTAAGCCTAACACTAACCCTAGGCTACCCTAGACTGCTTCTGACTCCAATAGATTTCCTAAGCAATAGCGTTTTAAGGAACAGCTTAAAAAGAGAATCCTAATGTGATTTCTTTATAATGGGTGTGTTCCTTATCTTATCCTAGTGTCTAAACTCTTCTCCATGGCTGGACCCCCAAATAATATTCCTTTACGTGCTAAGGGGTATCTAGAGAGTGGGATAGGTTTAATAACTACCCTAACCCTAACGCGTACCCTAACCCTAACCCCTACCCTAACCCTAACACGTACCCTAATCCTAACCCGTACCCTAAACCGAGCCCTAACCGTAACACTAACCCTAACCCTTACCCATACCCTACGCCATACCCGAAGCCCTCACCGAACCCGTACCCTAAGCCGTACCCTAAGCCTAACCCTAACACTAGGCTACCCTTGACTGCTTCTGCCTCCAATAGATTTCCTAAGCACTAGTGTTTCAAGGAACAGCTTAAAAAGAGAATCCTAATGTGATTTCTTTGTAATGGGTGTGTTCCTTATCTTATCCTAGTGTCTAAACTCTTCTCCATGGCTGGACCCCCAAATAATATTCCTTTACGTGCTAAGGGGTATCTAGAGAGTGGGATCGGTTTAATAACTACCCTAACCCTAACACGTACCCTAATCCTATCCCTTATCCTAAACGGAGCCCTAACCCTAACAGTAACCCAAACCCTAACCCTAACCCATACCCTCCGCCGTACACGAACCCCTCCCCGAACCTGTACCCTAAGCCGTACCCTAAGCCTAACCCTAACCCTAGGCTACCCTTGACTGCTTCTGCCTCCAATAGATTTCCTAAGCACTAGTGTTTTAAGGAACAGCTTAAAAAGAGAATCCTAATGTGATTTCTTTATAATGGGTGTGTTCCTTATCTTATCCTAGTGTCTAAACTCTTCTCCATGGCTGGACCCCCAAATAATATTCCTTTACGTGCTAAGGGGTATCTAGAGAGTGGGATAGGTTTAATAACTACCCTAACCCTAACACGTACCCTTACCCGAGCCCCTACCCTAAACCTAACACGTACCCTAATCCTAACCCGTAACCTAAACCGAGGCCTAACCCTAACACTAACCCTAACCCGAACCCATACCCTACGCCGTACCTGAAGCCCTCCCCGAAACCGTACCGTAAGCGGTACCCTAAGCATAACCCTAAGCCTAACCCTAACCCTAGGCTACCATTGACTGCTTCTGCCTCCAATAGATTTCCTAAGCACTAGTGTTTTAAGGAACAGCTTAAAAAGAGAATCCTAATGTGATTTCTTTATAATGGGTGTGTTCCTGATCTTATCCTAGTTTCTAAACTCTTCTCCATGGCTGGACCCCCAAATAATATTCCTTTACGTGCTAAGGGGTATCTAGAGAGTGGGATAGGTTTAATAACTACCCTAACCCTAACGCGTACCCTAACCCTAACCCCTACCCTAACCATAACAAGTACCCTAATCCTAATCCGTACCCTAAACTGAGCCCTAACCCTAACACTAACCCTAACCCTAACCCTAACCCATACCCTACGCCGTACCCGAAGCCCTCCCCGAACCCGTACCCTAAGCCGTAACCTAAGCCTAAACCTAACCCTAGGCTACCCTTGACTGCTTCTGCCTCCAATAGATTTCCTAAGCACTAGTGTTTTAAGGAACAGCTTAAAAAGAGAATCCTAATGTTATTTCTTTATAATGGGTGTGTTCCTTATCTTATCCTAGTGTCTAAACTCTTCTCCATGGCTGGACCCCCAAATAATATTCCTTTACGTGATAAGGTGTATCTAGAGAGTGGGATAGGTTTCATAACTACCCTAACCCTAACGCGTACCCTAACCCTAACCCCTACCCTTACCCTAACATGTACCCTAATCCTAACCCGTACCCTAAACCGAGCCCTAACCCTAACACTAACCCTAACCCTAACCCATACTCTACGCCGTACCCGAACCCCTCCCAGAACCCGTACCCTAAGCTGTACCCTAAGCCTAACCCTAAGCCTAACCCTAACCCTAGGTTACGCTTGACTGCTTCTGCCTCCAATAGATTTCCTAAGCACTAGTGTTTTAAGGAACAGCTTAAAAAGAGAATCCTAATGTGATTTCTTTATAATGGGTGTGTTCCTTATCTTATCCTAGTGTCTAAACTCTTCTCCATGGATGGACCCCCAAATAATATTCCTTTACGTGCTAAGGTGTATCTAGAGAGTGTGATAGGTTTAATAACTACCCTAACCCTAACGCGTACCCTAACCCTAACCCCTACCGTAAACCTAACTTGTACCCTAATCCTAAACCGTACCCTAAACCGAGCCCTAACCCTAACACTAACCCTAACCCTAAACCTAACCCATACCCTACGCCGTACCCGAGCCCCTCCCCGATCCCGTACCCTAAGCTGTACCCTAAGCCTAACACTAAGCCTAACACTAACCCTAGGCTACCCTAGACTGCTTCTGACTCCAATAGATTTCCTAAGCAATAGTGTTTTAAGGAACAGCTTAAAAAGAGAATCCTAATGTGATTTCTTTATAATGGGTGTGTTCCTTATCTTATCCTAGTGTCTAAACTCTTCTCCATGGCTGGACCCCCAAATAATATTCCTTTACGTGCTAAGGGGTATCTAGAGAGTGGGATAGGTTTAATAACTACCCTAACCCTAATGCGTACCCTAACCCTAACCCCTACCCTACCCCTAACACGTACCCTAATCCTAACCCGTACCCTAAACCGAGCCCTAACCGTAACACTAACCCTAACCCTAACCCATACCCTACGCCATACCCGAAGCCCTCACCGAACCCGTACCATAATCCGTACCCTAAGCCTAACCCTAACCCTAGGCTACCCTTGACTGCTTCTGCCTCCAATAGATTTCCTAAGCACTAGTGTTTCAAGGAACAGCTTAAAAAGAGAATCCTAATGTGATTTCTTTGTAATGGGTGTGTTCCGTATCTTATCCTAGTGTCTAAACTCTTCTCCATGGCTGGACCCCCAAATAATATTCCTTTACGTGCTAAGGGGTATCTAGAGAGTGGGATCGGTTTAATAACTACCCTAACCCTAACACGTACCCTAATCCTATCCCTTATCCTAAACGGAGCCCTAACCCTAACAGTAACCCAAACCCTAACCCTAACCCATACCCTCCGCCGTACACGAACCCCTCCCCGAACCTGTACCCTAAGCCGTACCCTAAGCCTAACCCTAACCCTAGGCTACCCTTGACTGCTTCTGCCTCCAATAGATTTCCTAAGCACTAGTGTTTTAAGGAACAGCTTAAAAAGAGAATCCTAATGTGATTTCTTTATAATGGGTGTGTTCCTTATCTTATCCTAGTGTCTAAACTCTTCTCCATGGCTGGACCCCCAAATAATATTCCTTTACGTGCTAAGGGGTATCTAGAGAGTGGGATAGGTTTAATAACTACCCTAACCCTAACACGTACCCTTACCCGAGCCCCTACCCTAAACCTAACACGTACCCTAATCCTAACCCGTAACCTAAACCGAGGCCTAACCCTAACACTAACCCTAACCCGAACCCATACCCTACGCCGTACCTGAAGCCCTCCCCGAAACCGTACCGTAAGCGGTACCCTAAGCATAACCCTAAGCCTAACCCTAACCCTAGGCTACCCTTGACTGCTTCTGCCTCCAATAGATTTCCTAAGCACTAGTGTTTTAAGGAACAGCTTAAAAAGAGAATCCTAATGTGATTTCTTTATAATGGGTGTGTTCCTGATCTTATCCTAGTTTCTAAACACTTCTCCATGGCTGGACCCCCAAATAATATTCCTTTACGTGCTAAGGGGTATCTAGAGAGTGGGATAGGTTTAATAACTACCCTAACCCTAACGCGTACCCTAACCCTAACCCCTACCCTAACCATAACACGTACCCTAATCCTAATCCGTACCCTAAACTGAGCCCTAACCCTAATACTAACCCTAACCCTAACCCTAACCCATACCCTACGCCGTACCCGAAGCCCTCCCCGAACCCGTACCCTAAGCCTAACCCCAAGCCTAACCCTAACCCTAGGCTACCCTTGACTGCTTCTGCCTCCAATAGATTTCCTAAGCACTAGTGTTTTAAGGAACAGCTTAAAAAGAGAATCCTAATGTGATTTCTTTACAAGGGGTGTGTTCCTGATCTTATCCTAGTGTCTAAACTCTTCTCCATGGCTGGACCCCCAAATAACATTCCTTTACGTGATAAGGGGTATCTAGAGAGTGGGATAGGTTTAATAACTACCCTAACCCTAACGCGTACCCTAACCCTAACCCCTACCCTAACCCTAACACGTACCCTAATCCTAACCCGTACCCTAAACCGAGCCCTAACCCTAACACTAACCCTAACCCTAACCCTAACCCATACCCTACACCGTACCAGAAGCCCTCCCCGAACCCATACCCTAAGCCGTACCCTAAGCCGTACCCTAAGCCTAACCCTAACCCTAGGCTACCCTTGACTGCTTCTGCCTCCAATAGATTTCCTAAGCACTAGTGTTTTAAGGAACAGCTTAAAAAGAGAATCCTAATGTGATTTCTTTATAATGGGTGTGTTCCTTATCGTATCCTAGTGTCTAAACTCTTCTCCATGGATGGACCCCCAAATAATATTCCTTTACGTGCTAAGGTGTATCTAGAGAGTGTGATAGGTTTAATAACTACCCTAACCCTAACGCGTACCCTAACCCTAACCCCTACCGTAAACCTAACATGTACCCTAATCCTAACCCGTACCCTAAACCGAGCCCTAACCCTAACACTAACCCTAACCCTAAACCTAACCCATACCCTACGCCGTACCCGAGCCCCTCCCCGAACCCGTACCCTAAGCTGTACCCTAAGCCTAACACCAAGCCTAACACTAACCCTAGGCTACCCTAGACTGCTTCTGACTCCAATAGATTTCCTAAGCAATAGTGTTTTAAGGAACACCTTAAAAAGAGAATCCTAATGTGATTTCTTTATAATGGGTGTGTTCCTTATCTTATCCTAGTGTCTAAACTCTTCTCCATGGCTGGACCCCCAAATAATATTCCTTTACGTGCTAAGGGGTATCTAGAGAGTGGGATAGGTTTAATAACTACCCTAACCCTAACGCGTACCCTAACCCTAACCCCTACCCTAACCCTAACCCGTAACCTAAACCGAGACGTAACCGTAACACTAACCCTAACCCTAACCCATACCCTACGCCATACCCGAAGCCCTCACCGAACCCGTACCCTAAGCCGTACCCTAAGCCTAACCCTAACCCTAGGCTACCCTTGACTGCTTCTGCCTCCAATAGATTTCCTAAGCACTAGTGTTTCAAGGAACAGCTTAAAAAGAGAATCCTAATGTGATTTCTTTGTAATGGGTGTGTTCCGTATCTTATCCTAGTGTCTAAACTCTTCTCCATGGCTGGACCCCCAAATAATATTCCTTTACGTGCTAAGGGGTATCTAGAGAGTGGGATAGGTTTAATAACTACCCTAACACTAACGCGTACCCTAACCCTAACCCCTACCCTATCCCTAACACGTACCCTAATCAAAACCAATACCCTAAACCGAGCCCTAACCCTAACACTAACCCTAACCCTAACCTATACCTTACGCCGTACCCGAAGCCCACCCCGATCCCGTACCCTAAGCCGTACCCTAAGCCGTACCCTAAGCCTAACCCTAACCCTAGGCTACCCTTGACTGCTTCTGCCTCCAATAGATTTCCTAAGCACTAGTGTTTTAAGGAACAGCTTAAAAAGAGAATCCTAATGTGATTTCTTTATAATGGGTGTGCTCCTTATCTTATCCTAGTGTCTCAACTCTTCTCCATGGCTGGACCCCCAAATAATATTCCTTTACGTGCTAAGGGGTATCTAGAGAGTGGGTTAGGTTTAATAACTACCCTAACCCTAATGCGTACCCGAACCCTAACCCCTACCCTAACCCTAACACGTAACCTAATCCTAAACCGTACCCTAAACGGAGCCCTAACACTAACACTAAACCTAACCCTAACCCTAACCCTAACCCTAACATGTACCCTAATCCTAACCCGTACCCTAAACCGAGCCCTAACCCTAACAATAACCCTAACCCTAACCCTAACCCATACCCTACGCCGTACCCGAAGCCCTCCCCGAACCCGTACCCTAAGCCGTACCCTAAGCCTTACCCTAAGCCTAAACCTAACCCTAGGCTACCCTTGACTGCTTCTGCCTCCAATAGATTTCCTAAGCACTAGTGTTTTAAGGAACAGCTTAAAAAGAGAATCCTAATGTGATTTGTTTATAATGGGTGTGTTCCTTATCTTATCCTAGTGTCTAAACTCTTCTCCATGGCTGGAACCCCAAATAATATTCATTTACGTGCTAAGGTGTATCTAGATAGTGGGATAGGTTTAATAACTACCCTAACCCTAACCCCTACCCTAACCCTAACATGTACCCTAATCCTAAACCAAGCCCTAAACCTAACACTAACCCTAACCCTAACCCTAACCCATACGCTACGCCATACCCGAACCCCTCCCCGAACGCGTACCCTAAGCCGTACCCTAAGCCTAACCCTAAGCCTAACCCTAACCCTAGGCTACCCTTGACTGCTTCTGCCTCCAATAGATTTCCTAAGCACTAGTGTTTTAAGGAACAGCTTAAAAAGAGAATCCTAAAGTGATTTCTTTATAATGGGTGTGTTCCTTATCTTATCCTAGTGTCTAAACTCTTCTCCATGGCTGGACCTCCAAATAATATTCCTTTACGTGCTAAGGGGTATCTAGAGAGTGGGATAGGTTTAATAACTACCCTAACCCTAACCCCTACCCTAACCCTAACACATACCCTAATCCAAACCCGTACCGTAAACCGAGCCCTAACCCTAACACTAACCCTAACCCTAACCCATACCCTACGACGTACCCGAAGCCCTCCCCGAACCCGTACCCTAAGCCGTACCCTAAGCCTAACCCCAAGCCTAACCCTAACCCTAGGCTACCCTTGACTGCTTCTGCCTCCAATAGATTTCCTAAGCACTAGTGTTTTAAGGAACAGCTTAAAAAGAGAATCCTAATGTGATTTCTTTACAATGGGTGTGTTCCTGATCTTATCCTAGTGTCTAAACTCTTCTCCATGGCTGGACCCCCAAATAACATTCCTTTACGTGATAAGGGGTATCTAGAGAGTGGGATAGGTTTAATAACTACCCTAACCCTAACGCGTACCCTAACCCTAACCCCTACCCTAACCCTAACACGTACCCTAATCCTAACCCGTACCCTAAACCGAGCCCTAACCCTAACACTAACCCTAACCCTAACCCTAACCCATACCCTACACCGTACCAGAAGCCCTCCCCGAACCCATACCCTAAGCCGTACCCTAAGCCGTACCCTAAGCCTAACCCTAACCCTAGGCTACCCTTGACTGCTTCTGCCTCCAATAGATTTCCTAAGCACTAGTGTTTTAAGGAACAGCTTAAAAAGAGAATCCTAATGTGATTTCTTTATAAAGGGTGTGTTCCTTATCTTATCCTAGTGTCTAAACTCTTCTCCATGGCTGGACCCCCAAATAATATTCCTTTACGTGCTAAGGGGTATCTAGAGAGTGGGATAGGTTTAATAACTACCCTAACCCTAACGCGTACCCTAACCCTAACCCCTACCGTAAACCTAACATGTACCCTAATCCTAACCCGTACCCTAAACCGAGCCCTAACCCTAACACTAACCCTAACCCTAAACCTAACCCATACCCTACGCCGTAACCGAGCCCCTCCCCGAACCCGTACCCTAAGCTGTACCCTAAGCCTAACCCTAACCCTAGGCTACCCTAGACTGCTTCTGACTCCAATAGATTTCCTAAGCAATAGTGTTTTAAGGAACAGCTTAAAAAGAGAATCCTAATGTGATTTCTTTATAATGGGTGTGTTCCTTATCTTATCCTAGTGTCTAAACTCTTCTCCATGGCTGGACCCCCAAATAATATTCCTTTACGTGCTAAGGGGTATCTAGAGAGTGGGATAGGTTTAATAACTACCCTAACCCTAACGCGTACCCTAACCCTAACCCCTACCCTAACCCTAACACGTACCCTAATCCTAACCCGTAACCTAAACCGAGCCCTAACCGTAACACTAACCCTAACCCTAACCCATACCCTACGCCATACCCGAAGCCCTCACGGAACCCGTACCCTAAGCCGTACCCTAAGCCTAACCCCTACCCTATCCCTAACACGTACCCTAATCAAACCCAATACCCTAAACCGAGCCCTAACCCTAACACTAACCCTAACCCTAACCCATACCTTACGCCGTACCCGAAGCCCACCCCGATCCCGTACCCTAAGCCGTACCCTAAGCCGTACCCTAAGCCTAACCCTAACCCTAGGCTACCCTTGACTGCTTCTGCCTCCAATAGATTTCCTAAGCACTAGTGTTTTACGGAACAGCTTAAAAAGAGAATCCTAATGTGATTTCTTTATAATGGGTGTGTTCCTTATCTTATCCTAGTGTCTAAACTCTTCTCCATGGCTGGACCCCCAAATAATATTCCTTTACGTGCTAAGGGGTATCTAGAGAGTGGGATCGGTTTAATAACTACCCTAACCCTAACACGTACCCTAATCCTATCCCTTATCCTAAACGGAGCCCTAACCCTAACAGTAACCCAAACCCTAACCCTAACCCATACCCTCCGCCGTACACGAACCCCTCCCCGAACCTGTACCCTAAGCCGTACCCTAAGCCTAACCCTAACCCTAGGCTACCCTTGACTGCTTCTGCCTCCAATAGATTTCCTAAGCACTAGTGTTTTAAGGAACAGCTTGAAAAGAGAATCCTAATGTGATTTCTTTATAATGGGTGTGTTCCTTATCTTATCCTAGTGTCTAAACTCTTCTCCATGGCTGGACCCCCAAATAATATTCCTTTACGTGCTAAGGGGTATCTAGAGAGTGGGATAGGTTTAATAACTACCCTAACCCTAACACGTACCCTTACCCGAGCCCCTACCCTAAACCTAACACGTACCCTAATCCTAACCCGTAACCTAAACCGAGGCCTAACCCTAACACTAACCCTAACCCTAACCCGAACCCATACCCTACGCCGTACCTGAAGCCCTCCCCGAACCCGTACCGTAAGCCGTACCCTAAGCATAACCCTAAGCCTAACCCTAACCCTAGGCTACACTTGACTGCTTCTGCCTCCAATAGATTTCCAAAGCACTAGTGTTTTAAGGAACAGCTTAAAAAGAGAATCCTAATGTGATTTCTTTATAATGGGTGTGTTCCTGATCTTATCCTAGTTTCTAAACTCTTCTCCATGGCTGGACCCCCAAATAATATTCCTTTACGTGCTAAGGGGTATCTAGAGAGTGGGATAGGTTTAATAACTACCCTAACCCTAACGCGTACCCTAACCCTAACCCCTACCCTAACCCTAACACGTACCCTAATCCTAATCCGTACCCTGAACTGAGCCCTAACCCTAACACTATCCCTAACCCTAACCCTAACCCATACCCTACGCCGTACCCGAAGCCCTCCCCGAACCCGTACCCTAAGCCGTAACCTAAGCCTAAACCTAACCCTAGGCTACCCTTGACTGCTTCTGCCTCCAATAGATTTCCTAAGCACTAGTGTTTTAAGGAACAGCTTAAAAGGAGAATCCTAATGTTATTTCTTTATAATGGGTGTGTTCCTTATCTTATCCTAGTGTCTAAACTCTTCTCCATGGCTGGACCCCCAAATAATATTCCTTTACGTGATAAGGTGTATCTAGAGAGTGGGATAGGTTTAATAACTACCCTAACCCTAACGCGTACCCTAACCCTAACCCCTACCCTTACCCTAACATGTACCCTAATCCTAACCCGTACCCTAAACCGAGCCCTAACCCTAACACTAACCCTAACCCTAACCCATACCCTACGCCGTACCCGAACCCCTCCCAGAACCCGTACCCTAAGCTGTACCCTAAGCCTAACCCTAAGCCTAACCCTAACCCTAGGTTACGCTTGACTGCTTCTGCCTCCAATAGATTTCCTAAGCACTAGTGTTTTAAGGAACAGCTTAAAAAGAGAATCCTAATGTGATTTCTTTATAATGGGTGTGTTACTTATCTTATCCTAGTGTCTAAACTCTTCTCCATGGATGGACCCCCAAATAATATTCCTTTACGTGCTAAGGGGTATCTAGAGAGTGTGATAGGTTTAATAACTACCCTAACCCTAACGCGTACCCTAACCCTAACCCCTACCGTAAACCTAACTTGTACCCTAATCCTAACCCGTACCCTAAACCGAGCCCTAACCCTAACACTAACCCTAACCCTAAACCTAACCCATACCCTACGCCGTACCCGAGCCCCTCCCCGAACCCGTACCCTAAGCTGTACCCTAAGCCTAACACTAACCCTAGGCTACCCTAGACTGCTTCTGACTCCAATAGATTTCCTAAGCAATAGTGTTTTAAGGAACAGCTTAAAAAGAGAATCCTAATGTGATTTCTTTATAATGGGTGTGTTCCTTATCTTATCCTAGTGTCTAAACTCTTCTCCATGGCTGGAACTCCAAATAATATTCCTTTACGTGCTAAGGGGTATCTAGAGAGTGGGATACGTTTAATAATTACCCTAACCCTAACGCATACCCTAACCCTAACCCCTACTCTAACACTAACACGTACCCTAATCCTAACCAATACCCTAAACCGAGCCCTAACCCTAACACTAACCCTAACCCTAACCCTGACACATACCCTACGCCGTACCCAAAGCCCTCCCCGATCCCGTACCCTAAGCCGTACCCTAATCCGTACCCTAAGCCTAACCCTAACCCTAGGATACCCTTGACTGCTTCTGCCTCCAACAGATTTCCTAAGCACTAGTGTTTTAAGGAACAGCTTAAAAAGAGAATCCTAATGTGATTTCTTTATAATGGGTGTGTTCCTTATCTTATCCTAGTGTCTAAACTCTTCTCCATGGCTGGACCCCCAAATAATATTCCTTTACTTGCTAAGGGGTATCTAGAGAGTGGGTTAGGTTTAATAACTACCCTAACCCTAATGCGTACCCGAACCCTAACCCCTACCCTAACCCTAACACGTAACCTAATCCTAAACCGTACCCTAAACGGAGCCCTAACCCTAACAGTAAACCTAACCCTAACCCTAACCCATACCCTACGCCGTATCCAAACCCCTCCCCGAACCCGTACCCTTAGCCGTACCCTAAGCCTAACCCCAAGCCTAACCCTAACCCTAGGCTACCCTTGACTGCTTCTGCCTCCAATAGATTTCCTAAGCACTAGTGTTTTAAGGAACAGCTTAAAAAGAGAATCCTAATGTGATTTCTTTATAATGGGTGTGTTCCTTATCTTATCCTAGTGTCTAAACTCTTCTCCATGGCTGGACCCCCAAATAATATTCCTTTACGTGCTAAGGGGTATTTAGAGAGTGGGATAGGTTTAATAACTACCCTAACCCTAACGCGTACCCTTACCGGAACCCCTACCCTAAACCAAACACGTACCCTAATCCTAACCCGTAACCTAAACAGAGCCCTAACCATAACACTAACCCTAACCCTAACCCTAACCCATACCCTACGCCGTACCTGAAGCCCTCCCCGCACCCGTACTTTAAGCCGTACCCTAAGCATAACCCTAAGCCTAACCCTAACCCTAGGCTACCCTTGACTGCTTCTGCCTCCAATAGATTTCCTAAGCACTAGTGTTTTAAGGAACAGCTTAAAAAGAGAATCCTAATGTGATTTCTTTATAATGGGTGTGTTCCTTATCTTATACTAGTGTCTAAACTCTTCTCCATGGCTGGAACTCCAAATAATATTCCTTTACGTGCTAAGGGGTATCTAGAGAGTGGGATACGTTTAATAATTACCCTAACCCTAACGCATACCCTAACCCTAACCCCTACTCTAACACTAACACGTACCCTAATCCTAACCAATACCCTAAACCGAGCCCTAACCCTAACACTAACCCTAACCCTAACCCTAACCCATACCCTACGCCGTACCCGAAGCCCTCCCCGAACCCGTACCCTAAGCCGTCCCCTAAGCCGTACCCTAAGCCTAACCCTAACCCTAGGATACCCTTGACTGCTTCTGCCTCCAACAGATTTCCTAAGCACTAGTGTTTTAAGGAACAGCTTAAAAAGAGAATCCTAATGTGATTTCTTTATAATGGGTGTGTTCCTTATCTTATCCTAGTGTCTAAACTCTTCTCCATGGCTGGACCCCCAAATAATATTCCTTTACTTGCTAAGGGGTATCTAGAGAGTGGGTTAGGTTTAATAACTACCCTAACCCTAATGCGTACCCGAACCCTAACCCCTACCCTAACCCTAACACGTAACCTAATCCTAAACCGTACCCTAAACGGAGCCCTAACCCTAACACTAAACCTAACCCTAACCCTAACCCATACCCTACGCCGTATCCGAACCCCTCCCCGAACCCGTACCCTTAGCCGTACCCTAAGCCTAACCCCAAGCCTAACCCTAAACCTAGGCTACCCTTGACTGCTTCTGCCTCCAATAGATTTCCTAAGCACTAGTGTTTTAAGGAACAGCTTAAAAAGAGAATCCTAATGTGATTTCTTTATAATGGGTGTGTTCCTTATCTTATCCTAGTGTCTAAACTCTTCTCCATGGCTGGACCCCCAAATAATATTCCTTTACGTGCTAAGGGGTATCTAGAGAGTGGGATAGGTTTAATAACTACCCTAACCCTAACGCGTACCCTTACCGGAACCCCTACCCTAAACCTAACACGTACCCTAATCCTAACCCGTAACCTAAACCGAGCCCTAACCCTAACACTAACCCTAACCCTAACCCTAACCCTAACCCATACCCTACGCCGTACCTGAAGCCCTCCCCGCACCCGTACTTTAAGCCGTACCCTAAGCATAACCCAAGCCTAACCCTAACCCTAGGCTACCCTTGACTGCTTCTGCCTCCAATAGATTTCCTAAGCACTAGTGTTTTAAGGAACAGCTTAAAAAGAGAATCCTAATGTGATTTCTTTATAATGGGTGTGTTCCTTATCTTATACTAGTGTCTAAACTCTTCTCCATGGCTGGAACTCCAAATAATATTCCTTTACGTGCTAAGGGGTATCTAGAGAGTGGGATACGTTTAATAATTACCCTAACCCTAACGCATACCCTAACCCTAACCCCTACTCTAACACTAACACGTACCCTACTCCTAACCAATACCCTAAACCGAGCCCTAACCCTAACACTAACCCTAACCCTAACCCTAACCCATACCCTACGCCGTACCCGAAGCCCTCTCCGAACCCGTACCCTAAGCCGTACCCTAAGCCGTACCCTAAGCCTAACCCTAACCCTAGGATACCCTTGAATGCTTCTGCCTCCAACAGATTTCCTAAGCACTAGTGTTTTAAGGAACAGCTTAAAAAGAGAATCCTAATGTGATTTCTTTATAATGGGTGTGTTCCTTATCTTATCCTAGTGTCTAAACTCTTCTCCATGGCTGGACCCCCAAATAATATTCCTTTAATTGCTAAGGGGTATCTAGAGAGTGGGTTAGGTTTAATAACTACCCTAACCCTAATGCGTACCCGAACCCTAACCCCTACCCTAACCCTAACACGTAACCTAATCCTAAACCGTACCCTAAACGGAGCCCTAACCCTAACACTAAACCTAACCCTAACCCTAACCCATACCCTACGCCGTATCCGAACCCCTCCCCGAACCCGTACCCTTAGCCGTACCCTAAGCCTAACCCCAAGCCTAACCCTAAACCTAGGCTACCCTTGACTGCTTCTGCCTCCAATAGATTTCCTAAGCACTAGTGTTTTAAGGAACAGCTTAAAAAGAGAATCCTAATGTGATTTCTTTATAATGGGTGTGTTCCTTATCTTATCCTAGTGTCTAAACTCTTCTCCATGGCTGGACCCCCAAATAATATTCCTTTACGTGCTAAGGGGTATCTAGAGAGTGGGATAGGTTTAATAACTACCCTAACCCTAACGCGTACCCTTACCGGAACCCCTACCCTAAACCTAACACGTACCCTAATCCTAACCCGTAACCTAAACCGAGCCCTAACCCTAACACTAACCCTAATCCTAACCCTAACCCTAACCCATACCCTACGCCGTACCTGAAGCCCTCCCCGCACCCGTACTTTAAGCCGTACCCTAAGCATAACCCAAGCCTAACCCTAACCCTAGGCTACCCTTGACTGCTTCTGCCTCCAATAGATTTCCTAAGCACTAGTGTTTTAAGGAACAGCTTAAAAAGAGAATCCTAATGTGATTTCTTTATAATGGGTGTGTTCCTTATCTTATACTAGTGTCTAAACTCTTCTCCATGGCTGGAACTCCAAATAATATTCCTTTACGTGCTAAGGGGTATCTAGAGAGTGGGATACGTTTAATAATTACCCTAACCCTAACGCATACCCTAACCCTAACCCCTACTCTAACACTAACACGTACCCTAATCCTAACCAATACCCTAAACCGAGCCCTAACCCTAACACTAACCCTAACCCTAACCCTAACCCATACCCTACGCCGTACCCGAAGCCCTCCCCGAACCCGTACCCTAAGCCGTCCCCTAAGCCGTACCCTAAGCCTAACCCTAACCCTAGGAAACCCTTGACTGCTTCTGCCTCCAACAGATTTCCTAAGCACTAGTGTTTTAAGGAACAGCTTAAAAAGAGAATCCTAATGTGATTTCTTTATAATGGGTGTGTTCCTTATCTTATCCTAGTGTCTAAACTCTTCTCCATGGCTGGACCCCCAAATAATATTCCTTTACTTGCTAAGGGGTATCTAGAGAGTGGGTTAGGTTTAATAACTACCCTAACCCTAATGCGTACCCGAACCCTAACCCCTACCCTAACCCTAACACGTAACCTAATCCTAAACCGTACCCTAAACGGAGCCCTAACCCTAACACTAAACCTAACCCTAACCCTAACCCATACCCTACGCCGTATTCGAACCCCTCCCCGAACCCGTACCCTTAGCCGTACCCTAAGCCTAACCCCAAGCCTAACCCTAAACCTAGGCTACCCTTGACTGCTTCTGCCTCCAATAGATTTCCTAAGCACTAGTGTTTTAAGGAACAGCTTAAAAAGAGAATCCTAATGTGATTTCTTTATAATGGGTGTGTTCCTTATCTTATCCTAGTGTCTAAACTCTTCTCCATGGCTGGACCCCCAAATAATATTCCTTTACGTGCTAAGGGGTATCTAGAGAGTGGGATAGGTTTAATAACTACCCTAACCCTAACGCGTACCCTTACCGGAACCCCTACCCTAAACCTAACACGTACCCTAATCCTAACCCGTAACCTAAACCGAGCCCTAACCCTAACACTAACCCTAACCCTAACCCTAACCCTAACCCATACCCTACGCCGTACCTGAAGCCCTCCCCGCACCCGTACTTTAAGCCGTACCCTAAGCATAACCCAAGCCTAACCCTAACCCTAGGCTACCCTTGACTGCTTCTGCCTCCAATAGATTTCCTAAACACTAGTGTTTTAAGGAACAGCTTAAAAAGAGAATCCTAATGTGATTTCTTTATAATGGGTGTGTTCCTTATCTTATCCTAGTGTCTAAACTCTTCTCCATGGCTGGACCCCCAAATAATATTCCTTTACTTGCTAAGGGGTATCTAGAGAGTGGGTTAGGTTTAATAACTACCCTAACCCTAATGCGTACCCGAACCCTAACCCCTACCCTAACCCTAACACGTAACCTAATCCTAAACCGTACCCTAAACGGAGCCCTAACCCTAACACTAAACCTAACCCTAACCCTAACCCATACCCTACGCCGTATCCGAACCCCTCCCCGAACCCGTACCCTTAGCCGTACCCTAAGCCTAACCCCAAGCCTAACCCTAAACCTAGGCTACCCTTGACTGCTTCTGCCTCCAATAGATTTCCTAAGCACTAGTGTTTTAAGGAACAGCTTAAAAAGAGAATCCTAATGTGATTTCTTTATAATGGGTGTGTTCCTTATCTTATCCTAGTGTCTAAACTCTTCTCCATGGCTGGACCCCCAAATAATATTCCTTTACGTGCTAAGGGGTATCTAGAGAGTGGGATAGGTTTAATAACTACCCTAACCCTAACGCGTACCCTTACCGGAACCCCTACCCTAAACCTAACACGTACCCTAATCCTAACCCGTAACCTAAACCGAGCCCTAACCCTAACACTAACCCTAACCCTAACCCTAACCCTAACCCATACCCTACGCCGTACCTGAAGCCCTCCCCGCACCCGTACTTTAAGCCGTACCCTAAGCATAACCCAAGCCTAACCCTAACCCTAGGCTACCCTTGACTGCTTCTGCCTCCAATAGATTTCCTAAGCACTAGTGTTTTAAGGAACAGCTTAAAAAGAGAATCCTAATGTGATTTCTTTATAATGGGTGTGTTCCTTATCTTATACTAGTGTCTAAACTCTTCTCCATGGCTGGAACTCCAAATAATATTCCTTTACGTGCTAAGGGGTATCTAGAGAGTGGGATACGTTTAATAATTACCCTAACCCTAACGCATACCCTAACCCTAACCCCTACTCTAACACTAACACGTACCCTACTCCTAACCAATACCCTAAACCGAGCCCTAACCCTAACACTAACCCTAACCCTAACCCTAACCCATACCCTACGCCGTACCCGAAGCCCTCTCCGAACCCGTACCCTAAGCCGTACCCTAAGCCGTACCCTAAGCCTAACCCTAACCCTAGGATACCCTTGAATGCTTCTGCCTCCAACAGATTTCCTAAGCACTAGTGTTTTAAGGAACAGCTTAAAAAGAGAATCCTAATGTGATTTCTTTATAATGGGTGTGTTCCTTATCTTATCCTAGTGTCTAAACTCTTCTCCATGGCTGGACCCCCAAATAATATTCCTTTACTTGCTAAGGGGTATCTAGAGAGTGGGTTAGGTTTAATAACTACCCTAACCCTAATGCGTACCCGAACCCTAACCCCTACCCTAACCCTAACACGTAACCTAATCCTAAACCGTACCCTAACGGAGCCCTAACCCTAACACTAAACCTAACCCTAACCCTAACCCATACCCTACGCCGTATCCGAACCCCTCCCCGAACCCGTACCCTTAGCCGTACCCTAAGCCTAACCCCAAGCCTAACCCTAACCCTAGGCTACCCTTGACTGCTTCTGCCTCAAATAGATTTCCTAAGCACTAGTGTTTTAAGGAACAGCTTAAAAAGAGAATCCTAATGTGATTTCTTTATAATGGGTGTGTTCCTTATCTTATCCTAGTGTCTAAACTCTTCTCCATGGCTGGACCCCCAAATAATATTCCTTTACGTGCTAAGGGGTATCTAGAGAGTGGGATAGGTTTAATAACTACCCTAACCCTAACGCGTACCCTTACCGGAACCCCTACCCTAAACCTAACACGTACCCTAATCCTAACCCGTAACCTAAACCGAGCCCTAACCCTAACACTAACCCTAACCATAACCCTAACCCATACCCTACGCCGTACCTGAAGCCCTCCCCGCACCCGTACTTTAAGCCGTACCGTAAGCATAACCCTAAGCCTAACCCTAACCCTAGGCTACCCTTGACTGCTTCTGCCTCCAATAGATTTCCTAAGCACTAGTGTTTTAAGGAACAGCTTAAAAAGAGAATCCTAATGTGATTTCTTTATAATGGGTGTGTTCCTTATCTTATACTAGTGTCTAAACTCTTCTCCATGGCTGGAACTCCAAATAATATTCCTTTACGTGCTAAGGGGTATCTAGAGAGTGGGATACGTTTAATAATTACCCTAACCCTAACGCATACCCTAACCCTAACCCCTACTCTAACACTAACACGTACCCTAATCCTAACCAATACCCTAAACCGAGCCCTAACCCTAACACTAACCCTAACCCTAACCCTAACCCATACCCTACGCCGTACCCGAAGCCCTCCCCGAAACCGTACCCTAAGCCGTACCCTAAGCCGTACCCTAAGCCTAACCCTAACCCTAGGATACCCTTGACTGCTTCTGCCTCCAACAGATTTCCTAAGCACTAGTGTTTTAAGGAACAGCTTAAAAAGAGAATCCTAATGTGATTTCTTTATAATGGGTGTGTTCCTTATTTATCCTAGTGTCTAAACTCTTCTCCATGGCTGGACCCCCAAATAATATTCCTTTACTTGCTAAGGGGTATCTAGAGAGTGGGTTAGGTTTAATAACTACCCTAACCCTAACGCGTACCCTTACCGGAACCCCTACCCTAAACCTAACACGTACCCTAATCCTAACCCGTAACCTAAACAGAGCCCTAACCCTAACAGTAACCCTAACCCTAACCCTAACCCATACCCTACGCCGTACCTGAAGCCCTCCCGGCACCCGTACTTTAAGCCGTACCCTAAGCATAACCCTACGCCTAACCCTAACCCTAGGCTACCCTTGACTGCTTCTGCCTCCAATAGATTTCCTAAGCACTAGTGTTTTAAGGAACAGCTTAAAAAGAGAATCCTAATGTGATTTCTTTATAATGGGTGTGTTCCTTATCTTATACTAGTGTCTAAACTCTTCTCCATGGCTGGAACTCCAAATAATATTCCTTTACGTGCTAAGGGGTATCTAGAGAGTGGGATACGTTTAATAATTACCCTAACCCTAACGCATACCCTAACCCTAACCCCTACTCTAACACTAACACGTACCCTACTCCTAACCAATACCCTAAACCGAGCCCTAACCCTAACACTAATCCTAACCCTAACCCTAACCCATACCCTACGCCGTACCCGAAGCCCTCTCCGAACCCGTACCCTAAGCCGTACCCTAAGCCGTACCCTAAGCCTAACCCTAACCCTAGGATACCCTTGAATGCTTCTGCCTCCAACAGATTTCCTAAGCACTAGTGTTTTAAGGAACAGCTTAAAAAGAGAATCCTAATGTGATTTCTTTATAATGGGTGTGTTCCTTATCTTATCCTAGTGTCTAAACTCTTCTCCATGGCTGGACCCCCAAATAATACTCCTTTACTTGCTAAGGGGTATCTAGAGAGTGGGTTAGGTTTAATAACTACCCTAACCCTAATGCGTACCCTAACCCTAACCCCTACCCTAACCCTAACACGTAACCTAATCCTAAACCATACCCTAACGGAGCCCTAACCCTAACACTAAACCTAACCCTAACCCTAACCCATACCCTACGCCGTATCCGAACCCCTCCCCGAACCCGTACCCTTAGCCGTACCCTAAGCCTAACCCCAAGCCTAACCCTAACCCTAGGCTACCCTTGACTGCTTCTGCCTCCAATAGATTTCCTAAGCACTAGTGTTTTAAGGAACAGCTTAAAAAGAGAATCCTAATGTGATTTCTTTATAATGGGTGTGTTCCTTATCTTATCCTAGTGTCTAAACTCTTCTCCATGGCTGGACCCCCAAATAATATTCCTTTACGTGCTAAGGGGTATCTAGAGAGTGGGATAGGTTTAATAACTACCCTAACCCTAACGCGTACCCTTACCGGAACCCCTACCCTAAACCTAACACGTACCCTAATCCTAACCCGTAACCTAAACCGAGCCCTAACCCTAACACTAACCCTAACCGTAACCCTAACCCATACCCTACGCCGTACCTGAAGCCCTCCCCGCACCCGTACTTTAAGCCGTACCGTAAGCATAACCCTAAGCCTAACCCTAACCCTAGGCTACCCTTGACTGCTTCTGCCTCCAATAGATTTCCTAAGCACTAGTGTTTTAAGGAACAGCTTAAAAAGAGAATCCTAATGTGATTTCTTTATAATGGGTGTGTTCCTTATCTTATACTAGTGTCTAAACTCTTCTCCATGGCTGGAACTCCAAATAATATTCCTTTACGTGCTAAGGGGTATCTAGAGAGTGGGATACGTTTAATAATTACCCTAACCCTAACGCATACCCTAACCCTAACCCCTACTCTAACACTAACACGTACCCTAATCCTAACCAATACCCTAAACCGAGCCCTAACCCTAACACTAACCCTAACCCTAACCCTAACCCATACCCTACGCCGTACCCGAAGCCCTCCCCGAAACCGTACCCTAAGCCGTACCCTAAGCCGTACCCTAAGCCTAACCTTAACCCTAGGATACCCTTGACTGCTTCTGCCTCCAACAGATTTCCTAAGCACTAGTGTTTTAAGGAACAGCTTAAAAAGAGAATCCTAATGTGATTTCTTTATAATGGGTGTGTTCCTTATCTTATCCTAGTGTCTAAACTCTTCTCCATGGCTGGACCCCCAAATAATATTCCTTTACTTGCTAAGTGGTATCTAGAGAGTGGGTTAGGTTTAATAACTACCCTAACCCTAATGCGTACCCGAACCCTAACCCCTACCCTAACCCTAACACGTAACCTAATCCTAAACCGTACCCTAAACGGAGCCCTAACCCTAACACTAAACCTAACCCTAACCCTAACCCATACCCTACGCCGTATCCGAACCCCTCCCCGAACCCGTACCCTTAGCCGTACCCTAAGCCTAACCCCAAGCCTAACCCTAACCCTAGGCTACCCTTGACTGCTTCTGCCTCCAATAGATTTCCTAAGCACTAGTGTTTTAAGGAACAGCTTAAAAAGAGAATCCTAATGTGATTTCTTTATAATGGGTGTGTTCCTTATCTTATCCTAGTGTCTAAACTCTTCTCCATGGCTGAACCCCCAAATAATATTCATTTACGTGCTAAGGGGTATCTAGAGAGTGGGATAGGTTTAATAACTACCCTAACCCTAACGCGTACCCTTACCGGAACCCCTACCCTAAACCTAACACGTACCCTAATCCTAACCCGTAACCTAAACCGAGCCCTACCCCTAACAGTAACCCTAACCCTAACCCTAACCCATACCCTACGCCGTACCTGAAGCCCTCCCGGCACCCGTACTTTAAGCCGTACCCTAAGCATAACCCTAAGCCTAACCCTAACCCTAGGCTACCCTTGACTGCTTCTGCCTCCAATAGATTTCCTAAGCACTAGTGTTTTAAGGAACAGCTTAAAAAGAGAATCCTAATGTGATTTCTTTATAATGGGTGTGTTCCTTATCTTATACTAGTGTCTAAACTCTTCTCCATGGCTGGAACTCCAAATAATATTCCTTTACGTGCTAAGGGGTATCTAGAGAGTGGGATACGTTTAATAATTACCCTAACCCTAACGCATACCCTAACCCTAACCCCTACTCTAACACTAACACGTACCCTACTCCTAACCAATACCCTAAACCGAGCCCTAAACCTAACACTAACCCTAACCCTAACCCTAACCCATACCCTACGCCGTACCCGAAGCCCTCTCCGAACCCGTACCCTAAGCCGTACCCTAAGCCGTACCCTAAGCCTAACCCTAACCCTAGGATACCCTTGAATGCTTCTGCCTCCAACAGATTTCCTAAGCACTAGTGTTTTAAGGAACAGCTTAAAAAGAGAATCCTAATGTGATTTCTTTATAATGGGTGTGTTCCTTATCTTATCCTAGTGTCTAAACTCTTCTCCATGGCTGGACCCCCAAATAATATTCCTTTACTTGCTAAGGGGTATCTAGAGAGTGGGTTAGGTTTAATAACTACCCTAACCCTAATGCGTACCCGAACCCTAACCCCTACCCTAACCCTAACACGTAACCTAATCCTAAACCGTACCCTAACGGAGCCCTAACCCTAACACTAAACCTAACCCTAACCCTAACCCATACCCTACGCCGTATCCGAACCCCTCCCCGAACCCGTACCCTTAGCCGTACCCTAAGCCTAACCCCAAGCCTAACCCTAACCCTAGGCTACCCTTGACTGCTTCTGCCTACAATAGATTTCCTAAGCACTAGTGTTTTAAGGAACAGCTTAAAAAGAGAATCCTAATGTGATTTCTTTATAATGGGTGTGTTCCTTATCTTATCCTAGTGTCTAAACTCTTCTCCATGGCTGGACCCCCAAATAATATTCCTTTACGTGCTAAGGGGTATCTAGAGAGTGGGATAGGTTTAATAACTACCCTAACCCTAACGCGTACCCTTACCGGAACCCCTACCCTAAACCTAACACGTACCCTAATCCTAACCCGTAACCTAAACCGAGCCCTAACCCTAACACTAACCCTAACCCTAACCCTAACCCATACCCTACGCCGTACCTGAAGCCCTCCCCGCACCCGTACTTTAAGCCGTACCGTAAGCATAACCCTAAGCCTAACCCTAACCCTAGGCTACCCTTGACTGCTTCTGCCTCCAATAGATTTCCTAAGCACTAGTGTTTTAAGGAACAGCTTAAAAAGAGAATCCTAATGTGATTTCTTTATAATGGGTGTGTTCCTTATCTTATACTAGTGTCTAAACTCTTCTCCATGGCTGGAACTCCAAATAATATTCCTTTACGTGCTAAGGGGTATCTAGAGAGTGGGATACGTTTAATAATTACCCTAACCCTAACGCATACCCTAACCCTAACCCCTACTCTAACACTAACACGTACCCTAATCCTAACCAATACCCTAAACCGAGCCCTAACCCTAACACTAACCCTAACCCTAACCCTAACCCATACCCTACGCCGTACCCGAAGCCCTCCCCGAAACCGTACCCTAAGCCGTACCCTAAGCCGTACCCTAAGCCTAACCCTAACCCTAGGATACCCTTGACTGCTTCTGCCTCCAACAGATTTCCTAAGCACTAGTGTTTTAAGGAACAGCTTAAAAAGAGAATCCTAATGTGATTCCTTTATAATGGGTGTGTTCCTTATCTTATCCTAGTGTCTAAACTCTTCTCCATGGCTGGACCCCCAAATAATATTCCTTTACTTGCTAAGGGGTATCTAGAGAGTGGGTTAGGTTTAATAACTACCCTAACCCTAATGCGTACCCGAACCCTAACCCCTACCCTAACCCTAACACGTAACCTAATCCTAAACCGTACCCTAAACGGAGCCCTAACCCTAACACTAAACCTAACCCTAACCCTAACCCATACCCTACGCCGTATCCGAACCCCTCACCGAACCCGTACCCTTAGCCGTACCCTAAGCCTAACCCCAAGCCTAACCCTAACCCTAGGCTACCCTTGACTGCTTCTGCCTCCAATAGATTTCCTAAGCACTAGTGTTTTAAGGAACAGCTTAAAAAGAGAATCCTAATGTGATTTCTTTATAATGGGTGTGTTCCTTATCTTATCCTAGTGTCTAAACTCTTCTCCATGGCTGAACCCCCAAATAATATTCATTTACGTGCTAAGGGGTATCTAGAGAGTGGGATAGGTTTAATAACTACCCTAACCCTAATGCGTACCCTTACCGGAACCCCTACCCTAAACCTAACACGTACCCTAATCCTAACCCGTAACCTAAACCGAGCCCTAACCCTAACAGTAACCCTAACCCTAACCCTAACCCATACCCTACGCCGTACCTGAAGCCCTCCCGGCACCCGTACTTTAAGCCGTACCCTAAGCATAACCCTAAGCCTAACCCTAACCCTAGGCTACCCTTGACTGCTTCTGCCTCCAATAGATTTCCTAAGCACTAGTGTTTTAAGGAACAGCTTAAAAAGAGAATCCTAATGTGATTTCTTTATAATGGGTGTGTTCCTTATCTTATACTAGTGTCTAAACTCTTCTCCATGGCTGGAACTCCAAATAATATTCCTTTACGTGCTAAGGGGTATCTAGAGAGTGGGATACGTTTAATAATTACCCTAACCCTAACGCATAACCTAACCCTAACCCCTACTCTAACACTAACACGTACCCTAATCCTAACCAATACCCTAAACCGAGCCCTAACCCTAACACTAACCCTAACCCTAACCCTAACCCATACCCTACGCCGTACCCGAAGCCCTCCCCGAAACCGTACCCTAAGCCGTACCCTAAGCCGTACCCTAAGCCTAACCCTAACCCTAGGATACCCTTGACTGCTTCTGCCTCCAACAGATTTCCTAAGCACTAGTGTTTTAAGGAACAGCTTAAAAAGAGAATCCTAATGTGATTTCTTTATAATGGGTGTGTTCCTTATCTTATCCAAGTGTCTAAACTCTTCTCCATGGCTGGACCCCCAAATAATATTCCTTTAGTTGCTAAGGGGTATCTAGAGAGTGGGTTAGGTTTAATAACTACCCTAACCCTAATGCGTACCCGAACCCTAACCCCTACCCTAACCCTAACACGTAACCTAATCCTAAACCGTACCCTAAACGGAGCCCTAACCCTAACACTAAACCTAACCCTAACCCTAACCCATACCCTACGCCGTATCCGAACCCCTCCCCGAACCCCTACCCTTAGCCGTACCCTAAGCCTAACCCCAAGCCTAACCCTAACCCTAGGCTACCCTTGACTGCTTCTGCCTCCAATAGATTTCCTAAGCACTAGTGTTTTAAGGAACAGCTTAAAAAGAGAATCCTAATGTGATTTCTTTATAATGGGTGTGTTCCTTATCTTATCCTAGTGTCTAAACTCTTCTCCATGGCTGAACCCCCAAATAATATTCCTTTACGTGCTAAGGGGTATCTAGAGAGTGGGATAGGTTTAATAACTACCCTAACCCTAACGCGTACCCTAGCCCTAACCCCTACCCTAAACCTAACACGTACCCTAATCCTAACCCGTAACCTAAACCGAGCCCTAACCCTAACACTAACCCTAACCCTAACCCTAACCCATACCCTACGCCGTACCTGAAGCCCTCCCCGCACCCGTACTTTAAGCCGTACCGTAAGCATAACCCTAAGCCTAACCCTAACCCTAGGCTACCCTTGACTGCTTCTGCCTCCAATAGATTTCCTAAGCACTAGTGTTTTAAGGAACAGCTTAAAAAGAGAATCCTAATGTGATTTCTTTATAATGGGTGTGTTCCTTATCTTATACTAGTGTCTAAACTCTTCTCCATGGCTGGAACTCCAAATAATATTCCTTTACGTGCTAAGGGGTATCTAGAGAGTGGGATACGTTTAATAATTACCCTAACCCTAACGCATACCCTAACCCTAACCCCTACTCTAACACTAACACGTACCCTAATCCTAACCAATACCCTAAACCGAGCCCTAACCCTAACACTAACCCTAACCCTAACCCTAACCCATACCCTACGCCGTACCCGAAGCCCTCCCCGAAACCGTACCCTAAGCCGTACCCTAAGCCGTACCCTAAGCCTAACCCTAACCCTAGGATACCCTTGACTGCTTCTGCCTCCAACAGATTTCCTAAGCACTAGTGTTTTAAGGAACAGCTTAAAAAGAGAATCCTAATGTGATTTCTTTATAATGGGTGTGTTCCTTAACTTATCCTAGTGTCTAAACTCTTCTCCATGGCTGGACCCCCAAATAATATTCCTTTACTTGCTAAGGGGTATCTAGAGAGTGGGTTAGGTTTAACAACTACCCTAACCCTAATGCGTACCCGAACCCTAACCCCTACCCTAACCCTAACACGTAACCTAATCCTAAACCGTACCCTAAACGGAGCCCTAACCCTAACATTAAACCTAACCCTAACCCTAACCCATACCCTACGCCGTATCCGAACCCCTCCCCGAACCCGTACCCTTAGCCGTACCCTAAGCCTAACCCCAAGCCTAACCCTAACCCTAGGCTACCCTTGACTGCTTCTGCCTCCAATAGATTTCCTAAGCACTAGTGTTTTAAGGAACAGCTTAAAAAGAGAATCCTAATGTGATTTCTTTATAATGGGTGTGTTCCTTATCTTATCCTAGTGTCTAAACTCTTCTCCATGGCTGAACCCCCAAATAATATTCATTTACGTGCTAAGGGGTATCTAGAGAGTGGGATAGGTTTAATAACTACCCTAACCCTAATGCGTACCCTTACCGGAACCCCTACCCTAAACCTAACACGTACCCTAATCCTAACCCGTAACCTAAACCGAGCCCTAACCCTAACAGTAACCCTAACCCTAACCCTAACCCATACCCTACGCCGTACCTGAAGCCCTCCCGGCACCCGTACTTTAAGCCGTACCCTAAGCATAACCCTAAGCCTAACCCTAACCCTAGGCTACCCTTGACTGCTTCTGCCTCCAATAGATTTCCTAAGCACTAGTGTTTTAAGGAACAGCTTAAAAAGAGAATCCTAATGTGATTTCTTTATAATGGGTGTGTTCCTTATCTTATACTAGTGTCTAAACTCTTCTCCATGGCTGGAACTCCAAATAATATTCCTTTACGTGCTAAGGGGTATATAGAGAGTGGGATACGTTTAATAATTACCCTAACCCTAACGCATACCCTAACCCTAACCCCTACTCTAACACTAACACGTACCCTACTCCTAACCAATACCCTAAACCGAGCCCTAACCCTAACACTACCCCTAACCCTTACCCTAACCCATACCCTACGCCGTACCCGAAGCCCTCCCCGAACCCGTACCCTAAGCCGTACCCTAAGCCGTACCCTAAGCCTAACCCTAACCCTAGGATACCCTTGACTGCTTCTGCCTCCAACAGATTTCCTAAGCACTAGTGTTTTAAGGAACAGCTTAAAAAGAGAATCCTAATGTGATTTCTTTATAATGTGTGTGTTCCTTATCTTATCCTAGTGTCTAAACTCTTCTCCATGGCTGGACCCCAAAATAATATTCCTTTACTTGCTAAGGGGTATCTAGAGAGTGGGTTAGGTTTAATAACTACCATAACCCTAATGCGTACCCGAACCCTAACCCCTACCCTAACCCTAACACGTAACCTAATGCTAAACCGTACCCTAACGGAGCCCTAACCCTAACACTAAACCTAACCCTAACCCTAACCCATACCCTACGCCGTATCCGAACCCCTCCCCGAACCCGTACCCTTAGCGGTACCCTAAGCCTAACCCCAAGCCTAACCCTAACCCTAGGCTACCCTTGACTGCTTCTGCCTCCAATAGATTTCCTAAGCACTAGTGTTTTAAGGAACAGCTTAAAAAGAGAATCCTAATGTGATTTCTTAATAATGGGTGTGTTCCTTATCTTATCCTAGTGTCTAAACTCTTCTCCATGGCTGGACCCCCAAATAATATTCCTTTACGTGCTAAGGGGTATCTAGAGAGTGGGATAGGTTTAATAACTACCCTAACCCTAACGCGTACCCTTACCGGAACCCCTACCCTAAACCTAACACGTACCCTAATCCTAACCCGTAACCTAAACCGAGCCCTAACCCTAACACTAACCCTAACCCTAACCCTAACCCATACCCTACGCCGTACCTGAAGCCCTCCCCGCACCCGTACTTTAAGCCGTACCCTAAGCATAACCCTAAGCCTAACCCTAACCCTAGGCTACCCTTGACTGCTTCTGCCTCCAATAGATTTCCTAAGCACTAGTGTTTTAAGGAACAGCTTAAAAAGAGAATCCTAATGTGATTTCTTTATAATGGGTGTGTTCCTTATCTTATCCTAGTGTCTAAACTCTTCTCCATGGCTGGACCCCCAAATAATATTCCTTTACGTGCTAAGGGGTATCTAGAGAGTGGGATAGGTTTAATAACTACCCTAACCCTAACGCGTACCCTTACCGGAACCCCTACCCTAAACCTAACACGTACCCTAATCCTAACCCGTAACCTAAACCGAGCCCTAACCCTAACACTAACCCTAACCCTAACCCTAACCCATACCCTACGCCGTACCTGAAGCCCTCCCCGCACCCGTACTTTAAGCCGTACCCTAAGCATAACCCTAAGCCTAACCCTAACCCTAGGCTACCCTTGACTGCTTCTGCATCCAATAGATTTCCTAAGCACTAGTGTTTTAAGGAACAGCTTAAAAAGAGAATCCTAATGTGATTTCTTTATAATGGGTGTGTTCCTTATCTTATACTAGTGTCTAAACTCTTCTCCATGGCTGGAACTCCAAATAATATTCCTTTACGTGCTAAGGGGTATCTAGAGAGTGGGATACGTTTAATAATTACCCTAACCCTAACGCATACCCAAACCCTAACCCCTACTCTAACACTAACACGTACCCTAATCCTAACCAATACCCTAAACCGAGCCCTAACCCTAACACTAACCCTAACCCTAACCCTAACCCATACCCTACGCCGTACCCGAAGCCCTCCCCGAACCCGTAACCTAAGCCGTACCCTAAGCCGTACCCTAAGCCGTACCCTAAGCCTAACCCTAACCCTAGGATACCCTTGACTGCTTCTGCCTCCAACAGATTTCCTAAGCACTAGTGTTTTAAGGAACAGCTTAAAAAGAGAATCCTAATGTGATTTCTTTATAATGGGTGTGTTCCTTATCTTATACTAGTGTCTAAACTCTTCTCCATGGCTGGAACTCCAAATAATATTCCTTTACGTGCTAAGGGGTATCTAGAGAGTGGGATAGGTTTAATAACTACCCTAACCCTAATGCGTACCCTTACCGGAACCCCTACCCTAAACCTAACACGTACCCTAATCCTAACCCGTAACCTAAACCGAGCCCTAACCCTAACAGTAACCCTAACCCTAACCCTAACCCATACCCTACGCCGTACCTGAAGCCCTCCCGGCACCCGTACTTTAAGCCGTACCCTAAGCATAACCCTAAGCCTAACCCTAACCCTAGGCTACCCTTGACTGCTTCTGCCTCCAATAGATTTCCTAAGCACTAGTGTTTTAAGGAACAGCTTAAAAAGAGAATCCTAATGTGATTTCTTTATAATGGGTGTGTTCCTTATCTTATACTAGTGTCTAAACTCTTCTCCATGGCTGGAACTCCAAATAATATTCCTTTACGTGCTAAGGGGTATCTAGAGAGTGGGATACGTTTAATAATTACCCTAACCCTAACGCATAACCTAACCCTAACCCCTACTCTAACACTAACACGTACCCTAATCCTAACCAATACCCTAAACCGAGCCCTAACCCTAACACTAACCCTAACCCTAACCCTAACCCATACCCTACGCCGTACCCGAAGCCCTCCCCGAAACCGTACCCTAAGCCGTACCCTAAGCCGTACCCTAAGCCTAACCCTAACCCTAGGATACCCTTGACTGCTTCTGCCTCCAACAGATTTCCTAAGCACTAGTGTTTTAAGGAACAGCTTAAAAAGAGAATCCTAATGTGATTTCTTTATAATGGGTGTGTTCCTTATCTTATCCAAGTGTCTAAACTCTTCTCCATGGCTGGACCCCCAAATAATATTCCTTTAGTTGCTAAGGGGTATCTAGAGAGTGGGTTAGGTTTAATAACTACCCTAACCCTAATGCGTACCCGAACCCTAACCCCTACCCTAACCCTAACACGTAACCTAATCCTAAACCGTACCCTAAACGGAGCCCTAACCCTAACACTAAACCTAACCCTAACCCTAACCCATACCCTACGCCGTATCCGAACCCCTCCCCGAACCCCTACCCTTAGCCGTACCCTAAGCCTAACCCCAAGCCTAACCCTAACCCTAGGCTACCCTTGACTGCTTCTGCCTCCAATAGATTTCCTAAGCACTAGTGTTTTAAGGAACAGCTTAAAAAGAGAATCCTAATGTGATTTCTTTATAATGGGTGTGTTCCTTATCTTATCCTAGTGTCTAAACTCTTCTCCATGGCTGAACCCCCAAATAATATTCCTTTACGTGCTAAGGGGTATCTAGAGAGTGGGATAGGTTTAATAACTACCCTAACCCTAACGCGTACCCTAGCCCTAACCCCTACCCTAAACCTAACACGTACCCTAATCCTAACCCGTAACCTAAACCGAGCCCTAACCCTAACACTAACCCTAACCCTAACCCTAACCCATACCCTACGCCGTACCTGAAGCCCTCCCCGCACCCGTACTTTAAGCCGTACCGTAAGCATAACCCTAAGCCTAACCCTAACCCTAGGCTACCCTTGACTGCTTCTGCCTCCAATAGATTTCCTAAGCACTAGTGTTTTAAGGAACAGCTTAAAAAGAGAATCCTAATGTGATTTCTTTATAATGGGTGTGTTCCTTATCTTATACTAGTGTCTAAACTCTTCTCCATGGCTGGAACTCCAAATAATATTCCTTTACGTGCTAAGGGGTATCTAGAGAGTGGGATACGTTTAATAATTACCCTAACCCTAACGCATACCCTAACCCTAACCCCTACTCTAACACTAACACGTACCCTAATCCTAACCAATACCCTAAACCGAGCCCTAACCCTAACACTAACCCTAACCCTAACCCTAACCCATACCCTACGCCGTACCCGAAGCCCTCCCCGAAACCGTACCCTAAGCCGTACCCTAAGCCGTACCCTAAGCCTAACCCTAACCCTAGGATACCCTTGACTGCTTCTGCCTCCAACAGATTTCCTAAGCACTAGTGTTTTAAGGAACAGCTTAAAAAGAGAATCCTAATGTGATTTCTTTATAATGGGTGTGTTCCTTAACTTATCCTAGTGTCTAAACTCTTCTCCATGGCTGGACCCCCAAATAATATTCCTTTACTTGCTAAGGGGTATCTAGAGAGTGGGTTAGGTTTAACAACTACCCTAACCCTAATGCGTACCCGAACCCTAACCCCTACCCTAACCCTAACACGTAACCTAATCCTAAACCGTACCCTAAACGGAGCCCTAACCCTAACATTAAACCTAACCCTAACCCTAACCCATACCCTACGCCGTATCCGAACCCCTCCCCGAACCCGTACCCTTAGCCGTACCCTAAGCCTAACCCCAAGCCTAACCCTAACCCTAGGCTACCCTTGACTGCTTCTGCCTCCAATAGATTTCCTAAGCACTAGTGTTTTAAGGAACAGCTTAAAAAGAGAATCCTAATGTGATTTCTTTATAATGGGTGTGTTCCTTATCTTATCCTAGTGTCTAAACTCTTCTCCATGGCTGAACCCCCAAATAATATTCATTTACGTGCTAAGGGGTATCTAGAGAGTGGGATAGGTTTAATAACTACCCTAACCCTAATGCGTACCCTTACCGGAACCCCTACCCTAAACCTAACACGTACCCTAATCCTAACCCGTAACCTAAACCGAGCCCTAACCCTAACAGTAACCCTAACCCTAACCCTAACCCATACCCTACGCCGTACCTGAAGCCCTCCCGGCACCCGTACTTTAAGCCGTACCCTAAGCATAACCCTAAGCCTAACCCTAACCCTAGGCTACCCTTGACTGCTTCTGCCTCCAATAGATTTCCTAAGCACTAGTGTTTTAAGGAACAGCTTAAAAAGAGAATCCTAATGTGATTTCTTTATAATGGGTGTGTTCCTTATCTTATACTAGTGTCTAAACTCTTCTCCATGGCTGGAACTCCAAATAATATTCCTTTACGTGCTAAGGGGTATATAGAGAGTGGGATACGTTTAATAATTACCCTAACCCTAACGCATACCCTAACCCTAACCCCTACTCTAACACTAACACGTACCCTACTCCTAACCAATACCCTAAACCGAGCCCTAACCCTAACACTACCCCTAACCCTTACCCTAACCCATACCCTACGCCGTACCCGAAGCCCTCCCCGAACCCGTACCCTAAGCCGTACCCTAAGCCGTACCCTAAGCCTAACCCTAACCCTAGGATACCCTTGACTGCTTCTGCCTCCAACAGATTTCCTAAGCACTAGTGTTTTAAGGAACAGCTTAAAAAGAGAATCCTAATGTGATTTCTTTATAATGTGTGTGTTCCTTATCTTATCCTAGTGTCTAAACTCTTCTCCATGGCTGGACCCCCAAATAATATTCCTTTACTTGCTAAGGGGTATCTAGAGAGTGGGTTAGGTTTAATAACTACCATAACCCTAATGCGTACCCGAACCCTAACCCCTACCCTAACCCTAACACGTAACCTAATGCTAAACCGTACCCTAACGGAGCCCTAACCCTAACACTAAACCTAACCCTAACCCTAACCCATACCCTACGCCGTATCCGAACCCCTCCCCGAACCCGTACCCTTAGCGGTACCCTAAGCCTAACCCCAAGCCTAACCCTAACCCTAGGCTACCCTTGACTGCTTCTGCCTCCAATAGATTTCCTAAGCACTAGTGTTTTAAGGAACAGCTTAAAAAGAGAATCCTAATGTGATTTCTTAATAATGGGTGTGTTCCTTATCTTATCCTAGTGTCTAAACTCTTCTCCATGGCTGGACCCCCAAATAATATTCCTTTACGTGCTAAGGGGTATCTAGAGAGTGGGATAGGTTTAATAACTACCCTAACCCTAACGCGTACCCTTACCGGAACCCCTACCCTAAACCTAACACGTACCCTAATCCTAACCCGTAACCTAAACCGAGCCCTAACCCTAACACTAACCCTAACCCTAACCCTAACCCATACCCTACGCCGTACCTGAAGCCCTCCCCGCACCCGTACTTTAAGCCGTACCCTAAGCATAACCCTAAGCCTAACCCTAACCCTAGGCTACCCTTGACTGCTTCTGCCTCCAATAGATTTCCTAAGCACTAGTGTTTTAAGGAACAGCTTAAAAAGAGAATCCTAATGTGATTTCTTTATAATGGGTGTGTTCCTTATCTTATCCTAGTGTCTAAACTCTTCTCCATGGCTGGACCCCCAAATAATATTCCTTTACGTGCTAAGGGGTATCTAGAGAGTGGGATAGGTTTAATAACTACCCTAACCCTAACGCGTACCCTTACCGGAACCCCTACCCTAAACCTAACACGTACCCTAATCCTAACCCGTAACCTAAACCGAGCCCTAACCCTAACACTAACCCTAACCCTAACCCTAACCCATACCCTACGCCGTACCTGAAGCCCTCCCCGCACCCGTACTTTAAGCCGTACCCTAAGCATAACCCTAAGCCTAACCCTAACCCTAGGCTACCCTTGACTGCTTCTGCATCCAATAGATTTCCTAAGCACTAGTGTTTTAAGGAACAGCTTAAAAAGAGAATCCTAATGTGATTTCTTTATAATGGGTGTGTTCCTTATCTTATACTAGTGTCTAAACTCTTCTCCATGGCTGGAACTCCAAATAATATTCCTTTACGTGCTAAGGGGTATCTAGAGAGTGGGATACGTTTAATAATTACCCTAACCCTAACGCATACCCAAACCCTAACCCCTACTCTAACACTAACACGTACCCTAATCCTAACCAATACCCTAAACCGAGCCCTAACCCTAACACTAACCCTAACCCTAACCCTAACCCATACCCTACGCCGTACCCGAAGCCCTCCCCGAACCCGTAACCTAAGCCGTACCCTAAGCCGTACCCTAAGCCGTACCCTAAGCCTAACCCTAACCCTAGGATACCCTTGACTGCTTCTGCCTCCAACAGATTTCCTAAGCACTAGTGTTTTAAGGAACAGCTTAAAAAGAGAATCCTAATGTGATTTCTTTATAATGGGTGTGTTCCTTATCTTATACTAGTGTCTAAACTCTTCTCCATGGCTGGAACTCCAAATAATATTCCTTTACGTGCTAAGGGGTATCTAGAGAGTGGGATACGTTTAATAATTACCCTAACCCTAACGCATACCCTAACCCTAACCCCTACTCTAACACTAACACGTACCCTAATCCTAACCAATACCCTAAACTGAGCCCTAACCCTAACACTAACCCTAACCCTAACTCTAACCCGTACCCTACGCCGTACCCGAAGCCCTCCCCGAACCCGTACCCTAAGCCGTACCCTAAGCCGTACCCTAAGCCTAACCCTAACCCTAGGATACCCTTGACTGCTTCTGCCTCCAACAGATTTCCTAAGCACTAGTGTTTTAAGGAACAGCTTAAAAAGAGAATCCTAATGTGATTTCTTTATAATGGGTGTGTTCCTTATCTTATCCTAGTGTCTAAACTCTTCTCCATGGCTGGACCCCCAAATAATATTCCTTTACTTGCTAAGGGGTATCTAGAGAGTGGGTTAGGTTTAATAACTACCCTAACCCTAATGCGTACCCGAACCCTAACCCCTACCTTAACCCTAACACGTAACCTAATCCTAAACCGTACGCTAAACGGAGCCCTAACCCTAACACTAAACCTAACCCTAACCCTAACCCATACCCTACGCCGTATCCGAACCCCTCCCCGAACCCGTACCCTTAGCCGTACCCTAAGCCTAACCCCAAGCCTAACCCTAACCCTAGGCTACCCTTGACTGCTTCTGCCTCCAATAGATTTCCTAAGCACTAGTGTTTTAAGGAACAGCTTAAAAAGAGAATCCTAATGTGATTTCTTTATAATGGGTGTGTTCCTTATCTTATCCTAGTGTCTAAACTCTTCTCCATGGCTGCACCCCCAAATAATATTCCTTTACGTGCTAAGGGGTATCTAGAGAGTGGGATAGGTTTAATAACTACCCTAACCCTAACGCGTACCCTTACCGGAACCCCTACCCTAAACCTAACACGTACCCTAATCCTAACCCGTAACCTAAACCGAGCCCTAACCCTAACACTAACCCTAACCCTAACCCTAACCCATACCCTACGCCGTACCTGAAGCCCTCCCCGCACCCGTACTTTAAGCCGTACCCTAAGCATAACCCTAAGCCTAACCCTAACCCTAGGCTACCCTTGACTGCTTCTGCCTCCAATAGATTTCCTAAGCAGTAGTGTTTTAAGGAACAGCTTAAAAAGAGAATCCTAATGTGATTTCTTTATAATGGGTGTGTTCCTTATCTTATACTAGTGTCTAAACTCTTCTCCATGGCTGGAACTCCAAATAATATTCCTTTACGTACTAAGGGGTATCTAGAGAGTGGGATACGTTTAATAATTACCCTAACCCTAACGCATACCCTAACCCTAACCCCTACTCTAACACTAACACGTACCCTAATCCTAACCAATACCCTAAACCGAGCCCTAACCCTAACAATAACCCTAACCCTAACCCTAACCCATACCCTACGCCGTACCCGAAGCCCTCCCCGAACCCGTACCCTAAGCCGTACCCTAAGCCGTACCCTAAGCCTAACCCTAACCCTAGGATACCCTTGACTGCTTCTGCCTCCAACAGATTTCCTAAGCACTAGTGTTTTAAGGAACAGCTTAAAAAGAGAATCCTAATGTGATTTCTTTATAATGGGTGTGTTCCTTATCTTATCCTAGTGTCTAAACTCTTCTCCATGGCTGGACCCCCAAATAATATTCCTTTACTTGCTAAGGGGTATCTAGTGAGTGGGTTAGGTTTAATAACTACCCTAACCCTAATGCGTACCCGAACCCTAACCCCTACCCTAACCCTAACACGTAATCTAATCCTAAACCGTACCCTAAACGGAGCCCTAACCCTAACACTAAACCTAACCCTAACCCTAACCCATACCCTACACCGTATCCGAACCCCTCCCCGAACCCGTACCCTTAGCCGTACCCTAAGCCTAACCCCAAGCCTAACCCTAAACCTAGGCTACCCTTGACTGCTTCTGCCTCCAATAGATTTCCTAAGCACTAGTGTTTTAAGGAACAGCTTAAAAAGAGAATCCTAATGTGATTTCTTTATAATGGGTGTGTTCCTTATCTTATCCTAGTGTCTAAACTCTTCCCCATGGCTGAACCCCCAAATAATATTCCTTTACGTGCTAAGGGGTATCTAGAGAGTGGGATAGGTTTAATAACTACCCTAACCCTAACGCGTACCCTTACCGGAACCCCTACCCTAAACCTAACACGTACCCTAATCCTAACCCGTAACCTAAACCGAGCCCTAACCCTAACAGTAACCCTAACCCTAACCCTAACCCATACCCTACGCCGTACCTGAAGCCCTCCCCGCACCCGTACTTTAAGCCACACCCTAAGCATAACCCTAAGCCTAACCCTAACCCTAGGCTACCCTTGACTGTTTCTGCCTCCAATAGATTTCCTAAGCACTAGTGTTTTAAGGAACAGCTTAAAAAGAGAATCCTAATGTGATTTCTTTATAATGGGTGTGTTCCTTATCTTATACTAGTGTCTAAACTCTTCTCCATGGCTGGAACTCCAAATAATATTCCTTTACGTGCTAAGGGGTATCTAGAGAGTGGGATACGTTTAATAATTACCCTAACCCTAACGTATACCCTAACCCTAACCCCTACTCTAACACTAACACGTACCCTAATCCTAACCAATACCCTAAACCGAGCCCTAACCCTAACACTAACCCTAACCCTAACCCTAACCCGTACCCTACGCCGTACCCGAAGCCCTCCCCGAACCCGTACCCTAAGCCGTACCCTAAGCCGTACCCTAAGCCTAACCCTAACCCTAGGATACCCTTGACTGCTTCTGCCTCCAACAGATTTCCTAAGCACTAGTGTTTTAAGGAACAGCTTAAAAAGAGAATCCTAATGTGATTTCCTTATAATGGGTGTGTTCCTTATCTTATCCTAGTGTCTAAACTCTTCTCCATGGCTGGAACCCCAAATAATATTCCTTTACTTGCTAAGGGGTATCTAGAGAGTGGGTTAGGTTTAATAACTACCCTAACCCTAATGCGTACCCGAACCCTAACCCCTACCCTAACCCTAACACGTAACCTAATCCTAAACCGTACGCTAGACGGAGCCCTAACCCTAACACTAAACCTAACCCTAACCCTAACCCATACCCTACGCCGTATCCGAACCCCTCCCCGAACCCGTACCCTTAGCCGTACCCTAAGCCTAACCCCAAGCCTAACCCTAACCCTAGGCTTCCCTTGACTGCTTCTGCCTCCAATAGATTTCCTAAGCACTAGTGTTTTAAGGAACAGCATAAAAAGAGAATCCTAATGTGATTTCTTTATAATGGGTGTGTTCCTTATCTTATCCTAGTGTCTAAACTCTTCTCCATGGCTTGACCCCCAAATAATATTCCTTTACGTGCTAAGGGGTATCTAGAGAGTGGGATAGGTTTAATAACTACCCTAACCCTAACGCGTACCCTTACCGGAACCCCTACCCTAAACCTAACACGTACCCTAATCCTAACCCGTAACCTAAACCGAGCCCTAACCCTAACACTAACCCTAACCCTAACCCTAACCCATACCCTACGCCGTACCTGAAGCCCTCCCCGCACCCGTACTTTAAGCCGTACCCTAAGCATAACCCTAAGCCTAACCCTAACCCTAGGCTACCCTTGACTGCTTCTGCCTCCAATAGATTTCCTAAGCAGTAGTGTTTTAAGGAACAGCTTAAAAAGAGAATCCTAATGTGATTTCTTTATAATGGGTGTGTTCCTTATCTTATACTAGTGTCTAAACTCTTCTCCATGGCTGGAACTCCAAATAATATTCCTTTACGTACTAAGGGGTATCTAGAGAGTGGGATACGTTTAATAATTACCCTAACCCTAACGCATACCCTAACCCTAACCCCTACTCTAACACTAACACGTACCCTAATCCTAACCAATACCCTAAACCGAGCCCTAACCCTAACACTAACCCTAACCCTAACCCTAACTCATACCCTACGCCGTACCCGAAGACCTCCCCGAACCCGTACCCTAAGCCGTACCCTAAGCCGTACCCTAAGCCTAACCCTAACCCTAGGATACCCTTGACTGCTTCTGCCTCCAACAGATTTCCTAAGCACTAGTGTTTTAAGGAACAGCTTAAAAAGAGAATCCTAATGTGATTTCTTTATAATGGGTGTGTTCCTTATCTTATCCTAGTGTCTAAACTCTTCTCCATGGCTGGACCCCCAAATAATATTCCTTTACTTGCTAAGGGGTATCTAGTGAGTGGGTTAGGTTTAATAACTACCCTAACCCTAATGCGTACCCGAACCCTAACCCCTACCCTAACCCTAACACGTAACCTAATCCTAAACCGTACGCTAAACGGAGCCCTAACCCTAACACTAAACCTAACCCTAACCCTAACCCATACCCTACGCCGTATCCGAACCCCTCCCCGAACCCGTACCCTTAGCCGTACCCTAAGCCTAACCCCAAGCCTAACCCTAACCCTAGGCTACCCTTGACTGCTTCTGCCTCCAATAGATTTCCTAAGCACTAGTGTTTTAAGGAACAGCTTAAAAAGAGAATCCTAATGTGATTTCTTTATAATGGGTGTGTTCCTTATCTTATCCTAGTGTCTAAACTCTTCCCCATGGCTGAACCCCCAAATAATATTCCTTTACGTGCTAAGGGGTATCTAGAGAGTGGGATAGGTTTAATAACTACCCTAACCCTAACGCGTACCCTTACCGGAACCCCTACCCTAAACCTAACACGTACCCTAATCCTAACCCGTAACCTAAACCGAGCCCTAACCCTAACAGTAACCCTAACCCTAACCCTAACCCATACCCTACGCCGTACCTGAAGCCCTCCCCGCACCCGTACTTTAAGCCACACCCTAAGCATAACCCTAAGCCTAACCCTAACCCTAGGCTACCCTTGACTGTTTCTGCCTCCAATAGATTTCCTAAGCACTAGTGTTTTAAGGAACAGCTTAAAAAGAGAATCCTAATGTGATTTCTTTATAATGGGTGTGTTCCTTATCTTATACTAGTGTCTAAACTCTTCTCCATGGCTGGAACTCCAAATAATATTCCTTTACGTGCTAAGGGGTATCTAGAGAGTGGGATACGTTTAATAATTACCCTAACCCTAACGTATACCCTAACCCTAACCCCTACTCTAACACTAACACGTACCCTAATCCTAACCAATACCCTAAACCGAGCCCTAACCCTAACACTAACCCTAACCCTAACCCTAACCCGTACCCTACGCCGTACCCGAAGCCCTCCCCGAACCCGTACCCTAAGCCGTACCCTAAGCCGTACCCTAAGCCTAACCCTAACCCTAGGATACCCTTGACTGCTTCTGCCTCCAACAGATTTCCTAAGCACTAGTGTTTTAAGGAACAGCTTAAAAAGAGAATCCTAATGTGATTTCCTTATAATGGGTGTGTTCCTTATCTTATCCTAGTGTCTAAACTCTTCTCCATGGCTGGAACCCCAAATAATATTCCTTTACTTGCTAAGGGGTATCTAGAGAGTGGGTTAGGTTTAATAACTACCCTAACCCTAATGCGTACCCGAACCCTAACCCCTACCCTAACCCTAACACGTAACCTAATCCTAAACCGTACGCTAGACGGAGCCCTAACCCTAACACTAAACCTAACCCTAACCCTAACCCATACCCTACGCCGTATCCGAACCCCTCCCCGAACCCGTACCCTTAGCCGTACCCTAAGCCTAACCCCAAGCCTAACCCTAACCCTAGGCTTCCCTTGACTGCTTCTGCCTCCAATAGATTTCCTAAGCACTAGTGTTTTAAGGAACAGCATAAAAAGAGAATCCTAATGTGATTTCTTTATAATGGGTGTGTTCCTTATCTTATCCTAGTGTCTAAACTCTTCTCCATGGCTTGACCCCCAAATAATATTCCTTTACGTGCTAAGGGGTATCTAGAGAGTGGGATAGGTTTAATAACTACCCTAACCCTAACGCGTACCCTTACCGGAACCCCTACCCTAAACCTAACACGTACCCTAATCCTAACCCGTAACCTAAACCGAGCCCTAACCCTAACACTAACCCTAACCCTAACCCTAACCCATACCCTACGCCGTACCTGAAGCCCTCCCCGCACCCGTACTTTAAGCCGTACCCTAAGCATAACCCTAAGCCTAACCCTAACCCTAGGCTACCCTTGACTGCTTCTGCCTCCAATAGATTTCCTAAGCAGTAGTGTTTTAAGGAACAGCTTAAAAAGAGAATCCTAATGTGATTTCTTTATAATGGGTGTGTTCCTTATCTTATACTAGTGTCTAAACTCTTCTCCATGGCTGGAACTCCAAATAATATTCCTTTACGTACTAAGGGGTATCTAGAGAGTGGGATACGTTTAATAATTACCCTAACCCTAACGCATACCCTAACCCTAACCCCTACTCTAACACTAACACGTACCCTAATCCTAACCAATACCCTAAACCGAGCCCTAACCCTAACACTAACCCTAACCCTAACCCTAACTCATACCCTACGCCGTACCCGAAGACCTCCCCGAACCCGTACCCTAAGCCGTACCCTAAGCCGTACCCTAAGCCTAACCCTAACCCTAGGATACCCTTGACTGCTTCTGCCTCCAACAGATTTCCTAAGCACTAGTGTTTTAAGGAACAGCTTAAAAAGAGAATCCTAATGTGATTTCTTTATAATGGGTGTGTTCCTTATCTTATCCTAGTGTCTAAACTCTTCTCCATGGCTGGACCCCCAAATAATATTCCTTTACTTGCTAAGGGGTATCTAGTGAGTGGGTTAGGTTTAATAACTACCCTAACCCTAATGCGTACCCGAACCCTAACCCCTACCCTAACCCTAACACGTAACCTAATCCTAAACCGTACGCTAAACGGAGCCCTAACCCTAACACTAAACCTAACCCTAACCCTAACCCATACCCTACGCCGTATCCGAACCCCTCCCCGAACCCGTACCCTTAGCCGTACCCTAAGCCTAACCCCAAGCCTAACCCTAACCCTAGGCTACCCTTGACTGCTTCTGCCTCCAATAGATTTCCTAAGCACTAGTGTTTTAAGGAACAGCTTAAAAAGAGAATCCTAATGTGATTTCTTTATAATGGGTGTGTTCCTTATCTTATCCTAGTGTCTAAACTCTTCTCCATGGCTGGACCCCCAAATAATATTCCTTTACGTGCTAAGGGGTATCTAGAGAGTGGGATAGGTTTAATAACTACCCTAACCCTAACGCGTACCCTTACCGGAACCCCTACCCTAAACCTAACACGTACCCTAATCCTAACCCGTAACCTAAACCGAGCCCTAACCCTAACACTAACCCTAACCCTAACCCTAACCCATACCCTACGCCGTACCTGAAGCCCTCCCCGCACCCGTACTTTAAGCCGTACCCTAAGCATAACCCTAAGCCTAACACTAACCCTAGGCTACCCTTGACTGCTTCTGCCTCCAATAGATTTCCTAAGCACTAGTGTTTTAAGGAACAGCTTAAAAAGAGAATCCTAATGTGATTTCTTCATAATGGGTGTGTTCCTTATCTTATACTAGTGTCTAAACTCTTCTCCATGGCTGGAACTCCAAATAATATTCCTTTACGTGCTAAGGGGTATCTAGAGAGTGGGATACGTTTAATAATTACCCTAACCCTAACGCATACCCTAACCCTAACCCCTACTCTAACACTAACACGTACCCTAATCCTAACCAATACCCTAAACCGAGCCCTAACCCTAACACTAACCCTAACCCTAACTCTAACCCGTACCCTACGCCGTACCCGAAGCCCTCCCCGAACCCGTACCCTAAGCCGTACCCTAAGCCGTACCCTAAGCCTAACCCTAACCCTAGGATACGCTTGACTGCTTCTGCCTCCAACAGATTTCCTAAGCACTAGTGTTTTAAGGAACAGCTTAAAAAGAGAATCCTAATGTGATTTCTTTATAATGGGTGTGTTCCTTATCTTATCCTAGTGTCTAAACTCTTCTCCATGGCTGGACCCCCAAATAATATTCCTTTACTTGCTAAGGGGTATCTAGAGAGTGGGTTAGGTTTAATAACTACCCTAACCCTAATGCGTACCCGAACCCTAACCCCTACCTTAACCCTAACACGTAACCTAATCCTAAACCGTACGCTAAACGGAGCCCTAACCCTAACACTAAACCTAACCCTAACCCTAACCCATACCCTACGCCGTATCCGAACCCCTCCCCGAACCCGTACCCTTAGCCGTACCCTAAGCCTAACCCCAAGCCTAACCCTAACCCTAGGCTACCCTTGACTGCTTCTGCCTCCAATAGATTTCCTAAGCACTAGTGTTTTAAGGAACAGCTTAAAAAGAGAATCCTAATGTGATTTCTTTATAATGGGTGTGTTCCTTATCTTATCCTAGTGTCTAAACTCTTCCCCATGGCTGAACCCCCAAATAATATTCCTTTACGTGCTAAGGGGTATCTAGAGAGTGGGATAGGTTTAATAACTACCCTAACCCTAACGCGTACCCTTACCGGAACCCCTACCCTAAACCTAACACGTACCCTAATCCTAACCCGTAACCTAAACCGAGCCCTAACCCTAACAGTAACCCTAACCCTAACCCTAACCCATACCCTACGCCGTACCTGAAGCCCTCCCCGCACCCGTACTTTAAGCCACACCCTAAGCATAACCCTAAGCCTAACCCTAACCCTAGGCTACCCTTGACTGTTTCTGCCTCCAATAGATTTCCTAAGCACTAGTGTTTTAAGGAACAGCTTAAAAAGAGAATCCTAATGTGATTTCTTTATAATGGGTGTGTTCCTTATCTTATACTAGTGTCTAAACTCTTCTCCATGGCTGGAACTCCAAATAATATTCCTTTACGTGCTAAGGGGTATCTAGAGAGTGGGATACGTTTAATAATTACCCTAACCCTAACGTATACCCTAACCCTAACCCCTACTCTAACACTAACACGTACCCTAATCCTAACCAATACCCTAAACCGAGCCCTAACCCTAACACTAACCCTAACCCTAACCCTAACCCGTACCCTACGCCGTACCCGAAGCCCTCCCCGAACCCGTACCCTAAGCCGTACCCTAAGCCGTACCCTAAGCCTAACCCTAACCCTAGGATACCCTTGACTGCTTCTGCCTCCAACAGATTTCCTAAGCACTAGTGTTTTAAGGAACAGCTTAAAAAGAGAATCCTAATGTGATTTCCTTATAATGGGTGTGTTCCTTATCTTATCCTAGTGTCTAAACTCTTCTCCATGGCTGGAACCCCAAATAATATTCCTTTACTTGCTAAGGGGTATCTAGAGAGTGGGTTAGGTTTAATAACTACCCTAACCCTAATGCATACCCGAACCCTAACCCCTACCCTAACCCTAACACGTAACCTAATCCTAAACCGTACGCTAGACGGAGCCCTAACCCTAACACTAAACCTAACCCTAACCCTAACCCATACCCTACGCCGTATCCGAACCCCTCCCCGAACCCGTACCCTTAGCCGTACCCTAAGCCTAACCCCAAGCCTAACCCTAACCCTAGGCTTCCCTTGACTGCTTCTGCCTCCAATAGATTTCCTAAGCACTAGTGTTTTAAGGAACAGCATAAAAAGAGAATCCTAATGTGATTTCTTTATAATGGGTGTGTTCCTTATCTTATCCTAGTGTCTAAACTCTTCTCCATGGCTTGACCCCCAAATAATATTCCTTTACGTGCTAAGGGGTATCTAGAGAGTGGGATAGGTTTAATAACTACCCTAACCCTAACGCGTACCCTTACCGGAACCCCTACCCTAAACCTAACACGTACCCTAATCCTAACCCGTAACCTAAACCGAGCCCTAACCCTAACACTAACCCTAACCCTAACCCTAACCCATACCCTACGCCGTACCTGAAGCCCTCCCCGCACCCGTACTTTAAGCCGTACCCTAAGCATAACCCTAAGCCTAACCCTAACCCTAGGCTACCCTTGACTGCTTCTGCCTCCAATAGATTTCCTAAGCAGTAGTGTTTTAAGGAACAGCTTAAAAAGAGAATCCTAATGTGATTTCTTTATAATGGGTGTGTTCCTTATCTTATACTAGTGTCTAAACTCTTCTCCATGGCTGGAACTCCAAATAATATTCCTTTACGTACTAAGGGGTATCTAGAGAGTGGGATACGTTTAATAATTACCCTAACCCTAACGCATACCCTAACCCTAACCCCTACTCTAACACTAACACGTACCCTAATCCTAACCAATACCCTAAACCGAGCCCTAACCCTAACACTAACCCTAACCCTAACCCTAACTCATACCCTACGCCGTACCCGAAGACCTCCCCGAACCCGTACCCTAAGCCGTACCCTAAGCCGTACCCTAAGCCTAACCCTAACCCTAGGATACCCTTGACTGCTTCTGCCTCCAACAGATTTCCTAAGCACTAGTGTTTTAAGGAACAGCTTAAAAAGAGAATCCTAATGTGATTTCTTTATAATGGGTGTGTTCCTTATCTTATCCTAGTGTCTAAACTCTTCTCCATGGCTGGACCCCCAAATAATATTCCTTTACTTGCTAAGGGGTATCTAGTGAGTGGGTTAGGTTTAATAACTACCCTAACCCTAATGCGTACCCGAACCCTAACCCCTACCCTAACCCTAACACGTAACCTAATCCTAAACCGTACGCTAAACGGAGCCCTAACCCTAACACTAAACCTAACCCTAACCCTAACCCATACCCTACGCCGTATCCGAACCCCTCCCCGAACCCGTACCCTTAGCCGTACCCTAAGCCTAACCCCAAGCCTAACCCTAACCCTAGGCTACCCTTGACTGCTTCTGCCTCCAATAGATTTCCTAAGCACTAGTGTTTTAAGGAACAGCTTAAAAAGAGAATCCTAATGTGATTTCTTTATAATGGGTGTGTTCCTTATCTTATCCTAGTGTCTAAACTCTTCTCCATGGCTGGACCCCCAAATAATATTCCTTTACGTGCTAAGGGGTATCTAGAGAGTGGGATAGGTTTAATAACTACCCTAACCCTAACGCGTACCCTTACCGGAACCCCTACCCTAAACCTAACACGTACCCTAATCCTAACCCGTAACCTAAACCGAGCCCTAACCCTAACACTAACCCTAACCCTAACCCTAACCCATACCCTACGCCGTACCTGAAGCCCTCCCCGCACCCGTACTTTAAGCCGTACCCTAAGCATAACCCTAAGCCTAACACTAACCCTAGGCTACCCTTGACTGCTTCTGCCTCCAATAGATTTCCTAAGCACTAGTGTTTTAAGGAACAGCTTAAAAAGAGAATCCTAATGTGATTTCTTCATAATGGGTGTGTTCCTTATCTTATACTAGTGTCTAAACTCTTCTCCATGGCTGGAACTCCAAATAATATTCCTTTACGTGCTAAGGGGTATCTAGAGAGTGGGATACGTTTAATAATTACCCTAACCCTAACGCATACCCTAACCCTAACCCCTACTCTAACACTAACACGTACCCTAATCCTAACCAATACCCTAAACCGAGCCCTAACCCTAACACTAACCCTAACCCTAACTCTAACCCGTACCCTACGCCGTACCCGAAGCCCTCCCCGAACCCGTACCCTAAGCCGTACCCTAAGCCGTACCCTAAGCCTAACCCTAACCCTAGGATACGCTTGACTGCTTCTGCCTCCAACAGATTTCCTAAGCACTAGTGTTTTAAGGAACAGCTTAAAAAGAGAATCCTAATGTGATTTCTTTATAATGGGTGTGTTCCTTATCTTATCCTAGTGTCTAAACTCTTCTCCATGGCTGGACCCCCAAATAATATTCCTTTACTTGCTAAGGGGTATCTAGAGAGTGGGTTAGGTTTAATAACTACCCTAACCCTAATGCGTACCCGAACCCTAACCCCTACCTTAACCCTAACACGTAACCTAATCCTAAACCGTACGCTAAACGGAGCCCTAACCCTAACACTAAACCTAACCCTAACCCTAACCCATACCCTACGCCGTATCCGAACCCCTCCCCGAACCCGTACCCTTAGCCGTACCCTAAGCCTAACCCCAAGCCTAACCCTAACCCTAGGCTACCCTTGACTGCTTCTGCCTCCAATAGATTTCCTAAGCACTAGTGTTTTAAGGAACAGCTTAAAAAGAGAATCCTAATGTGATTTCTTTATAATGGGTGTGTTCCTTATCTTATCCTAGTGTCTAAACTCTTCCCCATGGCTGAACCCCCAAATAATATTCCTTTACGTGCTAAGGGGTATCTAGAGAGTGGGATAGGTTTAATAACTACCCTAACCCTAACGCGTACCCTTACCGGAACCCCTACCCTAAACCTAACACGTACCCTAATCCTAACCCGTAACCTAAACCGAGCCCTAACCCTAACAGTAACCCTAACCCTAACCCTAACCCATACCCTACGCCGTACCTGAAGCCCTCCCCGCACCCGTACTTTAAGCCACACCCTAAGCATAACCCTAAGCCTAACCCTAACCCTAGGCTACCCTTGACTGTTTCTGCCTCCAATAGATTTCCTAAGCACTAGTGTTTTAAGGAACAGCTTAAAAAGAGAATCCTAATGTGATTTCTTTATAATGGGTGTGTTCCTTATCTTATACTAGTGTCTAAACTCTTCTCCATGGCTGGAACTCCAAATAATATTCCTTTACGTGCTAAGGGGTATCTAGAGAGTGGGATACGTTTAATAATTACCCTAACCCTAACGTATACCCTAACCCTAACCCCTACTCTAACACTAACACGTACCCTAATCCTAACCAATACCCTAAACCGAGCCCTAACCCTAACACTAACCCTAACCCTAACCCTAACCCGTACCCTACGCCGTACCCGAAGCCCTCCCCGAACCCGTACCCTAAGCCGTACCCTAAGCCGTACCCTAAGCCTAACCCTAACCCTAGGATACCCTTGACTGCTTCTGCCTCCAACAGATTTCCTAAGCACTAGTGTTTTAAGGAACAGCTTAAAAAGAGAATCCTAATGTGATTTCCTTATAATGGGTGTGTTCCTTATCTTATCCTAGTGTCTAAACTCTTCTCCATGGCTGGACCCCCAAATAATATTCCTTTACTTGCTAAGGGGTATCTAGAGAGTGGGTTAGGTTTAATAACTACCCTAACCCTAATGCGTACCCGAACCCTAACCCCTACCTTAACCCTAACACGTAACCTAATCCTAAACCGTACGCTAAACGGAGCCCTAACCCTAACACTAAACCTAACCCTAACCCTAACCCATACCCTACGCCGTATCCGAACCCCTCCCCGAACCCGTACCCTTAGCCGTACCCTAAGCCTAACCCCAAGCCTAACCCTAACCCTAGGCTACCCTTGACTGCTTCTGCCTCCAATAGATTTCCTAAGCACTAGTGTTTTAAGGAACAGCTTAAAAAGAGAATCCTAATGTGATTTCTTTATAATGGGTGTGTTCCTTATCTTATCCTAGTGTCTAAACTCTTCTCCATGGCTGGACCCCCAAATAATATTCCTTTACGTGCTAAGGGGTATCTAGAGAGTGGGATAGGTTTAATAACTACCCTAACCCTAACGCGTACCCTTACCGGAACCCCTACCCTAAACCTAACACGTACCCTAATCCTAACCCGTAACCTAAACCGAGCCCTAACCCTAACACTAACCCTAACCCTAACCCTAACCCATACCCTACGCTGTACCTGAAGCCCTCCCCGCACCCGTACTTTAAGCCGTACCCTAAGCATAACCCTAAGCCTAACCCTAACCCTAGGCTACCCTTGACTGCTTCTGCCTCCAATAGATTTCCTAAGCACTAGTGTTTTAAGGAACAGCTTAAAAAGAGAATCCTAATGTGATTTCTTTATAATCGGTGTGTTCCTTATCTTATACTAGTGTCTAAACTCTTCTCCATGGCTGGAACTCCAAATAATATTCCTTTACGTGGTAAGGGGTATCTAGAGAGTGGGATACGTTTAATAATTACCCTAACCCTAACGTATACCCTAACCCTAACCCCTACTCTAACACTAACACGTACCCTAATCCTAACCAATACCCTAAACCGAGCCCTAACCCTAACACTAACCCTAACCCTAACCCTAACCCGTACCCTACGCCGTACCCGAAGCCCTCCCCGAACCCGTACCCTAAGCCGTACCCTAAGCCGTACCCTAAGCCTAACCCTAACCCTAGGATACCCTTGACTGCTTCTGCCTCCAACAGATTTCCTAAGCACTAGTGTTTTAAGGAACAGCTTAAAAAGAGAATCCTAATGTGATTTCCTTATAATGGGTGTGTTCCTTATCTTATCCTAGTGTCTAAACTCTTCTCCATGGCTGGAACCCCAAATAATATTCCTTTACTTGCTAAGGGGTATCTAGAGAGTGGGTTAGGTTTAATAACTACCCTAACCCTAATGCGTACCCGAACCCTAACCCCTACCCTAACCCTAACACGTAACCTAATCCTAAACCGTACGCTAGACGGAGCCCTAACCCTAACACTAAACCTAACCCTAACCCTAACCCATACCCTACGCCGTATCCGAACCCCTCCCCGAACCCGTACCCTTAGCCGTACCCTAAGCCTAACCCCAAGCCTAACCCTAACCCTAGGCTACCCTTGACTGCTTCTGCCTCCAATAGATTTCCTAAGCACTAGTGTTTTAAGGAACAGCTTAAAAAGAGAATCCTAATGTGATTTCTTTATAATGGGTGTGTTCCTTATCTTATCCTAGTGTCTAAACTCTTCTCCATGGCTTGACCCCCAAATAATATTCCTTTACTTGCTAAGGGGTATCTAGAGAGTGGGATAGGTTTAATAACTACCCTAACCCTAACGCGTACCCTTACCGGAACCCCTACCCTAAACCTAACACGTACCCTAATCCTAACCCGTAACCTAAACCGAGCCCTAACCCTAACACTAACCCTAACCCTAACCCTAACCCATACCCTACGCCGTACCTGAAGCCCTCCCCGCACCCGTACTTTAAGCCGTACCCTAAGCATAACCCTAAGCCTAACCCTAACCCTAGGCTACCCTTGACTGCTTCTGCCTCCAATAGATTTCCTAAGCAGTAGTGTTTTAAGGAACAGCTTAAAAAGAGAATCCTAATGTGATTTCTTTATAATGGGTGTGTTCCTTATCTTATACTAGTGTCTAAACTCTTCTCCATGGCTGGAACTCCAAATAATATTCCTTTACGTACTAAGGGGTATCTAGAGAGTGGGATACATTTAATAATTACCCTAACCCTAACGCATACCCTAACCCTAACCCCTACTCTAACACTAACACGTACCCTAATCCTAACCAATACCCTAAACCGAGCCCTAACCCTAACACTAACCCTAACCCTAACCCTAACCCATACCCTACGCCGTACCCGAAGACCTCCCCGAACCCGTACCCTAAGCCGTACCCTAAGCCGTACCCTAAGCCTAACCCTAACCCTAGGATACCCTTGACTGCTTCTGCCTCCAACAGATTTCCTAAGCACTAGTGTTTTAAGGAACAGCTTAAAAAGAGAATCCTAATGTGATTTCTTTATAATGGGTGTGTTCCTTATCTTATCCTAGTGTCTAAACTCTTCTCCATGGCTGGACCCCCAAATAATATTCCTTTACTTGCTAAGGGGTATCTAGTGAGTGGGTTAGGTTTAATAACTACCCTAACCCTAATGCGTACCCGAACCCTAACCCCTACCCTAACCCTAACACGTAACCTAATCCTAAACCGTACGCTAAACGGAGCCCTAACCCTAACACTAAACCTAACCCTAACCCTAACCCATACCCTACGCCGTATCCGAACCCCTCCCCGAACCCGTACCCTTAGCCGTACCCTAAGCCTAACCCCAAGCCTAACCCTAACCCTAGGCTACCCTTGACTGCTTCTGCCTCCAATAGATTTCCTAAGCACTAGTGTTTTAAGGAACAGCTTAAAAAGAGAATCCTAATGTGATTTCTTTATAATGGGTGTGTTCCTTATCTTATCCTAGTGTCTAAACTCTTCTCCATGGCTGGACCCCCAAATAATATTCCTTTACGTGCTAAGGGGTATCTAGAGAGTGGGATAGGTTTAATAACTACCCTAACCCTAACGCGTACCCTTACCGGAACCCCTACCCTAAACCTAACACGTACCCTAATCCTAACCCGTAACCTAAACCGAGCCCTAACCCTAACACTAACCCTAACCCTAACCCTAACCCATACCCTACGCCGTACCTGAAGCCCTCCCCGCACCCGTACTTTAAGCCGTACCCTAAGCATAACCCTCAGCCTAACACTAACCCTAGGCTACCCTTGACTGCTTCTGCCTCCAATAGATTTCCTAAGCACTAGTGTTTTAAGGAACAGCTTAAAAAGAGAATCCTAATGTGATTTCTTCATAATGGGTGTGTTCCTTATCTTATACTAGTGTCTAAACTCTTCTCCATGGCTGGAACTCCAAATAATATTCCTTTACGTGCTAAGGGGTATCTAGAGAGTGGGATACGTTTAATAATTACCCTAACCCTAACGCATACCCTAACCCTAACCCCTACTCTAACACTAACACGTACCCTAATCCTAACCAATACCCTAAACCGAGCCCTAACCCTAACACTAACCCTAACCCTAACTCTAACCCGTACCCTACGCCGTACCCGAAGCCCTCCCCGAACCCGTACCCTAAGCCGTACCCTAAGCCGTACCCTAAGCCTAACCCTAACCCTAGGATACCCTTGACTGCTTCTGCCTCCAACAGATTTCCTAAGCACTAGTGTTTTAAGGAACAGCTTAAAAAGAGAATCCTAATGTGATTTCTTTATAATGGGTGTGTTCCTTATCTTATCCTAGTGTCTAAACTCTTCTCCATGGCTGGACCCCCAAATAATATTCCTTTACTTGCTAAGGGGTATCTAGAGAGTGGGTTAGGTTTAATAACTACCCTAACCCTAATGCGTACCCGAACCCTAACCCCTACCTTAACCCTAACACGTAACCTAATCCTAAACCGTACGCTAAACGGAGCCCTAACCCTAACACTAAACCTAACCCTAACCCTAACCCATACCCTACGCCGTATCCGAACCCCTCCCCGAACCCGTACCCTTAGCCGTACCCTAAGCCTAACCCCAAGCCTAACCCTAACCCTAGGCTACCCTTGACTGCTTCTGCCTCCAATAGATTTCCTAAGCACTAGTGTTTTAAGGAACAGCTTAAAAAGAGAATCCTAAAGTGATTTCTTTATAATGGGTGTGTTCCTTATCTTATCCTAGTGTCTAAACTCTTCTCCATGGCTGGACCCCCAAATAATATTCCTTTACGTGCTAAGGGGTATCTAGAGAGTGGGATAGGTTTAATAACTACCCTAACCCTAACGCGTACCCTTACCGGAACCCCTACCCTAAACCTAACACGTACCCTAATCCTAACCCGTAACCTAAACCGAGCCCTAACCCTAACACTAACCCTAACCCTAACCCTAACCCATACCCTACGCTGTACCTGAAGCCCTCCCCGCACCCGTACTTTAAGCCGTACCCTAAGCATAACCCTAAGCCTAACCCTAACCCTAGGCTACCCTTGACTGCTTCTGCCTCCAATAGATTTCCTAAGCACTAGTGTTTTAAGGAACAGCTTAAAAAGAGAATCCTAATGTGATTTCTTTATAATGGGTGTGTTCCTTATCTTATACTAGTGTCTAAACTCTTCTCCATGGCTGGAACTCCAAATAATATTCCTTTACGTGCTAAGGGGTATCTAGAGAGTGGGATACGTTTAATAATTACCCTAACCCTAACGCATACCCAAACCCTAACCCCTACTCTAACACTAACACGTACCCTAATGCTAACCAATACCCTAAACCGAGCCCTAACCCTAACACTAACCCTAACCCTAACCCTAACCCATACCCTACGCCGTACCCGAAGCCCTCCCCGAACCCGTACCCTAAGCCGTACCCTAAGCCGTAACCTAAGCCTAACCCTAACCCTAGGATACCCTTGACTGCTTCTGCCTCCAACAGATTTCCTAAGCACTAGTGTTTTAAGGAACAGCTTAAAAAGAGGATCCTAATGTGATTTCTTTATAATGGGGGTGTTCCTTATCTTATCCTAGTGTCTAAACTCTTCTCCATGGCTGGACCCCCAAATAATATTCCTTTACTTGCTAAGGGGTATCTAGAGAGTGGGTTAGGTTTAATAACTACCCTAACCCTAATGCGTACCCGAACCCTAACCCCTACCCTAACCCTAACACGTAACCTAATCCTAAACCGTACCCTAAACGGAGCCCTAACCCTAACACTAAACCTAACCCTAACCCTAACCCATACCGTACACCGTATCCGAACCCCTCCCCGAACCCGTACCCTTAGCCGTACCCTAAGCCTAACCCCAAGCCTAACCCTAAACCTAGGCTACCCTTGACTGCTTCTGCCTCCAATAGATTTCCTAAGCACTAGTGTTTTAAGGAACAGCTTAAAAAGAGAATCCTAATGTGATTTCTTTATAATGGGTGTGTTCCTTATCTTATCCTAGTGTCTAAACTCTTCTCCATGGCTGAACCCCCAAATAATATTCCTTTACGTGCTAAGGGGTATCTAGAGAGTGGGATAGGTTTAATAACTACCCTAACCCTAACGCGTACCCTTACCGGAACCCCTACCCTAAACCTAACACGTACCCTAATCCTAACCCGTAACCTAAACCGAGCCCTAACCCTAACAGTAACCCTAACCCTAACCCTAACCCATACCCTACGCCGTACCTGAAGCCCTCCCCGCACCCGTACTTTAAGCCGCACCCTAAGCATAACCCTAAGCCTAACACTAACCCTAGGCTACCCTTGACTGCTTCTGCCTCCAATAGATTTCCTAAGCACTAGTGTTTTAAGGAACAGCTTAAAAAGAGAATCCTAATGTGATTTCTTCATAATGGGTGTGTTCCTTATCTTATACTAGTGTCTAAACTCTTCTCCATGGCTGGAAATCCAAATAATATTCCTTTACGTGCTAAGGGGTATCTAGAGAGTGGGATACGTTTAATAATTACCCTAACCCTAACGCATACCCTAACCCTAACCCCTACTCTAACACTAACACGTACCCTAATCCTAACCAATACCCTAAACCGAGCCCTAACCCTAACACTAACCCTAACCCTAACTCTAACCCGTACCCTACGCCGTACCCGAAGCCCTCCCCGAACCCGTACCCTAAGCCGTACCCTAAGCCGTACCCTAAGCCTCACCCTAACCCTAGGATACCCTTGACTGCTTCTGCCTCCAACAGATTTCCTAAGCACTAGTGTTTTAAGGAACAGCTTAAAAAGAGAATCCTAATGTGATTTCTTTATAATGGGTTTGTTCCTTATCTTATCCTAGTGTCTAAACTCTTCTCCATGGCTGGACACCCAAATAATATTCCTTTACTTGCTAAGGGGTATCTAGAGAGTGGGTTAGGTTTAATAACTACCCTAACCCTAATGCGTACCCGAACCCTAACCCCTACCTTAACCCTAACACGTAACCTAATCCTAAACCGTACGCTAAACGGAGCCCTAACCCTAACACTAAACCTAACCCTAACCCTAACCCATACCCTACGCCGTATCCGAACCCCTCCCCGAACCCGTACCCTTAGCCGTACCCTAAGCCTAACCCCAAGCCTAACCCTAACCCTAGGCTACCCTTGACTGCTTCTGCCTCCAATAGATTTCCTAAGCACTAGTGTTTTAAGGAACAGCTTAAAAAGAGAATCCTAATGTGATTTCTTTATAATGGGTGTGTTCCTTATCTTATCCTAGTGTCTAAACTCTTCTCCATGGCTGGACCCCCAAATAATATTCCTTTACGTGCTAAGGGGTATCTAGAGAGTGGGATAGGTTTAATAACTACCCTAACCCTAACGCGTACCCTTACCGGAACCCCTACCCTAAACCTAACACGTACCCTAATCCTAACCCGTAACCTAAACCGAGCCCTAACCCTAACACTAACCCTAACCCTAACCCTAACCCATACCCTACGCCGTACCTGAAGCCCTCCCCGCACCCGTACTTTAAGCCGTACCCTAAGCATAACCCTAAGCCTAACCCTAACCCTAGGCTACCCTTGACTGCTTCTGCATCCAATAGATTTCCTAAGCACTAGTGTTTTAAGGAACAGCTTAAAAAGAGAATCCTAATGTGATTTCTTTATAATGGGTGTGTTCCTTATCTTATACTAGTGTCTAAACTCTTCTCCATGGCTGGAACTCCAAATAATATTCCTTTACGTGCTAAGGGGTATCTAGAGAGTGGGATACGTTTAATAATTACCCTAACCCTAACGCATACCCAAACCCTAACCCCTACTCTAACACTAACACGTACCCTAATCCTAACCAATACCCTAAACCGAGCCCTAACCCTAACACTAACCCTAACCCTAACCCTAACCATACCCTACGCCGTACCCGAAGACCTCCCCGAACCCGTACCCTAAGCCGTACCCTAAGCCGTACCCTAAGCCTAACCCTAACCCTAGGATACCCTTGACTGCTTCTGCCTCCAACAGATTTCCTAAGCACTAGTGTTTTAAGGAACAGCTTAAAAAGAGAATCCTAATGTGATTTCTTTATAATGGGTGTGTTCCTTATCTTATACTAGTGTCTAAACTCTTCTCCATGCCTGGAACTCCAAATAATATTCCTTTACGTGCTAAGGGGTATCTAGAGAGTGGGATACGTTTAATAATTACCCTAACCCTAACGCATACCCTAACCCTAACCCCTACTCTAACACTAACACGTACCCTAATCCTAACCAATACCCTAAACCGAGCCCTAACCCTAACACTAACCCTAACCCTAACTCTAACCCGTACCCTACGCCGTACCCGAAGCCCTCCCCGAACCCGTACCCTAAGCCGTACCCTAAGCCGTACCCTAAGCCTAACCCTAACCCTAGGATACCCTTGACTGCTTCTGCCTCCAACAGATTTCCTAAGCACTAGTGTTTTAAGGAACAGCTTAAAAAGAGAATCCTAATGTGATTTCTTTATAATGGGTGTGTTCCTTATCTTATCCTAGTGTCTAAACTCTTCTCCATGGCTGGACCCCCAAATAATATTCCTTTACTTGCTAAGGGGTATCTAGAGAGTGGGTTAGGTTTAATAACTACCCTAACCCTAATGCGTACCCGAACCCTAACCCCTACCTTAACCCTAACACGTAACCTAATCCTAAACCGTACGCTAAACGGAGCCCTAACCCTAACACTAAACCTAACCCTAACCCTAACCCATACCCTACGCCGTATCCGAACCCCTCCCCGAACCCGTACACTTAGCCGTACCCTAAGCCTAACCCCAAGCCTAACCCTAACCCTAGGCTACCCTTGACTGCTTCTGCCTCCAATAGATTTCCTAAGCACTAGTGTTTTAAGGAACAGCTTAAAAAGAGAATCCTAATGTGATTTCTTTATAATGGGTGTGTTCCTTATCTTATCCTAGTGTCTAAACACTTCTCCATGGCTGCACCCCCAAATAATATTCCTTTTCGTGCTAAGGGGTATCTAGAGAGTGGGATAGGTTTAATAACTACCCTAACCCTAACGCGTACCCTTACCGGAACCCCTACCCTAAACCTAACACGTACCCTAATCCTAACCCGTAACCTAAACCGAGCCCTAACCCTAACACTAACCCTAACCCTAACCCTAACCCATACCCTACGCTGTACCTGAAGCCCTCCCCGCACCCGTACTTTAAGCCGTACCCTAAGCATAACCCTAAGCCTAACCCTAACCCTAGGCTACCCTTGACTGCTTCTGCCTCCAATAGATTTCCTAAGCACTAGTGTTTTAAGGAACAGCTTAAAAAGAGAATCCTAATGTGATTTCTTTATAATGGGTGTGTTCCTTATCTTATACTAGTGTCTAAACTCTTCTCCATGGCTGGAACTCCAAATAATATTCCTTTACGTGCTAAGGGGTATCTAGAGAGTGGGATACGTTTAATAATTACCCTAACCCTAACGCATACCCAAACCCTAACCCCTACTCTAACACTAACACGTACCCTAATGCTAACCAATACCCTAAACCGAGCCCTAACCCTAACACTAACCCTAACCCTAACCCTAACCCATACCCTACGCCGTACCCGAAGCCCTCCCCGAACCCGTACCCTAAGCCGTACCCTATGCCGTACCCTAAGCCTAACCCTAACCCTAGGATACCCTTGACTGCTTCTGCCTCCAACAGATTTCCTAAGCACTAGTGTTTTAAGGAACAGCTTAAAAAGAGGATCCTAATGTGATTTCTTTATAATGGGGGTGTTCCTTATCTTATCCTAGTGTCTAAACTCTTCTCCATGGCTGGACCCCCAAATAATATTCCTTTACTTGCTAAGGGGTATCTAGAGAGTGGGTTAGGTTTAATAACTACCCTAACCCTAATGCGTACCCGAACCCTAACCCCTACCCTAACCCTAACACGTAACCTAATCCTAAACCGTACCCTAAACGGAGCCCTAACCCTAACACTAAACCTAACCCTAACCCTAACCCATACCCTACACCGTATCCGAACCCCTCCCCGAACCCGTACCCTTAGCCGTACCCTAAGCCTAACCCCAAGCCTAACCCTAAACCTAGGCTACCCTTGACTGCTTCTGCCTCCAATAGATATCCTAAGCACTAGTGTTTTAAGGAACAGCTTAAAAAGAGAATCCTAATGTGATTTCTTTATAATGGGTGTGTTCCTTATCTTATCCTAGTGTCTAAACTCTTCTCCATGGCTGAACCCCCAAATAATATTCCTTTACGTGCTAAGGGGTATCTAGAGAGTGGGATAGGTTTAATAACTACCCTAACCCTAACGCGTACCCTTACCGGAACCCCTACCCTAAACCTAACACGTACCCTAATCCTAACCCGTAACCTAAACCGAGCCCTAACCCTAACAGTAACCCTAACCCTAACCCTAACCCATACCCTACGCCGTACCTGAAGCCCTCCCCGGACCCGTACTTTAAGCCGTACCCTAAGCATAACCCTAAGCCTAACCCTAACCCTAGGCTACCCTTGACTGTTTCTGCCTCCAATAGATTTCCTAAGCACTAGTGTTTTAAGGAACAGCTTAAAAAGAGAATCCTAATGTGATTTCTTTATAATGGGTGTGTTCCTTATCTTATACTAGTGTCTAAACTCTTCTCCATGGCTGGAACTCCAAATAATATTCCTTTACGTGCTAAGGGGTATCTAGAGAGTGGGATACGTTTAATAATTACCCTAACCCTAACGTATACCCTAACCCTAACCCCTACTCTAACACTAACACGTACCCTAATCCTAACCAATACCCTAAACCGAGCCCTAACCCTAACACTAACCCTAACCCTAACCCTAACCCGTACGGTACGCCGTACCCGAAGCCCTCCCCGAACCCGTACCCTAAGCCGTACCCTAAGCCGTACCCTAAGCCTAACCCTAACCCTAGGATACCCTTGACTGCTTCTGCCTCCAACAGATTTCCTAAGCACTAGTGTTTTAAGGAACAGCTTAAAAAGAGAATCCTAATGTGATTTCCTTATAATGGGTGTGTTCCTTATCTTATCCTAGTGTCTAAACTCTTCTCCATGGCTGGAAGCCCAAATAATATTCCTTTACTTGCTAAGGGGTATCTAGAGAGTGGGTTAGGTTTAATAACTACCCTAACCCTAATGCGTACCCGAACCCTAACCCCTACCCTAACCCTAACACGTAACCTAATTCTAAACCGTACGCTAGACGGAGCCCTAACCCTAACACTAAACCTAACCCTAACCCTAACCCATACCCTACGCCGTATCCGAACCCCTCCCCGAACCCGTACCCTTACCCGTACCCTAAGCCTAACCCCAAGCCTAACCCTAACCCTAGGCTACCCTTGACTGCTTCTGCCTCCAATAGATTTCCTAAGCACTAGTGTTTTAAGGAACAGCTTAAAAAGAGAATCCTAATGTGATTTCTTTATAATGGGTGTGTTCCTTATCTTATCCTAGTGTCTAAACTCTTCTCCATGGCTGGAACCCCAAATAATATTCCTTTACGTGCTAAGGGGTATCTAGAGAGTGGGATAGGTTTAATAACTACCCTAACCCTAACGCGTACCCTTACCGGAACCCCTACCCTAAACCTAACACGTACCCTAATCCTAACCCGTAACCTAAACCGAGCCCTAACCCTAACACTAACCCTAACCCTAACCCTAACCCATACCCTACGCCGTACCTGAAGCCCTCCCCGCACCCGTACTTTAAGCCGTACCCTAAGCATAACCCTAAGCCTAACCCTAACCCTAGGCTACCCTTGACTGCTTCTGCCTCCAATAGATTTCCTAAGCACTAGTGTTTTAAGGAACAGCATAAAAAGAGAATCCTAATGTGATTTCTTTATAATGGGTGTGTTCCTTATCTTATACTAGTGTCTAAACTCTTCTCCATGGCTGGAACTCCAAATAATATTCCTTTACGTGCTAAGGGGTATCTAGAGGGTGGGATACGTTTAATAATTACCCTAACCCTAACGCATACCCTAACCCTAACCCCTACTCTAACACTAACACGTACCCTAATCCTAACCAATACCCTAAACCGAGCCCTAACCCTAACACTAACCCTAACCCTAACCCTAACCCATACCCTACGCCGTACCCGAAGCCCTCCCCGAACCCGTACCCTAAGCCGTCCCCTAAGCCGTACCCTAAGCCTAACCCTAACCCTAGGATACCCTTGACTGCTTCTGCCTCCAACAGATTTCCTAAGCACTAGTGTTTTAAGGAACAGCTTAAAAAGAGAATCCTAATGTGATTTCTTTATAATGGGTGTGTTCCTTATCTTATCCTAGTGTCTAAACTCTTCTCCATGGCTGGACCCCCAAATAATATTCCTTTACTTGCTAAGGGGTATCTAGAGAGTGGGTTAGGTTTAATAACTACCCTAACCCTAATGCGTACCCGAACCCTAACCCCTACCCTAACCCTAACACGTAACCTAATCCTAAACCGTAACCTAAACGGAGCCCTAACCCTAACACTAAACCTAACCCTAACCCTAACCCATACCCTACGCCGTATCCGAAACCCTCCCCGAACCCGTACCCTTAGCCGTACCCTAAGCCTAACCCCAAGCCTAACCCTAACCCTAGGCTACCCTTCACTGCTTCTGCCTCCAATAGATTTCCTAAGCACTAGTGTTTTAAGGAACAGTCTAAAAAGAGAATCCTAATGTGATTTCTTTATAATGGGTGTGTTCCTTATCTTATCCTAGTGTCTAAACTCTTCTCCATGGCTGGACCCCCAAATAATATTCCTTTACGTGCTAAGGGGTATCTAGAGAGTGGGATAGGTTTAATAACTACCCTAACCCTAACGCGTACCCTTACCGGAACCCCTACCCTAAACCTAACACGTACCCTAATCCTAACCCGTAACCTAAACCGAGCCCTAACCCTAACACTAACCCTAACCCTAACCCTAACCCATACCCTACGCTGTACCTGAAGCCCTCCCCGCACCCGTACTTTAAGCCGTACCCTAAGCATAACCCTAAGCCTAACCCTAACCCTAGGCTACCCTTGACTGCTTCTGCCTCCAATAGATTTCCTAAGCACTAGTGTTTTAAGGAACAGCTTGAAAAGAGAATCCTAATGTGATTTCTTTATAATGGGTGTGTTCCTTATCTTATACTAGTGTCTAAACTCTTCTCCATGGCTGGAACTCCAAATAATATTCCTTTACGTGCTAAGGGGTATCTGGAGAGTGGGATACGTTTAATAATTACCCTAACCCTAACGCATACCCAAACCCTAACCCCTACTCTAACACTAACACGTACCCTAATGCTAACCAATACCCTAAACCGAGCCCTAACCCTAACACTAACCCTAACCCTAACCCTAACCCATACCCTACGCCGTACCCGAAGCCCTCCCCGAACCCGTACCCTAAGCCGTACCCTATGCCGTACCCTAAGCCTAACCCTAACCCTAGGATACCCTTGACTGCTTCTGCCTCCAACAGATTTCCTAAGCACTAGTGTTTTAAGGAACAGCTTAAAAAGAGGATCCTAATGTGATTTCTTTATAATGGGGGTGTTCCTTATCTTATCCTAGTGTCTAAACTCTTCTCCATGGCTGGACCCCCAAATAATATTCCTTTACTTGCTAAGGGGTATCTAGAGAGTGGGTTAGGTTTAATAACTACCCTAACCCTAATGCGTACCCGAACCCTAACCCCTACCCTAACCCTAACACGTAACCTAATCCTAAACCGTACCCTAAACGGAGCCCTAACCCTAACACTAAACCTAACCCTAACCCTAACCCATACCCTACACCGTATCCGAACCCCTCCCCGAACCCGTACCCTTAGCCGTACCCTAAGCCTAACCCCAAGCCTAACCCTAAACCTAGGCTACCCTTGACTGCTTCTGCCTCCAATAGATATCCTAAGCACTAGTGTTTTAAGGAACAGCTTAAAAAGAGAATCCTAATGTGATTTCTTTATAATGGGTGTGTTCCTTATCTTATCCTAGTGTCTAAACTCTTCTCCATGGCTGAACCCCCAAATAATATTCCTTTACGTGCTAAGGGGTATCTAGAGAGTGGGATAGGTTTAATAACTACCCTAACCCTAACGCGTACCCTTACCGGAACCCCTACCCTAAACCTAACACGTACCCTAATCCTAACCCGTAACCTAAACCGAGCCCTAACCCTAACAGTAACCCTAACCCTAACCCTAACCCATACCCTACGCCGTACCTGAAGCCCTCCCCGCACCCGTACTTTAAGCCGTACCCTAAGCATAACCCTAAGCCTAACCCTAACCCTAGGCTACCCTTGACTGTTTCTGCCTCCAATAGATTTCCTAAGCACTAGTGTTTTAAGGAACAGCTTAAAAAGAGAATCCTAATGTGATTTCTTTATAATGGGTGTGTTCCTTATCTTATACTAGTGTCTAAACTCTTCTCCATGGCTGGAACTCCAAATAATATTCCTTTACGTGCTAAGGGGTATCTAGAGAGTGGGATACGTTTAATAATTACCCTAACCCTAACGTATACCCTAACCCTAACCCCTACTCTAACACTAACACGTACCCTAATCCTAACCAATACCCTAAACCGAGCCCTAACCCTAACACTAACCCTAACCCTAACCCTAACCCGTACGGTACGCCGTACCCGAAGCCCTCCCCGAACCCGTACCCTAAGCCGTACCCTAAGCCGTACCCTAAGCCTAACCCTAACCCTAGGATACCCTTGACTGCTTCTGCCTCCAACAGATTTCCTAAGCACTAGTGTTTTAAGGAACAGCTTAAAAAGAGAATCCTAATGTGATTTCCTTATAATGGGTGTGTTCCTTATCTTATCCTAGTGTCTAAACTCTTCTCCATGGCTGGAAGCCCAAATAATATTCCTTTACTTGCTAAGGGGTATCTAGAGAGTGGGTTAGGTTTAATAACTACCCTAACCCTAATGCGTACCCGAACCCTAACCCCTACCCTAACCCTAACACGTAACCTAATTCTAAACCGTACGCTAGACGGAGCCCTAACCCTAACACTAAACCTAACCCTAACCCTAACCCATACCCTACGCCGTATCCGAACCCCTCCCCGAACCCGTACCCTTACCCGTACCCTAAGCCTAACCCCAAGCCTAACCCTAACCCTAGGCTACCCTTGACTGCTTCTGCCTCCAATAGATTTCCTAAGCACTAGTGTTTTAAGGAACAGCTTAAAAAGAGAATCCTAATGTGATTTCTTTATAATGGGTGTGTTCCTTATCTTATCCTAGTGTCTAAACTCTTCTCCATGGCTGGAACCCCAAATAATATTCCTTTACGTGCTAAGGGGTATCTAGAGAGTGGGATAGGTTTAATAACTACCCTAACCCTAACGCGTACCCTTACCGGAACCCCTACCCTACACCTAACACGTACCCTAATCCTAACCCGTAACCTAAACCGAGCCCTAACCCTAACACTAACCCTAACCCTAACCCTAACCCATACCCTATGCCGTACCTGAAGCCCTCCCCGCACCCGTACTTTAAGCCGTACCCTAAGCATAACCCTAAGCCTAACCCTAACCCTAGGCTACCCTTGACTGCTTCTGCCTCCAATAGATTTCCTAAGCACTAGTGTTTTAAGGAACAGCATAAAAAGAGAATCCTAATGTGATTTCTTTATAATGGGTGTGTTCCTTATCTTATACTAGTGTCTAAACTCTTCTCCATGGCTGGAACTCCAAATAATATTCCTTTACGTGCTAAGGGGTATCTAGAGGGTGGGATACGTTTAATAATTACCCTAACCCTAACGCATACCCTAACCCTAACCCCTATTCTAACACTAACACGTACCCTAATCCTAACCAATACCCTAAACCGAGCCCTAACCCTAACACTAACCCTAACCCTAACCCTAACCCATACCCTACGCCGTACCCGAAGCCCTCCCCGAACCCGTACCCTAAGCCGTCCCCTAAGCCGTACCCTAAGCCTAACCCTAACCCTAGGATACCCTTGACTGCTTCTGCCTCCAACAGATTTCCTAAGCACTAGTGTTTTAAGGAACAGCTTAAAAAGAGAATCCTAATGTGATTTCTTTATAATGGGTGTGTTCCTTATCTTATCCTAGTGTCTAAACTCTTCTCCATGGCTGGACCCCCAAATAATATTCCTTTACTTGCTAAGGGGTATCTAGAGAGTGGGTTAGGTTTAATAACTACCCTAACCCTAATGCGTACCCGAACCCTAACCCCTACCCTAACCCTAACACGTAACCTAATCCTAAACCGTACCCTAAACGGAGCCCTAACCCTAACACTAAACCTAACCCTAAACCTAACCCATACCCTACGCCGTATCCGAAACCCTCCCCGAACCCGTACCCTTAGCCGTACCCTAAGCCTAACCCCAAGCCTAACCCTAACCCTAGGCTACCCTTGACTGCTTCTGCCTCCAATAGATTTCCTAAGCACTAGTGTTTTAAGGAACAGTCTAAAAAGAGAATCCTAATGTGATTTCTTTATAATGGGTGTGTTCCTTATCTTATCCTAGTGTCTAAACTCTTCTCCATGGCTGGACCCCCAAATAATATTCCTTTACGTGCTAAGGGGTATCTAGAGAGTGGGATAGGTTTAATAACTACCCTAACCCTAACGCGTACCCTTACCGGAACCCCTACTCTAAACCTAACACGTACCCTAATCCTAACCCGTAACCTAAACCGAGCCCTAACCCTAACACTAACCCTAACCCTAACCCTAACCCATACCCTACGCCGTACCTGAAGCCCTCCCCGCACCCGTACTTTAAGCCGTACCCTAAGCATAACCCTAAGCCTAACCCTAACCCTAGGCTACCCTTGACTGTTTCTGCCTCCAATAGATTTCCTAAGCACTAGTGTTTTAAGGAACAGCTTAAAAAGAGAATCCTAATGTGATTTCTTTATAATGGGTGTGTTCCTTATCTTATACTAGTGTCTAAACTCTTCTCCATGGCTGGAACTCCAAATAATATTCCTTTACGTGCTAAGGGGTATCTAGAGAGTGGGATACGTTTAATAATTACCCTAACCCTAACGTATACCCTAACCCTAACCCCTACTCTAACACTAACACGTACCCTAATCCTAACCAATACCCTAAACCGAGCCCTAACCCTAACACTAACCCTAACCCTAACCCTAACCCGTACGGTACGCCGTACCCGAAGCCCTCCCCGAACCCGTACCCTAAGCCGTACCCTAAGCCGTACCCTAAGCCTAACCCTAACCCTAGGATACCCTTGACTGCTTCTGCCTCCAACAGATTTCCTAAGCACTAGTGTTTTAAGGAACAGCTTAAAAAGAGAATCCTAATGTGATTTCCTTATAATGGGTGTGTTCCTTATCTTATCCTAGTGTCTAAACTCTTCTCCATGGCTGGAACCCCAAATAATATTCCTTTACTTGCTAAGGGGTATCTAGAGAGTGGGTTAGGTTTAATAACTACCCTAACCCTAATGCGTACCCGAACCCTAACCCCTACCCTAACCCTAACACGTAACCTAATTCTAAACCGTACGCTAGACGGAGCCCTAACCCTAACACTAAACCTAACCCTAACCCTAACCCATACCCTACGCCGTATCCGAACCCCTCCCCGAACCCGTACCCTTACCCGTACCCTAAGCCTAACCCCAAGCCTAACCCTAACCCTAGGCTACCCTTGACTGCTTCTGCCTCCAATAGATTTCCTAAGCACTAGTGTTTTAAGGAACAGCTTAAAAAGAGAATCCTAATGTGATTTCTTTATAATGGGTGTGTTCCTTATCTTATCCTAGTGTCTAAACTCTTCTCCATGGCTGGAACCCCAAATAATATTCCTTTACGTGCTAAGGGGTATCTAGAGAGTGGGATAGGTTTAATAACTACCCTAACCCTAACGCGTACCCTTACCGGAACCCCTACCCTAAACCTAACACGTACCCTAATCCTAACCCGTAACCTAAACCGAGCCCTAACCCTAACACTAACCCTAACCCTAACCCTAACCCATACCCTACGCCGTACCTGAAGCCCTCCCCGCACCCGTACTTTAAGCCGTACCCTAAGCATAACCCTAAGCCTAACCCTAACCCTAGGCTACCCTTGACTGCTTCTGCCTCCAATAGATTTCCTAAGCACTAGTGTTTTAAGGAACAGCATAAAAAGAGAATCCTAATGTGATTTCTTTATAATGGGTGTGTTCCTTATCTTATACTAGTGTCTAAACTCTTCTCCATGGCTGGAACTCCAAATAATATTCCTTTACGTGCTAAGGGGTATCTAGAGGGTGGGATACGTTTAATAATTACCCTAACCCTAACGCATACCCTAACCCTAACCCCTACTCTAACACTAACACGTACCCTAATCCTAACCAATACCCTAAACCGAGCCCTAACCCTAACACTAACCCTAACCCTAACCCTAACCCATACCCTACGCCGTACCCGAAGCCCTCCCCGAACCCGTACCCTAAGCCGTCCCCTAAGCCGTACCCTAAGCCTAACCCTAACCCTAGGATACCCTTGACTGCTTCTGCCTCCAACAGATTTCCTAAGCACTAGTGTTTTAAGGAACAGCTTAAAAAGAGAATCCTAATGTGATTTCTTTATAATGGGTGTGTTCCTTATCTTATCCTAGTGTCTAAACTCTTCTCCATGGCTGGACCCCCAAATAATATTCCTTTACTTGCTAAGGGGTATCTAGAGAGTGGGTTAGGTTTAATAACTACCCTAACCCTAATGCGTACCCGAACCCTAACCCCTACCCTAACCCTAACACGTAACCTAATCCTAAACCGTACCCTAAACGGAGCCCTAACCCTAACACTAAACCTAACCCTAACCCTAACCCATACCCTACGCCGTATCCGAAACCCTCCCCGAACCCGTACCCTTAGCCGTACCCTAAGCCTAACCCCAAGCCTAACCCTAACCCTAGGCTACCCTTGACTGCTTCTGCCTCCAATAGATTTCCTAAGCACTAGTGTTTTAAGGAACAGTCTAAAAAGAGAATCCTAATGTGATTTCTTTATAATGGGTGTGTTCCTTATCTTATCCTAGTGTCTAAACTCTTCTCCATGGCTGGACCCCCAAATAATATTCCTTTACGTGCTAAGGGGTATCTAGAGAGTGGGATAGGTTTAATAACTACCCTAACCCTAACGCGTACCCTTACCGGAACCCCTACCCTAAACCTAACACGTACCCTAATCCTAACCCGTAACCTAAACCGAGCCCTAACCCTAACACTAACCCTAACCCTAACCCTAACCCATACCCTACGCCGTACCTGAAGCCCTCCCCGCACCCGTACTTTAAGCCGTACCCTAAGCATAACCCTAAGCCTAACCCTAACCCTAGGCTACCCTTGACTGCTTCTGCCTCCAATAGATTTCCTAAGCACTAGTGTTTTAAGGAACAGCTTAAAAAGAGAATCCTAATGTGATTTCTTTATAATGGGTGTGTTCCTTATCTTATCCTAGTGTCTAAACTCTTCTCCATGGCTGGACCTCCAAATAATATTCCTTTACGTGCTAAGGGGTATCTAGAGAGTGGGATAGGTTTAATAACTAACCTAACCCTAACTGGTACCCTAACCCTAACCCCTACCCTAACCCTAACACGTACCCTAATCCTAACCCGTACCCTAAACCGAGCCCTAACCCTAACACTAACCCTAACCCTAACCCTAACCCATACCCTACGCCGTACTCGAAGCCCTCCCCGAACCCGTACCCTAAGCCGTACCCTAAGCCTAACCCTAAGCCTAACACTAACCCTAGGCTACCCTTGGATGCTCCTGAGTCCAATAGATTTCCTAAGCACTAGTGTTTTAAGGAACAGCTTAAAAAGAGAATCCTAATGTGATTTATTTATAATGGGTATGTTCCTTATCTTATCCTAGTGTCTAAACTTTTCTCCATGGCTGGACCCCCAAAAAAATTCCTTTATGTGCTAAGGGGTATCTAGAGTGTGGGATAGGTTTAATCACTACACTAACCCTAACACGTACACTATCCCTAACCACTACCCTAACACTAACACGTACCCTAAACCTAACCCAGACCCTAAACCGAGCCCTAACCCTAACTCTAACCCTAACCCTAACCCTAACCCATACCCTACGCTGTACCCGAAGCCCTCCCCGAACCCGTACCCTAAGCCGTACCCTAAGCCTAACCCTAAGGCTAACCCTAACCCTAGGCTACCCTTGACTGCTTCTGCCTCCAATAGATTTCCTAAGCACTAGTGTTTTAAGGAACAGCTTAAAAAGAGAATCCAAATGTGATTTCTTTATAATGGGTGTGTTCCTTATCTTATCCTAGTGTCTAAACTCTTCTCCATGGCTGGACCCCCAAATAATATTCCTTTACGTGCTAAGGGGTATTCAGAGAGTGGGATAGGTTTAATAACTACCCTAACCCTAACGCGTACCCTAACCCTAACCCCTACCCTAACCCTAAAACGTACCCTAATCCTAACCCGTACCCTAAACCGAGCCCTAACCCTAACACTGACCCTAATTCTAACCCTAACCCATACCCTACGTCGTACCCGAAGCCCTCCCCGAACACGTACCCTAAGCCGTACCCTAAGCCTAACCCTAAGCCTAACCCTAACCCTAGGCTACCCTTGAATGCTTCTGCCTCCAATAGATTTCCTAAGCACTAGTGTTTTAAGGAACAGCTTAAAAAGAGAATCCTAATGTGATTTCTTTATAATGGGTGTGTTCCTTATCTTATCCTAGTGTCTAAACTCTTCTCCATGGCTGGACCCCCAAATAATATTCCTTTACGTGCTAAGGGGTATCTAGAGAGTGGGATAGGTTTAATAACTACCCTAACCCTAACACGTACCCTAATCCTATCCCTTATCCTAAACGGAGCCCTAACCCTAACAGTAACCCAAACCCTAACCCTAACCCATACCCTCCGCCGTACACGAACCCCTCCCCGAACCTGTACCCTAAGCCGTACCCTAAGCCTAACCCTAACCCTTGGCTACCCTTGACTGCTTCTGCCTCCAATAGATTTCCTAAGCACTACTGTTTTAAGGAACAGCTTAAAAAGAGAATCCTAATGTGATTTCTTTATAATGGGTGTGTTCCTGATCTTATCCTAGTTTCTAAACTCTTCTCCATGGCTGGAACCCCAAATAATATTCCTTTACGTGCTAAGGGGTATCTAGAGAGTGGGATAGGTTTAATAACTACCCTAACCCTAACGCGTACCCTAACCCTAACCCCTACCCTAACCCTAACACGTACCCTAATCCTAATCCGTACCCTAAACTGAGCCCTAACCCTAACACTAACCCTAACCCTAACCCTAACCCATACTCTACGCCGTACCCGAACCCCTCCCCGAACCCGTACCCTAAGCCGTAACCTAAGCCTATTCTAACCTTAGGCTACCCTTGTCTGCTTCTGCCTGCAATAGATTTCCTAAGCACTAGTGTTTTAAGGAACAGCTTAAAAAGAGAATCCTAATGTTATTTCTTTATAATGGGTGTGTTCCTTATCTTATCCTAGTGTCTAAACTCTTCTCCATGGCTGGACCCCCAAATAATATTCCTTTACGTGATAAGGTGTATCTAGAGAGTGGGATAGGTTTCATAACTACCCTAACCCTAACGCGTACCCTAACCCTAACCCCTACCCTTACCCTAACATGAACCCTAATCCTAACCCGTACCCTAAACCGAGCTCTAACCCTAACACTAACCCTAAACCTAACCCATACCCTACGCCGTACCCGAACCCCTCTCAGAACCCGTACCCTAAGCTGTACCCTAAGCCTAATCCTAAGCCTAATCCTAACCCTAGGTTACGCTTGACTGCTTCTGCCTCCAATAGATTTCCTAAGCACTAGTGTTTTAAGGAACAGCTTAAAAAGAGAATCCTAATGTGATTTCTTTATAATGGGTGTGTTCCTTATCTTATCCTAGTGTCTAAACTCTTCTCCATGGCTGGACCCCCAAATAATATTCCTTTACGTGCTAAGGGGTATCTAGGGAGTGGGATAGGTTTAATAACTACCCTAACACTAACGCGTACCCTAACCCTAATACGTACCCTTATCCTAAACAATACCCTAAACCGAGCCCTAACCCTAACACTAATCCTAACCCTAACCCTAACCCATACCCTACGCCGTACCCGAAGCCCTCCCCGAACCCGTACCCTAAGCCGTACCCTAAGCCGTACCCTAAGCCGTACCCTAACCCTAGGCTACCCTTGACTGCTTCTGCCTCCAATAGATTTCCTAAGCACTAGTGTTTTAAGGAACAGCTTAAAAAGAGAATCCTAATGTGATTTCTTTATAATGGGTGTGTTCCTTATCTTATCCTAGTGTCTAAACTCTTCTCCATGGCTGGACCTCTAAATAATATTCATTTACGTGCTCAGGTGTATCTAGAGAGTGGGATAGGTTTAATAACTACCCTAACCCTAACGCGTACCCTAACCCTAACCCCTACCCTAACCCTAACATGTACCCTAATCCTAACCCGTACCCTAAACCGAGCCCTAAACCTAACACTAACCCTAACCCTAACACTAACCCATACGCTACGCCATACCCGAACCCCTCCCCGAACCCGTACCCTAAGCCGTACCCTAAGCCTAACCCTAAGCCTAACCCTAACCCTAGGCTACCCTTGACTGCTTCTGCCTCCAATAGATTTCCTAAGCACTAGTGTTTTAAGGAACAGCTTAAAAAGAGAATCCTATTGTGATTTCTTTATAATGGGTGTGTTCCTTATCTTATCCTAGTGTCTAAACTCTTCTCCATGGCTGGACCTCCAAATAATATTCCTTTACGTGCTAAGGGGTATCTAGAGAGTGGGATAGGTTTAATAACTACCCTAACCCTAACCCCTACCCTAACCCTAACACGTACCCTAATCAAAACCCGTAACCTAAACCGAGCCCTAACACTAACACTAACCCTAACCCTAACCCTAACCCATACCCTACGCCGTACCTGAAGCCCTCCCCGAACCCGTACCCTAAGCCGTACCCTAAGCCTAACCCCAAGCCTAACCCTAACCCTAGGCTACCCTTGACTGCTTCTGCCTCCAATAGATTTCCTAAGCACTAGTGTTTTAAGGAACAGCTTAAAAAGAGAATCCTAATGTGATTTCTTTATAATGGGTGTGTTCCTGATCTTATCCTAGTGTCTAAACTCTTCTCCATGGCTGGACCCCCAAATAATATTCCTTTACGTGATAAGGGGTATCTAGAGAGTGGGATAGGTTTAATAACTACACTAACCCTAACGCGTACCCTAACCCTAACCCCTACCCTAACCCTAACACGTACCCTAATCCTAACCCGTACCCTAAACCGAGCCCTAACCCTAACACTAACCCTAACCCTAACCCTAACCCATACCCTACACCGTACCCGAAGCTCTCCCCGAACCCATACCCTAAGCCGTACCCTAAGCCTAACCCTAACCCTAGGCTACCCTTGACTGCTTCTGCCTCCAATAGATTTCCTAAGCACTAGTGTTTTAAGGAACAGCTTAAAAAGAGAATCCTAATGTGATTTCTTTATAATGGGTGTGTTCCTTATCTTATACTAGTGTCTAAACTCTTCTCCATGGCTGGAACTCCAAATAATATTCCTTTACGTGCTAAGGGGTATCTAGAGAGTGGGATACGTTTAATAACTACCCTAACCCTAACGCATACCCTAACCCTAACCCCTACTCTAACACTAACACGTACCCTAATCCTAACCAATACCCTAAACCGAGCCCTAACCCTAACACTAACCCTAACCCTAACCCTAACCCATACCCTACGCCGTACCCGAAGCCCTCCCCGAACCCGTACCCTAAGCCGTACCCTAAGCCGTACCCTAAGCCTAACCCTAACCCTAGGATACCCTTGACTGCTTCTGCCTCCAACAGATTTCCTAAGCACTAGTGTTTTAAGGAACAGCTTAAAAAGAGAAACCTAATGTGATTTCTTTATAATGGGTGTGTTCCTTATCTTATCCTAGTGTCTAAACTCTTCTCCATGGCTGGACCCCCAAATAATATCCTTTACTTGCTAAGGCGTATCTAGAGAGTGAGTTAGGTTTAATAACTACCCTAACCCTAATGCGTACCCGAACCCTAACCCCTACCCTAACCCTAACACGTAACCTAATCCTAAACCGTACCCTAAACGGAGCCCTAACCCTAACACTAAACCTAACCCTAACCCTAACCCATACCCTACGCCGTATCCGAACCCCTCCCCGAACCCGTACCCTAAGCCGTACCCTAAGCCTAACAGCAAGCCTAACCCTAACACTAGGCTACCCTTGACTGCTTCTGCCTCCAATAGATTTCCTAAGCACTAGTGTTTTAAGGAACAGCTTAAAAAGAGAATCCTAATGAGATTTTTTATAATGGGTGTGTTCCTTATCTTATCCTAGTGTCTAAACTCTTCTCCATGGCTGGACCCCCAAATAATATTCCTTTACGTGCTAAGGGGTATCTAGAGAGTGGGATAGGTTTAATAACTCCCCTAACCCTAACCCCTACCCTAACCCTAACACGTACCCTAATCAAAACCCGTAACCTAAACCGAGCCCTAACCCTAACACTAAACCTAACCCTAACCCTAACCCATACCTTACGCCGTACCCGAAGCCCTCCCCGAACACGTACCTTAAGCCGTACCCTAAGCCTAACCCTAAGCCTAACCCTAACCCTAGGCTACCCTTGACTGCTTCTGCCTCCAATAGATTTCCTAAGCACTAGTGTTTTAAGGAACAGCTTAAAAAGAGAATCCTAATGTGATTTCTTTATAATGGGTATGTTCCTTATCTTATCCTAGTGTCTAAACTTTTCTCCATGGCTGGACCCCCAAATAATATTCCTTTACGTGCTAAGGGGTATCTAGAGAGTGGGATAGGTTTAATAACTACCCTAACCCTAACGCGTACCCTAGCCCTAACCCCTACCCTAACACTAACACGTACCCTAATCCTATCCCGTACCCTAAACGGAGCCCTAACCCTAACACTAACCCAAATCCTAACCCTAACCCATACCCTCAACCGTACACGAACCCCTCCCCGAACCCGTACCCTAAGCCTAACCCTAAGCCTAACCCTAAGCCTAGGCTACCCTTGACTGCTTCTGCCTCCAATAGATTTCCTAAGCACTAGTGTTTTAAGGAACAGCTTAAAAAGAGAATCCTAATGTGATTTCTTTATAATGGGTGTGTTCCTTATCTTATCCTAGTGTCTAAACTCTTCTCCATGGCTGGACCCCCATATAATATTCCTTTACGTGCTAAGGGGTATCTAGAGAGTGGGATAGGTTTAATAACTACCCTAACCCTAACCCGTACCCTAACCCTAAGACGTACCCTAATCCTAACCCGTACCCTAAACCGAGCCCTAACCCTAACACTAACCCTAACCCTAACCCTAACCCTAACCCTAACCCTAACCCTAACCCTAACCCTAACCCTAACCCTAACCCTAACCCTAACCCATACCCAATGCCGTACCCAAGCCCTCACCGAACCCGTACCCTAAGCGGTACCCTAAGCCTAACCCCAAACCTAAGCCTAACCCTAGGCTACCCTTGACTGCTTCTGCCTCCAATAGATTTCCTAAGCACTAGTGTTTTAAGGAACAGCTTAAAAAGAGAATCCTAATGTGATTTCTTTATAATGTCTGTGTTCCTTATATTATCTTAGTGTCTAAACTCTTCTCCATGGCTGGACCCCCAAATAATACTCCTTTACGTGCTAAGGGGTATCTAGAGAGTGGGATAGGTTTAATAACTACCCTAACCCTAACGCGTACCCTAAACCTAACCCCTACCCTAACCCTAACACGTACCCTAATCCTAACCCGTACCCTAAACCAAGCCCTAACCCTAAAACTAAGCCTAACCCTAACCCTAACCCATACCCTACGCCGTACCCGAAGCTCTCCCCGAACCAGTACCCTAAGCCGTACCCTAAGCCTAACCCTAAGCCTAACCCTAACCCTTGGCTACCCTTGACTGCTTCTGCCTCCAATAGATTTCCTAAGCACTAGTGTTTTAAGGAACAGCTTTAAAAGAGAATCCTAATGTGATTCCTTTATAATGGGTGTGTTCCTTATCTTATCCTAGTGTCTAAACTCTTCTCCATGGCTGGACCCCCAAATAATATTCCTTTACGTGCTAAGGGGTATCTAGAGAGTGGGATAGGTTTAATAACTACCCTAACCATAACGCGTACCCTAACCCTAACCCCTACCCTAAACCTAACACGTACCCTAATCCTATCCCAGAGCCTAAACCGAGCCCTAAACCTAACACTAACCCTAACCCTAACCCTAACCCATACCCTACGCTGTACCCGAAGCCCTCCCCGAATCCGGACCGTAAGCCGTACCCTAAGCCTAACCCTAAACCTAACCCTAACCCTAGGCTACCCTTGACTGCTTCTGCCTCCAATAGATTTCCTAAGCACTAGTGTTTTAAGGAACAGCTTAAAAAGAGAATCCTAATGTGATTTCTTTATAATGGGTGTGTTCCTTATCTTATCCTAGTGTCTAAACTCTTCTCCATGGCTGGACCTCCAAATAATATTCCTTTACGTGCTAAGGGGTATCTAGAGAGTGGGATAGGTTTAATAACTACACTAACCCTAACGCGTACCCTAACCCTAACCCCTACCCTAACCCTAACACGTAACCTACTCCTAACCAATACCCTAAACCGTGCCCTAACCCTAACACTAACCCTAACCCTAACCCTAACCCCTACCCTAACACTAACACGTATCCTAATCGTAACCCGTACCCTAAACGGAGACCTAACCCTAACACTAACCCTAACCCTAACCCTAACCCATACCCTACGCTATACTAGAAGCCCTCCCCGAACCCGTACCCTAAGCCTAACCCTAAGGCTAACCCTAACCGTAGGCTACCCTTGACTGCTTCTGCCTCCAATAGATTTCCTAAGCACTAGTGTTTTAAGGAACAGCTTAAAAAGAGAATCCTAATGTGATTTCTTTACAATGGGTGTGTTCCTTATCTTATCCTAGTGTCTAAACTTTTCTCCATGGCTGGACCCCCAAATAATATTCCTTTACGTGCTAAGGGGTATCTAGAGAGTGGGATAGGTTTAATCACTACACTAAGCCTAACACGTACACTAACCCTAACCACTACCCTAACCCTAACACGTACCCTAATCCTAACCCAGACCCTAAACCGAGCCCTAACCCTAACACTAACCCTAACCCTAACCCTAACCCATACCCTACGCTGTACAAGAAGCCCTCCCCGAACCCGTACCCTAAGCCGTACCCTAAGCCTAACCGTAAGGCTAACCCTAACCCTAGGCTACCCTTGACTGCTTCTGCCTCCAATAGATTTCCTAAAGAGTAGTGTTTTAAGGAACAGCTTAAAAAGAGAATCCTAATGTGATTTCTTTATAATGGGTGTGTTCCTTATCTTATCCAAGTGTCTAAACTCTTCTCCATGGCTGGACCCCCAAATAATGTTCCTTTACGTGCTAAGGGGTATTTAGAGAGTGGGTTAGGTTTAATAACTACCCTAACCCTAACGCATACCCTAACCCTAACCCCTACCCTAACCCTAACACGTACCCTAATCCTAACCCGTACCCTAAACCGAGCCCTAACCCTAACATTAACCCTAAACCTAACCCTAACCCATACCCTACGCCGTACACGAAGGCCTATCCGAACCCGTACCCTAAGCCGTACCCTAAGCCTAACCCTAAGCCTAAACCTAACCCTAGGCTATCCTTGACTGCTTCTGCCTCCAATAAATTTTCTAAGCACTAGTGTTTTAAGGAACAGCTTAAAAAGAGAATCCTAATGTGATTTCTTTATAATGGGTGTGTTCCTTATCTTATCCTAGTGTCTAAACTCTTCTCCATGGCTGGACCCCCAAATAATATTCCTTTACGTGCTACGGGGTATCTAGAGAGTGTGATAGGTTTAATAACTACCCTAACCCTAACGCGTACCATAACCCTAACCCCTACCCTAACCCTAACACGTACCCTAATCCTAACCCGTACCCTAAACCGAGCCCTAACCCTAACCCTAACCCTAACCCTAGCCCATACCCCACGCCGTACCCGAAGCCCTCCCCGAACCCGTACCCTAAGCCGTACCCTAAGCCTAACCCTAAGCCTAACCCTAACCCTAGGCTACCCTGGACTGCTTCTGCCTCCAATAGATTTCCTAAGCACTAGTGTTTTAAGGAATAGCTTAAAAAGAGAATCCTAATGTGATTTCTTTAAAATGGGTGTTTTCCTTATCTTATCCTAGAGTCTAAACTCTTCTCCATGGCTAGACGCCCAAATAATATTCCTTTACGTGCTAAGGGGTATCTAGAGAGTGGGATAGGTTTAATAACTACCCTAACCCTAATGCGTACCCCGACCCTAACCCCTACCCTAACCCTAACACGCACCCTAATCCTAACCCGTACCCTAAACCGAGCCCTAACGCTAACACTAACCCTAACCCTAAGCCTAAGCCATACCTTACGCCGTATCCGAAGCCCTCCCCGAACCCGTACCCTAAGCCGTATCCTAAGCGTAACCCTAAGCCTAACCATAACCCTAGGCTACCCTTGACTGCTTCTGCCTCCAATAGATTTTCTAAGCACTAGTGTTTTAAGTAACAGCTTAAAAAGAGAATCCTAATGTGATTTCTTTATAATGGGTGTGTTCCTTATCTTATCCTAGTGTCTAAACTCTTCTCCATGGCTGGACGCCCAAATAATATTCCTTTACGTGCTAAGGGGTATCTAGAGAGTGGGATAGGTTTAATCACTACCCTAACCCTAACACGTACACTAACCCTAACCCCTACCCTAACCCTAACATGTACCCTAATCCTAACCCGTACCCTAAACCGAGCCCTAACCCTAACACTAACCCTAACCCTAACCCATACCCTACGCCGTACCCGAAGCCCTCCCCGAACCCGTACCCTAAGCCTAACCCTAAGCCTAACCCTAACCCTAGGCTACCCTTGACTGCTTCTGCCTCCAATAGATTTCCTAAGCACTAGTGTTTTAAGGAACAGCTTAAAAAGAGAATCCTAATGTGATTTCTTTATAATGGGTGTGTTCCTTATCTTATCCTAGTGTCTAAACTCTTCTCCATGGCTGGACCTCCAAATAATGTTCCTTTACGTGCTAAGGGGTATCTAGAGAGTGGGATAGGTTTAATCACTACAATAACCCTAACACGTACACTAACCCTAACCACTACCCTAACCCTAACACGTACCCTAATCCTAATCCAGACCCTAAACGGAGCCCTAACCCTAACACTAACCCTAACCCTAACCCTAACCCATACCGTACGCCGAACCCGAAGCCCTCCCGGAACCCGTACCCTAAGCCGTACCCTAAGCCTAACCCTAAGCCTAACCCTAACCCTAGGCTACCCTTGACTGCTTCTGCCTCCAATAGATTTCCTAAGCACTAGTATTTTAAGGAACACCTTAAAAAGAGAATCCTAATGTGATTTCTTTATAATGGGTGTGTTCCTTATCTTATCCTAGTGTCTAAACTCTTCTCCATGGCTGGACCCCCACATAATATTCCTTTACGTGCTAAGGGGTATCTAGAGAGTGGGATAGGTTTAATAACAACCCTAACCCTAACACTAACCCTAACCCTAACCCATACCCAACGCCGTACCCGAAGCCCTCCCCGAATCCGTACCATAAGCCGTACCCTAAGCCTAACCCTAAGCCTAACCCTAACCCTAGGCTACCCTTAACTGCTTCTGCCTCCAATAGATTTCCTAAGCCCTAGTGTTTTAAGGAACAGCTTAAAAAGAGTATCCTAATGTGATTTCTTTATAATGGGTGTGTTCCTTATCTTATCCTAGTGTCTAAACTCTTCTCCATGGCTGGACCTCCAAATAATATTCCTTTACGTGCTAAGGGGTATCTAGAGAGTGGGATAGGTTTAATCACTACAATAACCCTAACACGTACACTAACCCTAACCACTACCCTAACCCGAACACGTACCCTAATCCTAACCAATACCCTAAACCGTGCCCTAACCCTAACACTAACCCTAACCCTAACCCTAACCCATACCCTACGCCTTACTCGAATCCCTCCCCGAACCCGTACCCTATGCCTTACCCTAAGCCTAACCCTAAGCCTAACCCTAACCCTAGGCTACCCTTGACTGCTTCTGCCTCCAATAGATTTCCTAAGCACTAGTGTTTTAAGGAACAGCTTAAAAAGAGAATCCTAATGTGATTTCTTTATAATGGGTGTGTTCCTTATCTTATCCTAGTGTCTATACTCTTCTCCATGGCTGGACCCCCAAATAATATTCCTTTACGTGCTAAGGGGTATCTAGATAGTGGGATAGGTTTAATAACAACCCTAACCCTAACCCGTACCCTAACCCTAACACGTACCCTAATCCTAACCCGTACCCTAAACCAAGCCCTAACCCTAACACTAACCCTAACCCTAACCCATACCCTACGCCGTACCCGAAGCCCTCCCCGAAACCGTACCCTAAGCCGTACCCTAAGCCTAACCCTAAGCCTAACCCTAACCCTAGGCTACGCTTGACTGCTTCTGCCTCCAATAGATTTCCTAAGCACTAGTGTTTTAAGGAACAGCTTAAAAAGAGAATCCTAATGTGATTTCTTTATAATGGGTGTGTTCCTTATCTTATCCTAGTGTCTAAACTCTTCTCCATGGCTGGACTCCCAAATAATATTCCTTTACGTGCTAAGGGGTATCTAGAGAGTGGGATAGGTTTAATAACTACCCTAACCCTAATGCGTACCCTAACCCTAACCCTAACACGTATCCTAATCCTAACCCGTACCCTAAACGGAGCCCTAACCCTAACACTAACCCTAACCCTAACCCTAACCCATACCCTACGCAATACTAGAAGCCCTCCCCGAACCCGTACCCTAAGCCTAACCCTAAGGCTAACCCTAACCCTAGGCTACCCTTGACTGCTTCTGCCTCCAATAGATTTCCTAAGCACTAGTGTTTTAAGGAACAGCTTAAAAAGAGAATCCTAATGTGATTTCTTTATAATGGGTGTGTTCCTTATGTTATCCTAGTGTCTAAACTCTTCTCCATGGCTGGACCCTCAAATAATGTTCTTTACGTGCTAAGGGTTATTTAGAGAGTGGGTTAGGTTTAATAACTACCCTAACCCTAACGCATACCCTAAGCCTAACCCCTACCCTAACACTAACACGTACCCTAATCCTAACCCGTACCCTAAACCGAGCCCTAACCCTAACATTAACCCTAACCCTAACCCTAATCCATACCCTACGCCGTACCCGAAGCCCTACCCGAACCCGTACCCTAAGCCGTACCCTAAGCCTAACCCTAAGCCTAACCCTAACCCTAGGCTACCCTTGACTGCTTCTGCCTCCAATAAATTTTCTAAGCACTAGTGTTTTAAGGAACAGCTTAAAAAGAGAATCCTCATGTGATTTCTTTATAATGGGTGTGTTCCTTATCTTATCCTAGTGTCTAAACTCTTTTCCTTGGCTGGACCTCCAAATAATATTCCTTTACGTGCTAAGGGGTATCTAGAGAGTGGGATAGGTTTAATAACTACCCTAACCCTAACGCGTACCTTAGCCCTAACCCCTACCCTAACCCTAACACGTACCCTAATCCTATCCCGTACCATAAACGGAGCCCTAACCCTAACACTAACCCAAACCCTAACCCTAACCCATACCCTCAACCGTACACGAACCCCTCCCCGAACCCGTACCCTAAGCCTAACCCTAAGCCTAACCCTAAGCCTAGGCTACCCTTGACTGCTTCTGCCTCCAATAGATTTCCTAAGCACTAGTGTTTTAAGGAACAGCTTAAAAAGAGAATGCTAATGTGATTTCTTTATAATGTGTGTGTTCCTTATATTATATTAGTGTCTAAACTCTTCTCCATTGCTGGACCCCCAAATAATACTCCTTTACGTGCTAAGGGGTATCTAGAGAGTGGGATAGGTTTAATAACTACCCTAACCCTAACGCGTACCCTAAACCTAACCCCTACCCTAACCCTAACACGTACCCTAAACCTAACCCGTACCCTAAACCGAGCCCTAACCCTAAAACTAAGCCTAAGCCTAACCCTAACCCATACCCTACGCCGTACCCGAAGCCCTCCCCGAACCCGTACCCTAAGCCGTACCCTAAGCCTAACCCTAAGCCTAACCCTAACCCTAGGCTACCCTTGACTGCTTCTGCCTCCAGTATATTTCCTAAGCACTAGTGTTTTAAGGAACAGCTTAAAAAGAGAATCCTAATGTGATTTCTTTATAATGGGTGTGTTCCTTATCTTATCCTAGTGTCTAAACTCTTCTCCATGGCTGGACCCCCAAATAATATTCCTTTACGTGCTAAGGGGTATCTAGAGAGTGGGATAGGTTTAATAACTACCCTAAACCTAACGCGTACCCTAACCCTAACCCCTACCCTAAACCTAACACGTACCCTAATCCTAACCCAGACCCTAAACCGAGCCCTAACCCTAACACTAACCCTAACCCTAACCCTAACCCATACCCTACGCTGTACCCGAAGCCCTACCCGAATCCGTACCGTAAGCCGTACCCTAAGCCTAACCCTAAGCCTAACCCTAACCCTAGGCTATCCTTGACTGCTTCTGCCTCCAGTAGATTTCCTAAGCACTAGTGTTTTAAGGAACAGCTTAAAAAGAGAATCCTAATGTGATTTCTTTATAATGGGTGTGTTCCTTATCTTATCCTAGTGTCTAAACTCTTCTCCATGGCTGGACCCCCAAATAATATTCCTTTACGTGCTAAGGGGTATCTAGAGAGTGGGATAGGTTTAATAACTACCCTAACCCTAATGCGTACCCCAACCCTAACCCCTACCCTAACCCTAACACGTATCCTAATCCTAACCCGTACCCTAAACGGAGCCCTAACCCTAACACTAACCCTAACCCTAACCCTAACCCATACCCTACGCCGTACCCGAAGCCCTCCCCGAACCCGTACCCTAAGCCGTACCCTAAGCCTAACCCTCAGCCTAACCCTAACCCTAGGCTACCCTTGACTGCTTCTGCCTCCAATAGATTTCCTAAGCACTAGTGTTTTAAGGAACAGCTTAAAAAGAGAATCCTAATGTGATTTCTTTATAATGGGTGTGTTCCTTATCTTATCCTAGTGTCTAAACTCTTCTCCATGGCTGGACCCCCAAATAATATTCCTTTACTTGCTAAGGGGTATTTAGAGAGTGGGATAGGTTTAATAACTACCCTAACCCTAACGCATACCCTAACCCTAACCCCTACCCTAACCCTAACACGTACCCTAATCCTAACCCGTACCCTAAACCGAGCCCTAACCCTAACACTAACCCTAACACTAAGCCTAAGCCATACCTTACGCCGTACCCGAAACCCTCCCCGAACCCGTACCCTAAGCCGTACCCTAAGCATAACCCTAAGCCTAACCATAACCCTAGGCTACCCTTGACTGCTTCTGCCTCCAATAGATTTTCTAAGCACTAGTGTTTTAAGGAACAGCTTAAAAAGAGAATCCTAATGTGATTTCTTTATAATGGGTGTGTTCCTTATCTTATCCTAGTGTCTAAACTCTTCTCCATGGCTGGACCTCCAAATAATATTCCTTTACGTGCTAAGGGGTATCTAGAGAGTGGGATAGGTTTAATCACTACAATAACCCTAACACGTACACTAACCCTAACCACTACCCTAACCCGAACACGTACCCTAATCCTAACCAATACCCTAAACCGTGCCCTAACCCTAACACTAACCCTAACCCTAACCCTAACCCATACCCTACGCCTTACTCGAATCCCTCCCCGAACCCGTACCCTATGCCTTACCCTAAGCCTAACCCTAAGCCTAACCCTAACCCTAGGCTACCCTTGACTGCTTCTGCCTCCAATAGATTTCCTAAGCACTAGTGTTTTAAGGAACAGCTTAAAAAGAGAATCCTAATGTGATTTCTTTATAATGGGTGTGTTCCTTATATTATATTAGTGTCTAAACTCTTCTCCATGGCTGGACCCCCAAATAATACTCCTTTACGTGCTAAGGGGTATCTAGAGAGTGGGATAGGTTTAATAACTACCCTAACCCTAACGCGTACCCTAAACCTAACCACTACCCTAACCCTAACACGTACCCTAAACCTAACCCGTACCCTAAACCGAGCCCTAACCCTAAAACTAAGCCTAAGCCTAACCCTAACCCATACCCTACGCCGTACCCGAAGCCCTCCCCGAACCCGTACCCTAAGCCGTACCCTAAGCCTAACCCTAAGCCTAACCCTAACCCTAGGCTACCCTTGACTGCTTCTGCCTCCAGTATATTTCCTAAGCACTAGTGTTTTAAGGAACAGCTTAAAAAGAGAATCCTAATGTGATTTCTTTATAATGGGTGTGTTCCTTATCTTATCCTAGTGTCTAAACTCTTCTCCATGGCTGGACCCCCAAATAATATTCCTTTACGTGCTAAGGGGTATCTAGAGAGTGGGATAGGTTTAATAACTACCCTAAACCTAACGCGTACCCTAACCCTAACCCCTACCCTAAACCTAACACGTACCCTAATCCTAACCCAGACCCTAAACCGAGCCCTAACCCTAACACTAACCCTAACCCTAACCCTAACCCATACCCTACGCTGTACCCGAAGCCCTACCCGAATCCGTACCGTAAGCCGTACCCTAAGCCTAACCCTAAGCCTAACCCTAACCCTAGGCTATCCTTGACTGCTTCTGCCTCCAGTAGATTTCCTAAGCACTAGTGTTTTAAGGAACAGCTTAAAAAGAGAATCCTAATGTGATTTCTTTATAATGGGTGTGTTCCTTATCTTATCCTAGTGTCTAAACTCTTCTCCATGGCTGGACCCCCAAATAATATTCCTTTACGTGCTAAGGGGTATCTAGAGAGTGGGATAGGTTTAATAACTACCCTAACCCTAATGCGTACCCCAACCCTAACCCCTACCCTAACCCTAACACGTATCCTAATCCTAACCCGTACCCTAAACGGAGCCCTAACCCTAACACTAACCCTAACCCTAACCCTAACCCATACCCTACGCCGTACCCGAAGCCCTCCCCGAACCCGTACCCTAAGCCGTACCCTAAGCCTAACCCTCAGCCTAACCCTAACCCTAGGCTACCCTTGACTGCTTCTGCCTCCAATAGATTTCCTAAGCACTAGTGTTTTAAGGAACAGCTTAAAAAGAGAATCCTAATGTGATTTCTTTATAATGGGTGTGTTCCTTATCTTATCCTAGTGTCTAAACTCTTCTCCATGGCTGGACCCCCAAATAATATTCCTTTACTTGCTAAGGGGTATTTAGAGAGTGGGATAGGTTTAATAACTACCCTAACCCTAACGCATACCCTAACCCTAACCCCTACCCTAACCCTAACACGTACCCTAATCCTAACCCGTACCCTAAACCGAGCCCTAACCCTAACACTAACCCTAACACTAAGCCTAAGCCATACCTTACGCCGTACCCGAAACCCTCCCCGAACCCGTACCCTAAGCCGTACCCTAAGCATAACCCTAAGCCTAACCATAACCCTAGGCTACCCTTGACTGCTTCTGCCTCCAATAGATTTTCTAAGCACTAGTGTTTTAAGGAACAGCTTAAAAAGAGAATCCTAATGTGATTTCTTTATAATGGGTGTGTTCCTTATCTTATCCTAGTGTCTAAACTCTTCTCCATGGCTGGACCTCCAAATAATGTTCCTTTACGTGCTAAGGGGTATCTAGAGAGTGGGATAGGTTTAATCACTACCCTAACCCTAACACGTACTCTAACCCTAACCCCTACCCTAACCCTAACATGTACCCTAATCCTAACCCGTACCCTAAACCGTGCCCTAACCCTAACACTAACCCTAACCCTAACCCATACCCTACGCCGTACCCGAAGCCCTCCCCGAACCCGTAACCTAAGCCGTACCCTAAGCCTAACCCTAAGCCTAACCCTAACCCTAGGCTACCCTTGACTGCTTCTGCCTCCAATAGATTTCCTAAGCACTAGTGTTTTAAGGAACAGCTTAAAAAGAGAATCCTAATGTGATTTCTTTATAATGGGTGTGTTCCTTATCTTATCCTAGTGTCTAAACTCTTCTCCAGGGCTGGATCCCCAAATAATATTCCTTTACGTGCTAAGGGTTATCTAGAGAGTGGGATAGGTTTAATAACTACCCTAACCCTAATGCGTTCCCCAACCCTAACCCCTACCCTAACCCTAACACGTATCCTAATCCTAACCCGTACCCTAAACGGAGCCCTAACCCTAACACTAACCCTAACCCTAACCCTAACCCATACCCTACGCCGTACTCGAAGCCCTCCCCGAACCCGTACCCTAAGCCTAACCCTAAGGCTAACCCTAACCCTAGGCTACCCTTGACTGCTTCTGCCTCCAATAGATTTCCTAAGCACTAGTGTTTTAAGGAACAGCTTAAAAAGAGAATCCTAATGTGATTTCTTTGTAATGGGTATGTTCCTTATCTTATCCTAGTGTCTAAACTTTTCTCGATGGCTGGACCCCCAAATAATATTCCTTTACGTGCTAAGGGGTATCTAGAGAGTGGGATAGGTTTAATCAGTACACTAACCCTAAGACGTACACTAACCCTAACCACTACCCTAACCCTAACACGTACCCTAATCCTAACCCAGACCCTAAACCGAGCCCTAACCCTAACACTAAACCTAACCCTAACCCTAACCCATACCCTACGCCGTACCCGAAGCCCTCGCCGAAAACGTACCCTAAGCCTAAACCTAAGCCTAACCCTAACCCTAGGCTACCGTTGACTGCTTCTGCCTCCAATAGATTTCCTAAGCACTAGTGTTTTAAGGAACAGCTTAAAAATAGATTCCTAATGTGATTTCTTTATAATGGGTGTGTTCCTTATCTTATCCTAGTGTCTAAACCCTTCTCCATGGCTGGACCCCCAAATAATATTCCTTTACGTGCTAAGGGGTATCTAGAGAGTGGGATAGGTTTAATAACTACCCTAACCATAAAGCGTACCCTAACCCTAACCCCTACCCTAAACCTAACACGTACCCTAATCCTAACCCGTACCCTAAACCGAGCCCTAACCGTAACACTAACCCTAACCCTAACCGTAACCCATACCCTACGCCGTACCCGAAGCCCTCCCCGAACTCATAACGTAAGCCGTACCCTAAGCCTAACCCTAAGCCTAACCCTAACCCTAGGCTACCCTTGACTGCTTCTGCCTCCAATAGATTTCCTAAGCACTAGTATTTTAATTAACAGCTTAAAAAGAGAATCCTAATGTGATTTCTTTATAATGTGTGTGTTCTTATATTATCTTAGTGTCTAAACTCTTCTCCATGGCTGGACCCCCAAATAATATTCCTTTACGTGCTAAGGGGTATCTAGAGAGTGGGATAGGTTTAATAAATATCCTAACCCTAACGCGTACCCTAACCCTAACCCCTACCCTAACCCTAACACGTACCCTAATCCTAACCCGTACCCTAAACCGAGACCTAACCCTAACACTAACCCTAACCCTAACCCATACCCTACGCCGTACCCGAAGCCCTCCCCGAACCCGTACCCTAAGCCGTACCCTAAGCCTAACCCTCAGCCTAACCCTAACCCTAGGCTACCCTTGACTGCTTCTGCCTCCAATAGATTTCCTAAGCACTAGTGTTTTAAGGAACAGCTTAAAAAGAGAATCCTAATGTGATTTCTTTATAATGGGTGTGTTCCTTTTATTATTTTAGTGTCTAAACCCTTCTCCATGTCTTGACCCCCAAATAATATTTCTTTACGTGCTAAGGGGTATCTAGAGAGTGGGATAGGTTTAATAACTACCCTAACCCTAACGCGTACCCTAACCCTAACCCCTACCCTAACCCTAACACGTACCCTAATCCTAACCAATACCCTAAACCGAGCCCTAACCCTAACACTAACCCTAACCCTAACCCTAACCCATACCCTACGCCGTAACCGAAGCCCTCCCCGAACCCGTACCCTAAGCCGTACCCTAAGCCTAACCATAACCCTAGGCTACTCTTGACTGTTTCTGCCTCCAATAGATTTCCTAAGCACTAGTGTTTTAAGGAACAGCTTAAAAAGAGAATCCTAATGTGATTTCTTTATAATGGGTGTGTTCCTTATCTTATCCTAGTGTATAAACCGTTCTCCTTGGCTGGACCCCCAAATAATATTCCTTTACGTGCTAAGGGGTATCTAGAGAGTGGGATAGGTTTAATAACTACCCTAACCCTAACGCGTACCCTAACCCTAACCCCTACCCTAACCCTAACACGTACCCTAATCCTAAACCGTATCCTAAACTGAGCCCAAACCCTAACACTAACCCTAACCCTACCCCTAACCCATACCCTACGCCGTACCCGAAGCCCTCCCCGAACCCGTACCCTAAGCCGTACCCTAAGCCTAACCCTAATCCTAACCCTAGGCTACCCTTGAATGCTTCTGCCTCCAACAGATTTCCGAAGCACTAGTGTTTTAAGGAACAGCTTAAAAAGAGAATCCTAATGTGATTTCTTTATAATGGGTGTGTTCCTTATCTTATCCTAGTGTCTAAACTCTTCTCCATGGCTGGACCCCCAAAAAATATTCCTTTACGTGCTAAGAGGTATCTAGAGAGTGGGATAGGTTTAATAACTACCCTAACCCTAAAGCGTACCCTAACCCTAACCCCTACCCTAACCCTAACACGTACCCTAATCCTAACCCGTACCCTAAACCGAGCCCTAACCCTAACACTAACCCTAACCCTAAACCTAACCCATACCCTACGCCGTACCCGAAGCCCTCCCCGAACCCGTACCCTAAGCCGTACCCTAAGCCTAACCCTAAGCCTAACCCTAACCCTAGGCTACCCTTGACTGTTTCTGCCTCCAGTAGATTTCCTAAGCACTAGTGTTTTAAGGAAAAGCTTAAAAAGAGAATCCTAATGTGATTTCTTTAAAATGGGTGTGTTCCTTATCTTATCCTAGTGTCTAAACCCTTCTCCATGGTTGGACCCCCAAATAATATTCCTTTACGTGCTAAGGGGTATCTAGAGAGTGGGATAGGTTTAATAACTACCCTAACCATAACGCGTACCCTAACCCTAACCCCTACCCTAAACCTAACACGTACCCTAATCCTAACCCGTACCCTAAACCGAGCCCTAACCCTTACACTAACCCTAACCCTAACCCATACCCTACGCCATACCCGAAGCCCTCACCGAACCAGTACCGTAAGCCGTACCCTAATCTTAACCCTAACCCTAGGCTACCCTTGACTGCTTCTGCCTCCAATAGATTTCCTAAGCACTAGTGTTTTAAGGAACAGCTTAAAAAGAGAATCCTAATGTGATTTCTTTATAATGGGTGTGTTCCTTATCTTATCCTAGTGTCTAAACTCTTCTCCATGGCTGTACCTCCAAATAATATTCCTTTACGTGCTAAGGGGTATCTAGAGAGTGGGATAGGTTTAATAACTACACTAACACTAACGCGTACGCTAACCCTAACCCCTACCGTAACCCTAAAACGTACCCTAATCCTTACCAATACCCTAAACCGTGCCCTAACCCTAACACTAACCCTAACCCTAACCCATACCCTACGCTGTACCCGAAGCCCTCCCCGAACCCGTACCCTAAGCCGTACCCAAAGCCTAACCCTAAGCCTAACCTTAACCCTAGGCTACCCTTGACTGCTTCTGCATCCAATAGATTTCCTAAGCACTAGTGTTTCAAGGAACAGCTTAAAAAGAGAATCCTAATGTGATTTCTTTATAATAGGTGTGTTCCTTATCTTATCCTAGTGTCTAAACTCTTCTCCATGGCTGGACCCCCAAATAATATTCCTTTACGTGCTAAGGGTTATCTAGGGAGTGGGATAGGTTTAATAACTACCCTAACCCTAACGCGTACCCTAACGCTAACCCATACCCTAACCCTAACACGTACCCTAATCCTATCCCGTACCCTAAACGGAGCCCTAACCCTAACACTAACCCAAACCCTAACCCTAACCCATACCCTCCGCTGTACACGAACCCCTCCCCGAACACGTACCCTAAGCCTAAACCTAAGCCTAACCCTAACCCTAGGCTACCCTTGACTGCTTCTGCCTCCAATCGATTTCCTAAGCACTAGTGTTTTAAGGAACAGCTTAAAAATAGAATCCTAATGTGATTTCTTTATAATGGGTGTGTTCCTTATCTTATCCTAGTGTCTAAACCCTTCTCCATGGCTGGACCCCCAAATAATATTCCTTTACGTGCTAAGGGGTATCTAGAGAGTGGGATAGGTTTAATAACTACCCTAACCATAACGCGTACCCTAACCCTAACCCCTTCCCTAACCCTAACACGTACCCTAATCCTAAACCGTACCCTAAACCGAGCCCTAACCCTAACACTAACCCTAACCCTAACCCATACCCTACGCCGTACACGAAGCCCTCCCCGAACCCATACCCTAAGGAGTATCCTAAGCCTAACCCTCAGCCTAACCCTAACCCTAGGCTACCCTTGACTGCTTCTGCCTCCAATAGATTTCCTAAGCACTAGTGTTTTAAGGAACAGCTTAAAAAGAGAATCCTAATGTGATTTCTTTATAATGGGTGTGTTCCTTATCTTATCCTAGTGTCTAAACTCTTCTCCATGGCTGTACCTCCAAATAATATTCCTTTACGTGCTAAGGGGTATCTAGAGAGTGGGATAGGTTTAATAACTACACTAACCCTAACGCGTACGCTAACCCTAACCCCTACCGTAACCCTAAAACGTACCCTAATCCTTACCAATACCCTAAACCGTGCCCTAACCCTAACACTAACCCTAACCCTAACCCATACCCTACGCTGTACCCGAAGCCCTCCCCGAACCCGTACCCTAAGCCGTACCCTAAGCCTAACCCTAAGCCTAACCTTAACCCTAGGCTACCCTTGACTGCTTCTGCCTCCAATAGATTTCCTAAGCACTAGTGTTTCAAGGAACAGCTTAAAAAGAGAATCCTAATGTGATTTCTTTATAATAGGTGTGTTCCTTATCTTATCCTAGTGTCTAAACTCTTCTCCATGGCTGGACCCCCAAATAATATTCCTTTACGTGCTAAGGGTTATCTAGGGAGTGGGATAGGTTTAATAACTACCCTAACCCTAACGCGTACCCTAACGCTAACCCATACCCTAACCCTAACACGTTCCCTAATCCTATCCCGTACCCTAAACGGAGCCCTAACCCTAACACTAACCCAAACCCTAACCCTAACCCATACCCTCCGCTGTACACGAACCCCTCCCCGAACACGTACCCTAAGCCTAAACCTAAGCCTAACCCTAACCCTAGGCTACCCTTGACTGCTTATGCCTCCAATCGATTTCCTAAGCACTAGTGTTTTAAGGAACAGCTTAAAAATAGAATCCTAATGTGATTTCTTTATAATGGGTGTGTTCCTTATCTTATCCTAGTGTCTAAACCCTTCTCCATGGCTGGACCCCCAAATAATATTCCTTTACGTGCTAAGGGGTATCTAGAGAGTGGGATAGGTTTAATAACTACCCTAACCATAACGCGTACCCTAACCCTAACCCCTTCCCTAACCCTAACACGTACCCTAATCCTAAACCGTACCCTAAACCGAGCCCTAACCCTAACACTAACCCTAACCCTAACCCATACCCTACGCCGTACACGAAGCCCTCCCCGAACCCGTACCCTAAGCCGTATCCTAAGCCTAACCCTCAGCCTAACCCTAACCCTAGGCTACCCTTGACTGCTTCTGCCTCCAATAGATTTCCTAAGCACTAGTGTTTTAAGGAACAGCTTAAAAAGAGAATCCTAATGTGATTTCTTTATAATGGGTGTGTTCCTTATCTTATCCTAGTGTCTAAACTCTTCTCCATGGCTGTACCTCCAAATAATATTCCTTTACGTGCTAAGGGGTATCTAGAGAGTGGGATAGGTTTAATAACTACACTAACCCTAACGCGTACGCTAACCTTAACCCCTACCGTAACCCTAAAACGTACCCTAATCCTTACCAATACCCTAAACCGTGCCCTAACCCTAACACTAACCCTAACCCTAACCCATACCCTACGCTGTACCCGAAGCCCTCCCCGAACCCGTACCCTAAGCCGTACCCTAAGCCTAACCCTAAGCCTAACCTTAACCCTAGGCTACCCTTGACTGCTTCTGCCTCCAATAGATTTCCTAAGCACTAGTGTTTCAAGGAACAGCTTAAAAAGAGAATCCTAATGTGATTTCTTTATAATAGGTGTGTTCCTTATCTTATCCTAGTGTCTAAACTCTTCTCCATGGCTGGACCCCCAAATAATATTCCTTTACGTGCTAAGGGTTATCTAGGGAGTGGGATAGGTTTAATAACTACCCTAACCCTAACGCGTACGCTAACGCTAACCCATACCCTAACCCTAACACGTACCCTAATCCTATCCCGTACCCTAAACGGAGCCCTAACCCTAACACTAACCCAAACCCTAACCCTAACCCATACCCTCCGCTGTACACGAACCCCTCCCCGAACACGTACCCTAAGCCTAAACCTAAGCCTAACCCTAACCCTAGGCTACCCTTGACTGCTTCTGCCTCCAATCGATTTCCTAAGCACTAGTGTTTTAAGGAACAGCTTAAAAATAGAATCCTAATGTGATTTCTTTATAATGGGTGTGTTCCTTATCTTATCCTAGTGTCTAAACCCTTCTCCATGGCTGGACCCCCAAATAATATTCCTTTACGTGCTAAGGGGTATCTAGAGAGTGGGATAGGTTTAATAACTACCCTAACCATAACGCGTACCCTAACCCTAACCCCTTCCCTAACCCTAACACGTACCCTAATCCTAAACCGTACCCTAAACTGAGCCCTAACCCTAACACTAACCCTAACACTAACCCATACCCTACGCCGTACACGAAGCCCTCCCCGAACCCGTACCCTAAGCCGTACCCTAAGCCTAACCCTCAGCCTAACCCTAACCCTAGGCTACCCTTGACTGCTTCTGCCTCCAATAGATTTCCTAAGCACTAGTGTTTTAAGGAACAGCTTAAAAAGAGAATCCTAATGTGATATCTTTATAATGGGTGTGTTCCTTATCTTATCCTAGTGTCTAAACTCTTCTCCATGGCTGTACCTCCAAATAATATTCCTTTACGTGCTAAGGGGTATCTAGAGAGTGGGATAGGTTTAATAACTACACTAACCCTAACGCGTACGCTAACCCTAACCCCTACCGTAACCCTAAAACGTACCCTAATCCTTACCAATACCCTAAACCGTGCCCTAACCCTAACACTAACCCTAACCCTAACCCATACCCTACGCTGTACCTGAAGCCCTCCCCGAACCCGTACCCTAAGCCGTATCCTAAGCCTAACCCTAAGCCTAACCTTAACCCTAGGCTACCCTTGACTGCTTCTGCCTCCAATAGATTTCCTAAGCACTAGTGTTTCAAGGAACAGCTTAAAAAGAGAATCCTAATGTGATTTCTTTATAATAGGTGTGTTCCTTATCTTATCCTAGTGTCTAAACTCTTCTCCATGGCTGGACCCCCAAATAATATTCCTTTACGTGCTAAGGGTTATCTAGGGAGTGGGATAGGTTTAATAACTACCCTAACCCTAACGCGTACCCTAACGCTAACCCATACCCTAACCCTAACACGTACCCTAATCCTATCCCGTACCCTAAACGGAGCCCTAACCCTAACACTAACCCAAACCCTAACCCTAACCCATACCCTCCGCTGTACACGAACCCCTCCCCGAACACGTACCCTAAGCCTAAACCTAAGCCTAACCCTAAGCCTAGGCTACCCTTGACTGCTTCTGCCTCCAATAGATTTCCTAAGCACTAGTGTTTTAAGGAACAGCTTAAAAAGAGAATCCTAATGTGATTTCTTTATAATGGGTGTGTTCCTAATCTTATCATTGTGTATAAACCCTTCTCCATGGCTGGACCCCCAAATAATATTCCTTTACGTGCTAAGGGGTATCTAGAGAGTGGGATAGGTTTAATAACTACCCTAACCCTAACGCGTACCCTAACCCTAACCCCTACCTTAACCCTAACACGTACCCTAATCCTAACCCGTACCCTAATCCGAGCCCTAACCCTAACACTAACCGTAACCCTAACCCTAAGCCATACCCTACGCCGTACCCGAAGCCCTCCCTGAACCCGCACCCTAAGCCGTACCCTAAGCCTAACCCTAAGCCTAACACTAACCCTAGGCTACCCTTGACTGCTTCTGCCTCCAATAGATTTCCTAAGCACTAGTGTTTTAAGGAACAGCTTAAAAAGAGTATCCTAATGTGATTTCTTTATAATGGGTGTGTTCCTTATCTTATCCTAGTGCCTAAACTCTTCTCCACGGCTGGACCCCCAAATAATATTCCTCTACGTTCTAAAGGGTATCTAGAGAGTGGGATAGGTTTAATAACTACCCTAACCCTAACGCGTACCCTAACCCTAACCCCTACCCTAACCCTAACATGTACCCTAATCCTAAACCGTACCCTAAACCGAGTACTAACCCTAACACTAACCCTAACCCTAACCCATGCCCTACGCCGTGCCCTAACACCTCCCCGAACCCATAAACTAAGCCGTACCCTAACCCTAACCCTAACCCTAGGCTACCCTTGACGGCTTCTGCCTCCAATAGATTTCCTAAGCACTAGTGTTTTAAGGAACAGCTTAAAAAGAGAATCCTAATGTGATTTCTTTATAATGGGTGTGTTCCTTATATTATCTTAGTGTCTAAACACTTCTCCATGGCTGGACCCCCAAATAATATTCCTTTACGTGCTAAGGGGTATCTAGAGAGTGGTATAAGTTTAATAACTACCCTAACCCTAACACGTACCCTAACCCTAACCCCTGCCCTAACCCTAACACGTACCCTAATCCTAACCCGTACCCTAAACCGAGCCCTAACCCTAACACTAACCCTAGCCCTAACCCTAACCCATACCCTACGCCGTACCAGAAGCCCTCCCCGAACCCGTACCCTAAGCCGTACCCTAACTCTAACCCTAAGCCTAACCCTAACCCTAGGCTACCCTTGACTGCTTCTGCCTCCAATAGATTTCCGAAGCACTAGTGTTTTAAGAAACAGCTTAAAAAGAGAATCCTAATGTTATTGATTAATAATGGGTGTGTTCCTTTTTTATCCTAGTGTCTAAACGCTTCTCCATGGCTGGACCCCCAAATAATATACCTTTACATGCTAAGGTGTATCTACAGAGTGGGATAGGTTTAATAACTACCCTAACCCTAACGCGTACCGTAACCCTAACCCCTACCCTAACCCTAACATGTACCCTAATCCTAAACCGTACCCTAAACCGAGTCCTAACCCTAACACAAACCCTAACCCTAACCCTAACCCATGCCCTACGCCGTGCCCGAACACCTCCCCGAACCCATACACTAAGCCGTACCCTAACCCTAACCCTAAGCCTAACCCTATCCCTAGGCTACCCTTGACTGCTTCTGCTTCCAATAGATTTCCTAAGCACTAGTGTTTTAAGGAACAGCTTAAAAAGAGAATCCTAATGTGATTTCTTTATAATGGGTGTGTTCCTTATCTTATCCTAGTGTCTAAACTCTTCTCCATGGCTGGACCCCCAAATAATATTCCTTTACTTGCTAAGGGGTATCTAGAGAGTGGGATAGGTTTAATAAATACCCTAACCCTAACACGTACCCTAACCCTAACCCCTACCCTAACCATAACACGTACCCTAATCCTAAACCATACCCTAAACCGAGCCCTAACCCTAACACTAACCCTAACTCTAACCCTAACCCATACCCTACGCCATACACGATGCCCTCCCCGAACCCGTACCCTAAGCCGTACCCTAACCCTAACCCTAAGCCTAACGCTAACCCTAGGCTACCCTTGACGGCTTCTGCCTCCAATAGATTTCCTAAGCACTAGTGTATTAAGGAACAGCTTAAAAAGAGAATCCTAATGTGATTTCTTTATAATGGGTGTTTTCCTTACCTTATCCTAGTGTCTAAACTCTTCTCCATGGCTGGACCTCCAAATAATATTCCTTTACGTGCTAAGGGATATCTAGAGAGTGGGATAGGTTTAATAACTACCCTAACCCTAACGCGTACCCTAACCCTAACCCCTACCCTAACCCTAACACGTACCCTAATCCTAACCCGTTCCCTAAACCGAGCCCTAACCCTAACACTCACCCTAACCCTAACCCTAACCCATACCCTACGCCGTACCCTAACCACACCCCGAACCCTAACCCTAAGCCGTAACCTAAGCCTAACCCTAAGCCTAGGCTACCCTTGACTGCTTCTGCCTCCAATAGATTTCCTAAGCACTAGTGTTTTAAGGAACAGCTTAAAAAGAGAATCCTAATGTGATTTCTTTATAATGGGTGTGTTCCTTATATAATCTTAGTGTCTAAACACTTCTCCATGGCTGGACCCCCAAAAATATTCTTTACGTGCTAAGGGGTATCTAGAGAGTGGTATAAGTTTAATAACTACCCTAACCCTAACACGTACCCTAACCCTAACCCCTGCCCTAACCCTAACACGTACCCTAATCCTAACCCATACCCTAAACCGAGCCCTAACCCTAACACTAACCCTAACCCTAACCCTAACCCATACCCTACGCCGTACCCGAAGCCCTCCCCGAACCCGTACCCTAAGCCGTATCCTAACTCTAACCCTAAGCCTAACCCTAACCCTAGGCTACCCTTGACTGCTTCGGCCTCCAATAGATTTCCTAAGCACTAGTGTTTTAAGGAACAGCTTAAAAAGAGAATCCTAATGTGATTTCTTTATAATGGGTGTGTTCCTTATCTTATCCTAGTGTCTAAACCCTTCTCCATGGCTGGACCCCCAAATAATATTCCTTTACGTGCTAAGGGGTATCTAGAGAGTGGGATAGGTTTAATAACTACCCTAACCATAACGCGTACCCTAACCCTAACCCCTTCCCTAACCCTAACACGTACCCTAATCCTAAACCGTACCCTAAACTGAGCCCTAACCCTAACACTAACCCTAACACTAACCCATACCCTACGCCGTACACGAAGCCCTCCCCGAACCCGTACCCTAAGCCGTACCCTAAGCCTAACCCTCAGCCTAACCCTAACCCTAGGCTACCCTTGACTGCTTCTGCCTCCAATAGATTTCCTAAGCACTAGTGTTTTAAGGAACAGCTTAAAAAGAGAATCCTAATGTGATTTCTTTATAATGGGTGTGTTCCTTATCTTATCCTAGTGTCTAAACTCTTCTCCATGGCTGTACCTCCAAATAATATTCCTTTACGTGCTAAGGGGTATCTAGAGAGTGGGATAGGTTTAATAACTACACTAACCCTAACGCGTACGCTAACCCTAACCCCTACCGTAACCCTAAAACGTACCCTAATCCTTACCAATACCCTAAACCGTGCCCTAACCCTAACACTAACCCTAACCCTAACCCATACCCTACGCTGTACCTGAAGCCCTCCCCGAACCCGTACCCTAAGCCGTACCCTAAGCCTAACCCTAAGCCTAACCTTAACCCTAGGCTACCCTTGACTGCTTCTGCCTCCAATAGATTTCCTAAGCACTAGTGTTTCAAGGAACAGCTTAAAAAGAGAATCCTAATGTGATTTCTTTATAATAGGTGTGTTCCTTATCTTATCCTAGTGTCTAAACTCTTCTCCATGGCTGGACCCCCAAATAATATTCCTTTACGTGCTAAGGGTTATCTAGGGAGTGGGATAGGTTTAATAACTACCCTAACCCTAACGCGTACCCTAACGCTAACCCATACCCTAACCCTAACACGTACCCTAATCCTATCCCGTACCCTAAACGGAGCCCTAACCCTAACACTAACCCAAACCCTAACCCTAACCCATACCCTCCGCTGTACACGAACCCCTCCCCGAACACGTACCCTAAGCCTAAACCTAAGCCTAACCCTAAGCCTAGGCTACCCTTGACTGCTTCTGCCTCCAATAGATTTCCTAAGCACTAGTGTTTTAAGGAACAGCTTAAAAAGAGAATCCTAATGTGATTTCTTTATAATGGGTGTGTTCCTAATCTTATCCTAGTGTATAAACCCTTCTCTATGGCTGGACCCCCAAATAATATTCCTTTACGTGCTAAGGGGTATCTAGAGAGTGGGATAGGTTTAATAACTACCCTAACCATAACGCGTACGCTAACCCTAACCCCTACCCTAACCCTAACACGTACCCTAAACCGAGCCCTAACCCTAACCCTAACCCTAACCCATACCCTACGCCGTACCCGAAGCCCTCCCCGAACCCGTACCCTAAGCCGTACCCTAAGCCTAACCCTAAGCCTAACCCTAACCCTAGGCTACCCTTGACTGCTTCTGCCTCCAATAGATTTCCTAAGCACTAGTGTTTTAAGGAACAGCTTAAAAAGAGAATCCTAATGTGATTTCTTTATAATGGGTGTGTTCCTAATCTTATCCTAGTGTATAAACCCTTCTCTATGGCTGGACCCCCAAATAATATTCCTTTACGTGCTAAGGGGTATCTAGAGAGTGGGATAGGTTTAATAACTACCCTAACCCTAACGCGTACCCTAACCCTAACCCCTATCTTAACCCTAACACGTACCCTAATCCTAACCCGTACCCTAATCCGAGCCCTAACCCTAACACTAACCCTAACCCTAACCCTAAGCCATACCCTACGCCGTACCAGAAGCCCTCCCTGAACCCGTACCCTAAGCCGTACCCTAAGCCTAACCCTAAGCCTAACACTAACCCTAGGCTACCCTTGACTGCTTCTGCCTCCAATAGATTTCCTAAGCACTAGTGTTTTAAGGAACAGCTTAAAAAGAGTATCCTAATGTGATTTCTTTATAATGGGTGTGTTCCTTATCTTATCCTAGTGTCTAAACTGTTCTCCACGGCTGGACCCCCAAATAATATTCCTCTACGTTCTAAAGGGTATCTAGAGAGTGGGATAGGTTTCATAACTACCCTAACCCTAATGCGTACCCTAACCCTAACCCCTACCCTAACCCTAACATGTACCCTAATCCTAAACCGTACCCTAAACCGAGTCCTAACCCTAACACTAACCCTAACCCTAACCCATGCCCTACGCCGTGCCCTAACACCTCCCCGAACCCATAAACTAAGCCGTACCCTAACCCTAAACCTAACCCTAGGCTACCCTTGACGGCTTCTGCCTCCAATAGATTTCCTAAGCACTAGTGTTTTAAGGAACAGCTTAAAAAGAGAATCCTAATGTGATTTCTTTATAATGGGTGTGTTCCTTATATTATCTTAGTGTCTAAACACTTCTCCATGGCTGGACCCCCAAAAATATTCTTTACGTGCTAAGGGGTATCTAGAGAGTGGTATAAGTTTAATAACTACCCTAACCCTAACACGTACCATAACCCTAACCCCTGCCCTTACCCTAACACGTACCCTAATCCTAACCCGTACCCTAAACCGAGCCCTAACCCTAACACTAAACCTAGCCCTAACCCTAACCCATACCCTACGCCGTACCAGAAGCCCTCCCCGAACCCGTACCCTAAGCCGTACCCTAACTCTAACCCTAAGCCTAACCCTAACCCTAGGCTACCCTTGACTACTTCTGCCTCCAATAGATTTCCGAAGCACTAGTGTTTTAAGAAACAGCTTAAAAAGAGAATCCTAATGTTATTGATTAATAATGGGTGTGTTCCTTTTTTATCCTAGTGTCTAAACGCTTCTCCATGGCTGGACCCCCAAATAATATACCTTTACATGCTAAGGTGTATCTACAGAGTGGGATAGGTTTAATAACTACCCTAACCCTAACGCGTACCGTAACCCTAACCCCTACCCTAACCCTAACATGTACCCTAATCCTAAACCGTACCCTAAACCGAGTCCTAACCCTAACACTAACCCTAAACCTAACCCTAACCCATGCCCTACGCCGTGCCCGAACACCTCCCCGAACCCATACACTAAGCCGTACCCTAACCCTAACCCTAAGCCTAACCCTATCCCTAGGCTACCCTTGACTGCTTCTGCTTCCAATAGATTTCCTAAGCACTAGTGTTTTAAGGAACAGCTTAAAAAGAGAATCCTAATGTGATTTCTTTATAATGGGTGTGTTCCTTATCTTATCCTAGTGTCTAAACTCTTCTCCATGGCTGGACCCCCAAATAATATTCCTTTACTTGCTAAGGGGTATCTAGAGAGTGGGATAGGTTTAATAAATACCCTAACCCTAACACGTACCCTAACCCTAACCCCTACCCTAACCCTAACACGTACCCTAATCCTAAACCATACCCTAAACCGAGCCCTAACCCTAACACTAACCCTAACTCTAACCCTAACCAATACCCTACGCCATACACGATGCCCTCCCCGAACCCGTACCCTAAGCCGTACCCTAACCCTAACCCTAAGCCTAACGCTAACGCTAGGCTACCCTTGACGGCTTCTGCCTCCAATAGATTTCCTAAGCACTAGTGTATTAAGGAACAGCTTAAAAAGAGAATCCTAATGTGATTTCTTTATAATGGGTGTTTTCCTTACCTTATCCTAGTGTCTAAACTCTTCTCCATGGCTGGACCTCCAAATAATATTCCTTTACGTGCTAAGGGATATCTAGAGAGTGGGATAGGTTTAATAACTACCCTAACCCTAACGCGTACCCTAACCCTAACCCCTACCCTAACCCTAACACGTACCCTAATCCTAACCCGTTCCCTAAACCGAGCCCTAACCCTAACACTAACCCTAACCCTAAACCTAACCCATACCCTACGCCGTATCCTAACCACACCCCGAACCCTAACCCTAAGCCGTAACCTAAGCCTAACCCTAAGCCTAACCCTAAGCCTAGGCTACCCTTGACTGCTTTTGCCTCCAATAGATTTCCTAAGCACTAGTGTTTTAAGGAACAGCTTAAAAAGAGAATTCTAATGTGATTTCTTTATAATGGGTGTGTTCCTTATATTATCTTAGTGTCTAAACACTTCTCCATGGCTGGACCCCCAAAAATATTCTTTACGTGCTAAGGGGTATCTAGAGAGTGGTATAAGTTTAATAACTACCCTAACCCTAACACGTACCCTAACCCTAACCCCTGCCCTAACCCTAACACGTACCCTAATCCTAACCCGTACCCTAGACCGAGCCCTAAACCTAACACTAACCCTAACCCTATCCCTAACCCATACCCTACGCCGTACCCGAAGCCCTCCCCGAACCCGTACCCTAAGCCGTACCCTAACTCTAACCCTAAGCCTAACCCTAACCCTAGGCTACCCTTGACTGCTTCTGCCTCCAATAGATTTCCGAAGCACTAGTGTTTTAAGGAACAGCTTAAAAAGAGAATCCTAACGTTATTGATTAATAATTGGTGTGTTCCTTATTTATCCTAGTGTCTAAACGCTTCTCCATGGCTGGACCTCCAAATAATATACCTTTACATGCTAAGGTGTATCTAGAGAGTGGGATAGGTTTAATAACTACCCTAACCCTAATGCGTACCCTAACCCTAACCCCTACCGTAACCCTAACATGTACCCTAATCCTAAACCGTACCCTAAACCGAGTCCTAACCCTAACACTAACCCTAACCCTAACCCATGCCCTACGCCGTGCCCGAACACCTCCCCGAACCCATAAACTAAGCCGTACCCTAACCCTAACCGTAAGCCTAACCCTAACCCTAGGCTACCCTTGACGGCTTCTGCCTCCAATAGATTTCCTAAGCACTAGTGTTTTAAGGAACAGCTTAAAAAGAGAATCCTACCGTGATTTCTTTATAAAGGGTGTGTTCCTTATCTTAGCCTAGTGTCTAAACTCTTCTCCATGGCTGGACCCCCAAATACTATTCCTTTACATGTTAAGGGGTATCTAGAGAGTGGGATAGGTTTAATAACTACCCTAACCCTAATGCCTACCCTAACCCTAAACCCTACCCTAACCCTAACACGTACCCTAATCCTAACCCGTACCCTAAACCGAGCCCTAACCCTAACACTAACCCTAACCCTAACCCTAACCCATACCCTACACCGTACCCGAAGCCCTCCCCGAACCCATACCCTAAGCCGTACCCTAAGCCTAACCCTAACCCTAGGCTACCCTTGACTGCTTCTGCCTCCAATAGATTTCCTAAGCACTAGTGTTTTAAGGAACAGCTTAAAAAGAGAATCCTAATGTGATTTCTTTATAATGGGTGTGTTCCTTATCTTATCCTAGTGTCTAAACTCTTCTCCATGGCTGGACCTCCAAATAATATTCCTTTACGTGCTAAGGGGTATCTAGAGAGTGGGATAGGTTTAATAACTAACCTAACCCTAACGGGTACCCTAACCCTAACCCCTACCCTAACCCTAACACGTACCCTAATCCTAACCCGTACCCTAAACCGAGCCCTAACCCTAACACTAACCCTAACCCTAACCCTAACCCATACCCTACGCCGTACTCGAAGCCCTCCCCGAACCCGTACCCTAAGCCGTACCCTAAGCCTAACCCTAAGCCTAACCCTAAACCTAGGCTACCCTTGGATGCTTCTGCCTCCAATAGATTTCCTAAGCACTAGTGTTTTAAGGAACAGCTTAAAAAGAGAATCCTAATGTGATTTATTTATAATGAGTATGTTCCTTATCTTATCCTAGTGTCTAAAGTTTTCTCCATGGCTGGACCCCCAAAAAAATTCCTTTACGTGCTAAGGGGTATCTAGAGTGTGGGATTGGTTTAATCACTACACTAACCCTAACACGTACACTAACCCTAACCACTACCCTAACACTAACACGTACCCTAATCCTAACCCAGACCCTAAACCGAGCCCTAACCCTAACTCTAACCCTAACCCTAACCCTAACCCATACCCTACGCTGTACCCGAAGCCCTCCCCGAACCCGTACCCTAATCCGTACCCTAAGCCTAACCCTAAGCCTAACCCTAACCCTAGGCTACCCTTGACTGCTTCTGCCTCCAATAGATTTCCTAAGCACTAGTGTTTTAAGGAACAGCTTAAAAAGAGAATCCTAATGTGATTTCTTTATAATGGGTGTGTTCCTTATCTTATCCTAGTGTCTAAACTCTTCTTCATGGCTGGACCCCCAAATAATATTCCTTTACGTGCTAAGGGGTATTCAGAGAGTGGGATAGGTTTAATAACTACCCTAACCCTAACGCGTACCCTAACCCTCACCCCTACCCTAACCCTAAAACGTACCCTAATCCTAACCTGTACCCTAAACCGAGCCCTAACCCTAACACTGACCCTAATTCTAACCCTAACCCATACCCTACGTCGTACCCGAAGCCCTCCCCGAACACGTACCCTAAGCCGTACCCTAAGCCTAACCCTAAGCCTAACCCTAACCCTAGGGTACCCTTGACTGCTTCTGCCTCCAATAGATTTCCTAAGCACTAGTGTTTTAAGGAACAGCTTAAAAAGATAATCCTAATGTGATTTCTTTATAATGGGTGTGTTCCTTATCTTATCCTAGTGTCTAAACTCTTCTCCATGGCTGGACTCCCAAATAATATTCCTTTACGTGCTAAGGGGTATCTAGAGAGTGGGATAGGTTTAATAACTACCCTAACCCTAATGCGTACCCTAACCCTAACCCCTACCCTAACACTAACACGTATCCTAATCCTAACCCGTAACCTAAACGGAGCCCTAACCCTAACACTAACCCTAACCCTAACCCTAACCCATACCCTACGCAATACTAGAAGCCCTCCCCGAACCCGTACCCTAAGCCTAACCCTAAGGCTAACCCTAACCCTAGGCTACCCTTGACTGCTTCTACCTCCAATAGATTTCCTAAGAACTAGTGTTTTAAGGAACAGCTTAAAAAGAGAATCCTAATGTGATTTCTTTATAATGGGTATGTTCCTTATCTTATCCTAGTGTCTAAACTTTTCTCCATGGCTGGACCCCCAAATAATATTCCTTTACGTGCTAAGGGGTATCTAGAGAGTGGGATAGGTTTAATAACTACCCTAACCCTAACGCGTACCCTAGCCCTAACCCCTACCCTAACACTAACACATACCCTAATCCTATCCCGTACCCTAAACGGAGCCCTAACCCTAACACTAACCCAAATCCTAACCCTAACCCATACCCTCAACCGTACACGAACCCCTCCCCGAACCCGTACCCTAAGCCTAACCCTAAGCCTAACCCTTAGCCTAGGCTACCCTTGACTGCTTCTGCCTCCAGTAGATTTCCTAAGCACTAGTGTTTTAAGGAACAGCTTAAAAAGAGAATCCTAATGTGATTTCTTTATAATGGGTGTGTTCCTTATCTTATCCTAGTGTCTAAACTCTTCTCCATGGCTGGACCCCCAAATAATATTCCTTTACGTGCTAAGGGGTATCTAGAGAGTGGGATAGATTTAATAACTACCCTAACCCTAACCCGTGCCCTAACCCTAAGATGTACCCTAATCCTAACCCGTACCCTAAACCGAGCCCTAAACCTAACACTAACCCTAACCCTAACCCTAACCCATACCCTACGCCGTACCCGAAGCCCTCCCCGAACCCATACCCTAAGCTGTACCCTAAGCCTAACCCTAAGCCTAACCCTAACCCTAGGCTCTCCTTGACTGCTTCTGCCTCCAATAGATTTTCTAAGCACTAGTGTTTTAAGGATCAGCTTAAAAAGAGAATCCTAATGTGATTTCTTTATAATGTGTGTGTTCCTTATATTATCTTAGTGTCTAAACTCTTCTCCATGGGTGGACCCCCAAATAATACTCCTTTACGTGCTAAGGGCTATCTAGAGAGTGGGATAGGTTTAATAACTACCCTAACCCTAACGCGTACCCTAAACTTAACCCCTACCCTAAACCTAACACGTACCTTATCCTAACCCGTACCCTAAACCGAGCCCTAACCCTAAAACTAAGCCTAACCCTAACCATAACCCATACCCTACTCCGTACCCGAAGCCCTCCACGAACCCGTACCCTAAGCCGTACCCTAAGCCTAACCCTAAGCCTAACCCTAACCCTAGGCTACCCTTGACTGCTTCTGCCTCCAATAGATTTCCTAAGCACTAGTGTTTTAAGGAACAGCTTAAAAAGAGAATCCTAATGTGATTTCTTTATAATGGGTGTGTTCCTTTATCTTATCCTAGTGTCTAAACTCTTCTCCATGGCTGGACCCCCAAATAATATTCCTTTACGTGCTAAGGGGTATCTAGAGAGTGGGATAGGTTTAATAACTACCCTAACCCTAACACTAACCCTAACCCTAACCCATACCCTACGCTGTACCCGAAGCCCTCCCCGAATCCGTACCGTAAGCCGTACCCTAAGCCTAACCCTAAGCCTAACCCTAACCCTAGGCTACCCTTGACTGCTTCTGCCTCCAATAGATTTCCTAAGCACTAGTGTTTTAAGGAACAGCTTAAAAAGAGAATCCTAATGTGATTTCTTTATAATGGGTGTGTTCCTTTTCTTATCTTAGTGTCTAAACTCTTCTCCATGGCTGGACCTCCAAATAATATTCCTTTACGTGCTAAGGGGTATCTAGAGAGTGGGATAGGTTTAATAACTACCCTAACCCTAACGCGTAACCTAACCCTAACCCCTACTCTAACCCTAACACGTACCCTAATCCTATCCCGTAACCTAAACGGAGCCCTAATCCTAACACTAACCCAAACCCTAACCCTAACCCATACCCTCCGCCGTACACGAACCCCTCCCCGAACCTGTACCCTAAGCCGTACCCTAAGCCGTACCCTAAGCCGAACCCTAACCCTAGGCTACTCTTTACTGCTTCTGCCTCCAATAGATTTCCTAAGCACTAGTGTTTTAAGGAACAGCTTAAAAAGAGAATCCTAATGTGATTTCTTTATAATGGGTGTGTTCCTTATATTATCTTAGTGTCAAAACACTTCTCCATGGCTGGACCCCCAAAAATATTCTTTACGTGCTAAGGGGTATCTAGAGAGTGGTATAAGTTTAATAACTACCCTAACCCTAACACGTACCCTAACCCTAACCCCTGCCCTAACCCTAACACGTACCCTAATCCTAAACCGTACCCTAAACCGAGCCCTAACCCTAACACTAACCCTAACCCTAACCCTAACCCATACCCTACGCCGTACCCGAAGCCCTCCCCGAAGCCGTACCCTAAGCCGTACCCTAAGCCTACCCCTAAGCCTAACCCTAACCCTAGGCTACCCTTGACTGCTTCTGCCTCCAATAGATTTCCGAAGCACTAGTGTTTTAAAGAACAGCTTAAAAAGAGAATCCTAATGTTATTGATTAATAATGGATGTGTTCCTTTTTTATCCTAGTGTCTAAACGCTTCTCCATGGCTGGACCCCCAAATAATATACCTTTACATGCTAAGGTGTATCTACAGAGTGGGATAGGTTTAATAACTACCCTAACCCTAACGCGTACCCTAACCCTAACCCCTACCCTAACCCTAACATGTACCCTAATCCTAAACCGTACCCTAAACCGAGTCCTAACCCTAACCCTAACCTTTACATGCTAAGGTGTACCTAGAGAGTGGGATAGGTTTAATAACTACCCTAACCCTAACACTAACCCTAACCCTAACCCATGCCCTACGCCGTGCCCGAACAGCTCCCCGAACCCATAAACTAAGCCGTACCCTAACCCTAACCGTAAGCCTAACCCTAACCCTAGGCTACCCTTGACGGCTTCTGCCTCCAATAGATTTCCTAAGCACTAGTGTTTTAAGGAACAGCTTAAAAAGAGAATCCTACCGTGATTTCTTTATAAAGGGTGTGTTCCTTATCTTAGCCTATTGTCTAAACTCTTCTCCATGGCTGGACCCCCAAATACTATTCCTTTACATGTTAAGGGGTATCTAGAGAGTGGGATAGATTTAAAAACTACCCTAACCCTAACCCGTACCCTAACCCTAAGACGTACCCTAATCCTAACCCGTAACCTAAACCGAGCCCTAACCCTAACACTAACCCTAACCCTAACCCATACCCTACGCCGTACCCGAAGCCCTCCCCGAACCCGTACCCTAAGCTGTACCCTAAGCCTAACCCTAAGCCTAACCCTAACCCTAGGCTCTCCTTGACTGCTTCTGCCTCCAATAGATTTTCTAAGCACTAGTGTTTTAAGGATCAGCTTAAAAAGAGAATCCTAATGTGATTTCTTTATAATGTGTGTGTTCCTTATATTATCTTAGTGTCTAAACTCTTCTCCATGGGTGGACCCCCAAATAATACTCCTTTACGTGCTAAGGGCTATCTAGAGAGTGGGATAGGTTTAATAACTACCCTAACCCTAACGCATACCCTAAACTTAACCCCTACCCTAAACCTAACACGTACCTTATCCTAACCCGTACCCTAAACCGAGCCCTAACCCTAAAACTAAGCCTAACACTAACCCTAACCCATACCCTACTCCGTACCCGAAGCCCTCCCCGAACCCGTACCCTAAGCCGTACCCTAAGCCTAACCCTAAGCCTAACCCTAACCCTAGGCTACCCTTGACTGCTTCTGCCTCCAATAGATTTCCTAAGCACTAGTGTTTTAAGGAACAGCTTAAAAAGAGAATCCTAATGTGATTTCTTTATAATGGGTGTGTTCCTTGTCTTATCCTAGTGTCTAAACTCTTCTCCATGGCTGGACCTCCAAATAATATTCCTTTACGTGCTAAGGGGTATCTAGAGAGTGGGATAGGTTTAATAACTACCCTAACCCTAACGCATACCCTAACCCTAACCCCTACCCTAACCCTAACACGTATCCTAATCCTAACCCGTACCCTAAACCGAGCCCTAACCCTAACATTAACCCTAACCCTAACCCTAACCCATACCCTACGCTGTACCCGAAGCCCTACCCGAATCCGTTCCGTAAGCCTTACCCTAAGCCTAACCCTAAGCCTAACCCTAACCCTAGGCTACCCTTGACTGCTTCTGCCTCCAGTAGATTTCCTAAGCCCTAGTGTTTTAAGGAACAGCTTAAAAAGAGAATCCTAATGTGATTTCTTTATAATGGGTGTGTTCCTTATCTTATCCTAGTGTCTAAACTCTTCTCCATGGCTGGACCCCCAAATAATATTCCTTTACGTGCTAAGGGGTATCTAGAGAGTGGGATAGGTTTAATAACTACCCTAACCCTAACACTAACCATAACCCTAACACGTACCCTAATCCTAACCCGTACCCTAAACCGAGCCCTAACCCTAACACTAACCCTAACCCTAACACTAACCCATACCCTACGCCGTACCCGAAGCCCTCCCCGAACCCGTACCCTAAGTCGTACCCTAAGCCTAACCCTAAGCCTAACCCTAACCCTAGGCTACCCTTGACTGATTCTGCCTCCAATAGATTTCCTAAGCACTAGTGTTTTAAGGAACAGCTTAAAAAGAGAATCCTAATGTGATTTCTTTATAATAGGTGTATTCTTTATCTTATCCTAGTGTCTAAACTCTTCTCCATGGCTGGACCCCCAAATAATATTCCTTTACGTGCTAAGGAGTATCTAGAGAATGTGATAGGTTTAATAACTACCCTAACCCTAACGCGTACCCTAACCCTAACTCCTACCCTAACCCTAACACGTACCCTAATGCTATCCCATACCCTAAACCGAGCCCTAACCCTAACACTAACCCAAACCCTAACCCTAACCCATACCCTCAACCGTACACGAACCCCTCCCCGAACCCGTACCCTAAGCCTAACCCTAAGCCTAACCCTAAGCCTAGGCTACCTTTGACTGCTTCTGCCTCCAATAGATTTCCTAAGCACTAGTGTTTTAAGGAACAGCTTAAAAAGAGAATCCTAATATGATTTCTTTATAATGTGTGTGTTCCTTATATTATCTTAGTGTCTAAACTCTTCTCCATGGCTGGACCCCCAAATAGTACTCCTTTACGTGCTAAGGGGTATCTAGAGAGTGGGATAGGTTTAATCACTACCCTAACCCTAACGCGTACCCTAAACCTAACCCCTACCCTAACCCTAACACGTACCCTAATCCTAACCCGTACCCTAAACCGAGCCCTAACACTAAAACTAAGCCTAACCCTAACCCTAACCCATACCCTACGCCGTACCCGAAGCCCTACCCGAACCAGTACCCTAAGCCGTACCCTAAGCCTAACCCTAAGCCTAACCCTAACCCTAGGCTATCCTTGACTGCTTCTGCCTCCAATAGATTTCCTAAGCACTAGTGTTTTAAGCAACAGCTTAAAAAGAGAATCCTAATGTGATTTCTTTATAATGGGTGTGTTCCTTATCTTATCCTAGTGTCTAAACTCTTCTCCATGGCTGGACCCCCAAATAATATTCCTTTACGTGCTAAGGGGTATCTAGAGAGTGGGATAGGTTTAATAACTACCCTAACCATAACGCGTACCCTAACCCTAACCCCTACCCTAAACCTAACACGTACCCTAACCCTAACCCGTACCCTAAACCGAGCCCTAACCCTAACACTAACCCTAACCCTAACCCTAACCCATACCCTACGCTGTACCCGAAGCCCTCCCCGAATCCAGACCGTAAGCCGTACCCTAAGCCTAACCCTAAAGCTAACACTAACCCTAGGCTACCCTTGACTGCTTCTGCCTCCAATAGATTTCCTAAGCACTAGTGTTTTAAGGAACAGCTTAAAAAGAGAATCCTAATGTGATTTCTTTATAATGGGTGTGTTCCTTATCTTATCCTAGTGTCTAAACTCTTCTCCATGGCTGGACCTCCAAATAATATTCCTTTACGTGCTAAGGGGTATCTAGAGAGTGGGATAGGTTTAATAACTACACTAACCCTAACACGTACCCTAACCCTAACCCCTACCCTAACCCTAACACGTACCCTACTCCTAACCAATACCCTAAACCGTGCCCAAACCCTAACACTAACCCTAACCCTAACCCTAACCCATACCCTATGCCGTACTCGTATCCCTCCCGGAACCCGTACCCTATGCCTTACCCTAAGCCTAACCCTAAGCCTAACCCTAACCCTAGGCTACCCTTGACTGCTTCTGCCTCCAATAGATTTCCTAAGCACTAGTGTTTTAAGGAACAGCTTAAAAAGAGAATCCTAATGTGATTTCTTTATAATGGGTGTGTTCCTTATCTTATCCTAGTGTCTAAACTCTTCTCCATGGCTGGACCCCCAAATAATATTCCTTTACGTGCTAAGGGGTATCTAGAGAGTGGAATAGGTTTAATAACTACCCTAACCATAACGCGTACCCTAACCCTAACCCCTACCCTAAACCTAACACGTACCCTAACCCTAACCCGTACCCTAAACCGAGCCCTAACCCTAACACTAACCCTAACCCTAACCCTAACCCATACCCTACGCTGTACCCGAAGCCCTCCCCGAATCCAGACCGTAAGCCGTACCCTAAGCCTAACCCTAAAGCTAACACTAACCCTAGGCTACCCTTGACTGCTTCTGCCTCCAATAGATTTCCTAAGCACTAGTGTTTTAAGGAACAGCTTAAAAAGAGAATCCTAATGTGATTTCTTTATAATGGGTGTGTTCCTTATCTTATCCTAGTGTCTAAACTCTTCTCCATGGCTGGACCTCCAAATAATATTCCTTTACGTGCTAAGAGGTATCTAGAGAGTGGGATAGGTTTAATAACTACACTAACCCTAACACGTACCCTAACCCTAACCCCTACCCTAACCCTAACACGTACCCTACTCCTAACCAATACCCTAAACCGTGCCCTAACCCTAACACTAACCGTAACCCTAACCCTAACCCATACCCTATGCCGTACTCGTATCCCTCCCGGAACCCGTACCCTATGCCTTACCCTAAGCCTAACCCTAAGCCTAACCCTAACCCTAGGCTACCCTTGACTGCTTCTGCCTCCAATAGATTTCCTAAGCACTAGTGTTTTAAGGAACAGCTTAAAAAGAGAATCCTAATGTGATTTCTTTATAATGGGTGTGTTCCTTATCTTATCCTAGTGTCTAAACTCTTCTCCATGGCTGGACCCCCAAATAATATTCCTTTACGTGCTAAGGGGTATCTAGAGAGTGGGATAGGTTTAATAACTACCCTAACCCTAACACTAACCATAACCCTAACCCATACCCTACGCCGTACCCGAAGCCCTCCCCGAATCCGTACCATAAGCCGTACCCTAAGCCTAACCCTAAGCCTAACCCTAACCCTAGGCTACCCTTAACTGCTTCTGCCTCCAATAGATTTCCTAAGCCCTAGTGTTTTAAGGAACAGCTTAAAAAGAGAATCCTAATGTGATTTCTTTATAATGGGTGTGTTCCTTATCTTATCCTAGTGTCTAAACTCTTCTCCATGGCTGGACCTCCAAATAATATTCCTTTACGTGCTAAGGGGTATCTAGAGAGTGGGATAGGTTTAATAACTACCCTAACCCTAACACGTACCCTAACCCTAACCCCTACCCTAACCCTAACACGTACCCTACTCCTAACCAATACCCTAAACCGTGCCCTAACCCTAACACTAACCCTAACCCTAACCCTAACCCATACCCTATGCCGTACTCGTATCCCTCCCGGAACCCGTACCCTATGCCTTACCCTAAGCCTAACCCTAAGCCTAACCCTAACCCTAGGCTACCCTTGACTGCTTCTGCCTCCAATAGATTTCCTAAGCACTAGTGTTTTAAGGAACAGCTTAAAAAGAGAATCCTAATGTGATTTCTTTATAATTGGTGTGTTCCTTATCTTATCCTAGTGTCTAAACTCTTCTCCATGGCTGGACCCCCAAATAATATTCCTTTACGTGCTAAGGGGTATCTAGAGAGTGGGATAGGATTAATAACTACCCTAACCCTAACGCATACCCTAACCCTACCCCTACCCTAACCCTAACACGTACCCTAATCCTAACCCGTACCCTAAACCGAGCCCTAACCCTATCACTAACCCTAACCCTAACCCATACCCCACGCCGTACCCGAAGCCCTCCCCGAACCCGTACCCTAAGCCGTACCCTAAGCCTAACCCTAAGCCTAACCCTAACCCTAGGCTACCCTTGACTGCTTCTGCCTCCAATAGATTTCCTAAGCACTAGTGTTTTAAGGAACAGCTTAAAAAGAGAATCCTAATGTGATTTCTTTATAATGGGTGTTTTCCTTATCTTATCCTAGTGTCTAAACTCTTCTCCATGGCTGGACCCCCAAATAATATTCCTTTACGTGCTAAGGGGTATCTAGAGAGTGGGATAGGTTTAATAACTACCCTAACCCTAATGCGTACCCCAACCCTAACCCCTACCCTAACCCTAACACGTATCCTAATCCTAACCCGTACCCTAAACGGAGCCCTAACCCTAACACTAACCCTAACCCTAACCCTAACCGATACCCTACGCCGTACCCGAAGCCCTCCCCGAATCCGTACCATAAGCCGTACCCTAAGCCTAACCCTAAGCCTAACCCTAACCCTAGGCTACCCTTAACTGCTTCTGCCTCCAATAGATTTCCTAAGCCCTAGTGTTTTAAGGAACAGCTTAAAAAGAGAATCCTAATGTGATTTCTTTATAATGGGTGTGTTCCTTATCTTATCCTAGTGTCTAAACTCTTCTCCATGGCTGGACCTCCAAATAATATTCCTTTACGTGCTAAGGGGTATCTAGAGAGTGGGATAGGTTTAATCACTACAATAACCCTAACACGTACACTAACCCTAACCACTACCCTAACCCTAACACGTACCCTAATCCTAAACCAGACCCTAAACGGAGCCCTAACCCTAACACTAACCCTAACCCTAACCCTAACCCATACCCTACGCCTTACTCGAATCCCTCCCCGAACCCGTACCCTATGCCTTACCCTAAGCCTAACCCTAAGCCTAACCCTAACCCTAGGCTACCCTTGACTGCTTCTGACTCCAATAGATTTCCTAAGCACTAGTGTTTTAAGGAACAGCTTAAAAAGAGAATCCTAATGTGATTTCTTTATAATGGGTGTGTTCCTTATCTTATCCTAGTGTCTAAACTCTTCTCCATGGCTGGACCTCCAAATAATATTCCTTTACGTGCTAAGGGGTATCTAGAGAGTGGGATAGGTTTAATAACTAACCTAACCCTAACCCCTACCCTAACCCTAACACGTACCCTAAACCTAACACGTACCCTAATCCTAACCCGTACCCTAAACAGAGCCCTAACCCTAACACTAACCCTAACTCTAACCCTAACCCATACCCTACGCCGTACCTGAAGCCCTCCCCGAACCCGTACCGTAAGCCGTACCATAAGCCTAACCCTAAGCCTAACCCTAACCCTAGGCTACCCTTGACTGCTTCTGCCTCCAATAGATTTCCTAAGCACTAGTGTTTTAAGGAACAGCTTAAAAAGAGAATCCTAATGTGATTTCTTTATAATGGGTGTGTTCCTTATCTTATCCTAGTGTCTAAACTCTTCTCCATGGCTGGACCCCCAAATAATATTCCTTTACGTGCTAAGGGGTATTTAGAGAGTGGGATAGGATTAATAACTACCCTAACCCTAACGCATACCCTAACCCTACCCCTACCCTAACCCTAACACGTACCCTAATCCTAACCCGTACCCTAAACCGAGCCCTAACCCTATCACTAACCCTAACCCTAACCCATACCCCACGCCGTACCCGAAGCCCTCCCCGAACCCGTACCCTAAGCCGTACCCTAAGCCTAACCCTAAGCCTAAACCTAACCCTAGGCTACCCTTGACTGCTTCTGCCTCCAATAGATTTCCTAAGCACTAGTGTTTTAAGGAACAGCTTAAAAAGAGAATCCTAATGTGATTTCTTTATAATGGGTGTTTTCCTTATCTTATCCTAGTGTCTAAACTCTTCTCCATGGCTGGACCCCCAAATAATATTCCTTTACGTGCTAAGGGGTATCTAGAGAGTGGGATAGGTTTAATAACTACCCTAACCCTAATGCGTACCCCAACCCTAACCCCTACCCTAACCCTAACACGTATCCTAATCCTAACCCGTACCCTAAACGGAGCCCTAACCCTAACACTAACCCTAACCCTAACCCTAACCGATACCCTACGCCGTACTCGAAGCCCTCCCCGAACCCGTACCCTAAGCCTAACCCTAAGGCTAACCCTAACCCTAGGCTACCCTTGACTGCTTCTGCCTCCAATAGTTTTCCTAAGCACTAGTGTTTTAAGGAACAGCTTAAAAAGAGAATCCTAATGTGATTTTTTTATAATGGGTGTGTTCCTTATCTTATCCTTGTGTCTAAACTCTTCTCCATGGCTGGACCCCCAAATAATATTCCTTTACGTGCTAAGGGGTATTTAGAGAGTGGGATAGGTTTAATAACTACCCTAACCCTAACGCATACCCTAACCCCAACCCCTACCCTAACCCTAACACGTATCCTAATCCTAACCCGTACCCTAAACCTAGCCCTAAACCTAACACTAACCCTAACCCTAACCCATACCCTACGCCGTACCCGAAGCCCTCCCCGAACCCGTACCCTCAGCCGTACCCTAAGCCTAACCCTAAGCCTAACCCTAACCCTAGGCTACCCTTGACTGCTTCTGCCTCCAATAGATTTCCTAAGCACTAGTGTTTTAAGGAACAGCTTAAAAAGAGAATCCTAATGTGATTTCTTTATAATAGGTGTGTTCCTTATCTTATCCTAGTGTCTAAACTCTTCTCCATGGCTGGACCCCCAAATAATATTCCTTTACGTGCTAAGGGGTATCTAGAGAGTGTGATAGGTTTAATAACTACCCTAACCCTAACGCGTACCCTAACCCTAACCCCTACCCTAACCCTAACACGTACCCTAATCCTAAACCGTACCCTAAACCGAGCCCTATCCCTAACACTAACCCTAACCCTAACCCTAACTCATACCTTACGCCGTACCCAAAGCCCTCCCCGAACCCGTACCCTAAGCCGTACCCTAAGCCTAACCCTAAGCCTTACCCTAACACTAGGCTACCCTTGACTGCTTCTGCCTCCAATAGATTTTCTATGCACTAGTGTTTTAAGCAACAGCTTAAAAAGAGAATCCTAATGTGATTTCTTTATAATGGGTGTGTTCCTTATCTTATCCTAGTGTCTAAACTCTTCTCCATGGCTGGACCTCCAAATAATGTTCCTTTACGTGCTAAAGGGTATCTAGAGATTGGGATAGGTTTAATCAGTACACTAACCCTAACACGTACACTAATCCTAACCACTACCCTAACCCTAACACGTACCCTAATAGTAACCCAGACCCTAAGCCAAGCCCTAACCCTAACACTAACCCTAACCATAACCCTAACCCATACATTACGCTGTACCCGAAGCCCTCCCCGAACCCGTACCCTAAGCCGTACCCTAAGCCTAACCCTAAGCCTAACCCTAACCCTAGGCTACCCTTGACTGCTTCTGCCTCCAATAGATTTCCTAAGCACTAGTGTTTTAAGGAACAGCTTAAAAAGAGTATCCTAATGTGATTTCTTTATAATGGGTGTGTTCCTTATCTTATCCTAGTGTCTAAACTCTTCTCCACGGCTGGAACCCCAAATAATATTCCTTTACGTTCTAAAGGGTATCTAGAGAGTGGGATAGGTTTAATAACTACCCTAACCCTAACGCGTACCCTAACCCTAACCCCTACCCTAACCCTAACATGTACCCTAATCCTAAACCGTACCCTAAACCGAGTCCTAACCCTAACACTAACCCTAACCCTAACCCATGCCCTACGCCGTGCCCTAACACCTCCCCGAACCCATAAACTAAGCCGTACCCTAACCCTAACCCTAAGCCTAACCCTAACCCTAGGCTACCCTTGACGGCTTCTGCCTCCAATAGATTTCCTAAGCACTAGTGTTTTAAGGAACAGCTTAAAAAGAGAATCCTAATGTGATTTCTTTATAATGGGTGTGTTCCTTATCTTATCCTAGTGTCTAAACTCTTCTCCATGGCTGGACCTCCAAATACTATTCTTTACATGTTAAGGGGTATCTAGAGAGTGGGATAGGTTTAATAACTACCCTAACCCTAATGCGTACCCTAACCCTAAACCCTACCCTAACCCTAACACGTACCCTAATCCTAACCCGTACCCTAAACCGATCCCTAACCCTAACACTAACGCTAACCCTAACCCTAACCCATACCCTACGCCGTACTCGAAGCCCTCCCCGAACCCTAACCCTAAGCCGTAACCTAAGCCTAACCCTAAGCCTAACCCTAAGCATAGGCTACCCTTGAATGCTTCTGCCTCCAATAGATTTCCTAAGCACTAGTGTTTTAAGGAACAGCTGAAAAAGTGAATCCTAATGTGATTTCTTTATAATGGGTGTGTTCCTTATATTATCTTAGTGTCTAAACACTTCTCCATGGCTGGACCCCCAAAAATATTCTTTACGTGCTAAGGGGTATCTAGAGAGTGGTATAAGTTTAATAACTACCCTAACCCTAACACGTACCCTAACCCTAACCCCTGCCCTAACCCTAACACGTACCCTAATCCTAACCCGTACCCTAAACCGAGCCCTAACCCTAACACTAACCCTAACCCTAACCCTAACCCATACCCTACGCCGTACCAGAAGCCCTCCCCGAACCCGTACCCTAAGCCGTACCCTAACTCTAACCCTAAGCCTAACCTTAACCCTAGGCTACCCTTGACTGCTTCTGCCTCCAATAGATTTCCGAAGCACTAGTGTTTTAAGGAACAGCTTAAAAAGAGAATCCTAATGTTATTGATTAATAATGGGTGTGTTCCTTTTTTATCCTAGTGTCTAAACGCTTCTCCATGGCTCGACCCCCAAATAATATACCTTTACATGCTAAGGTGTATCTAGAGAGTGGGATAGGTTTAATAACTACCCTAACCCTAACGCGTACACTAACCCTAACCCCTACCCTAACCCTAACATGTACCCTAATCCTAAACCGTACCCTAAACCGAGTCCTAACCCTAACACTAACCCTAACCCTAACCCTAACCCATGCCCTACGCCGTGCCCGAACACCTCCCCGAACCCATACACTAAGCCGTACCCTAACCCTAACCCTAAGCCTAACCCTAACCCTAGGCTACCCTTGACTGCTTCTGCTTCCAATAGATTTCCTAAGCACTAGTGTTTTAAGGAACAGCTTAAAAAGAGAATCCTAATGTGATTTCTTTATAATGGGTGTGTTCCTTATCTTATCCTAGTGTCTAAACTCTTCTCCATGGCTGGACCCCCAAATAATATTCCTTTACTTGCTAAGTGGTATCTAGAGAGTGGGATAGATTTAATAAATACCCTAACCCTAACACGTACCCTAACCCTAACCCCTACCCTAACCCTAACACGTACCCTAATCCTAAACCATACCCTAAACCGAGCCCTAACCCTAACACTAACCCTAACTCTAACCCTAACCCATACACTACGCCATACACGATGCCCTCCCCGAACCCGTACCCTAAGCCGTACCCTAACCCTAACCCTAAGCCTAACCCTAACCCTAGGCTACCCTTGACGGCTTCTGCCTCCAATAGATTTCCTAAGCACTAGTGTATTAAGGAACAGCTTAAAAAGAGAATCCTAATGTGATTTCTTTATAATGGGTGTTTTCCTTATCTTATCCTAGTGTCTAAACTCTTCTCCATGGCTGGACCTCCAAATAATATTCCTTTACGTGCTAAGGGATATCTAGAGAGTGGGATATGTTTAATAACTACCCTAACCCTAACGCGTACCCTAACCCTAACCCCTACCCTAACCCTAACACGTACCCTAATCCTAACCCGTTCCCTAAACCGAGCCCTAACCCTAACACTAACCCTAACCCTAACCCTAACCCATACCCTACGCCGTACCCTAACCACTCCCCGAACCCTAACTCTAAGCCGTAACCTAAGCCTAACCCTAAGCCTAAACCTAAGCCTAGGCTACCCTTGACTGCTTCTGCCTCCAATAGATTTCCTAAGCACTAGTGTTTTAAGGAACAGCTTAAAAAGAGAATCCTAATGTGATTTCTTTATAATGGGTGTGTTCCTTATATAATCTTAGTGTCTAAACACTTCTCCATGGCTGGACCCCCAAAAATATTCTTTACGTGCTAAGGGGTATCTAGAGAGTGGTATAAGTTTAATAACTAACCTAACCCTAACACGTACCCTAACCCTAACCCCTGCCCTAACCCTAACACGTACCCAATCCTAACCTGTACCCTAAACCGTGCCCTAACCCTAACACTAACCCTAACCCTAACCCATACCCTACGCCGTACCCGAAGCCCTCCCCGAACCCGTACCCTAAGCCGTATCCTAACTCTAACCCTAAGCCTAACCCTAACCCTAGGCTACCCTTGACTGCTTCTGCCTCCAATAGATTTCCGAAGCACTAGTGTTTTAAGGAACAGCTTAAAAAGAGAATCCTAATGTTATTGATTAATAATGGGTGTGTTCCTTATTTATCCTAGTGTCTAAACGCTTCTCCATGGCTGGACCCCCAAATAATATACCTTTACATGCTAAGGTGTATCTAGAGAGTGGGATAGGTTTAATACCTACCCTAACCCTAACGCGTACCCTAACCCTAACCCCTACCCTAACCCTAACATGTACCCTAATCCTAAACCGTACCCTAAACCGAGTCCTAACCCTAACACTAACACTAAACCTAACCCTAACCCATGCCCTACGCCGTGCCCGAATACCTCCCCGAACCCATACCCTAAGCCGTACCCTAACCCTAACCCTAAGCCTAACCCTAACCCTAGGCTACACTTGACTGCTTCTGCTTCCAATAGATTTCCTAAGCAGTAGTGTTTTAAGGAACAGCTTAAAAAGAGAATCCTAATGTGATTTCTTTATAATGGGTGTGTTCCTTATCTTAGCCTAGTGTCTAAACTCTTCTCCATGGCTGGACCCCCAAATAATATTCCTTTACTTGCTAAGGGGTATCTAGAGAGTGCGATAGGTTTAATAAATACCCTAACCCTAACACGTACCCTAACCCTAACCCCTACCCTAACCCTAACACGTACCCTAATCCTAAACCATACCCTAAACCGAGCCCTAACCCTAACACAAACCCTAACTCTCACCCTAACCCATACCCTACGCCGTACACGATGCCCTCCCCGAACCCGTACCCTAAGCGGTACCCTAACCCTAACCCTAAGCCTAACCCTAACCCTAGGCTACTCTTGACTGCTTCTGCCTCCAATAGATTTCCTAAGCACTAGTGTTTTAAGGAACAGCTTAAAAAGAGAATCCTAATGTGATTTCTTTGTAATGGGTGTGTTCCTTATCTTATCCTAGTGTCTAAACTCTTCTCCATGGCTGGACCCCCAAATAATATTCCTTTACGTGCTTAGGGGTATCTAGAGAGTGGGATAGGTTTAATAACTACCCTAACCCTAACGCGTACCCTAACCCTAAACCCTACCCTAACCCTAACACGTATCCTAATCCTAACCCGTACCCTAAACGGAGCCCTAACCCTAACACTAACCCTAACCCTAACCCTAACCCATACCCAACGCCGTACCCGAAGCCCTCCCCGAACCCGTAACCTAAGCCGTACCCTAAGCCTAACCCCAAACCTAACCCTAACCCTAGGCTAACCTTGACTGCTTCTGCCTCCAATAGATTTCCTAAGCACTAGTGTTTTAAGGAACAGCTTAAAAAGAGAATCCTAATGTGATTTCTTTATAATGTTTGTGTTCCTTATATTATCTTAGTGTCTAAACTCTTCTCCATGGCTGGACCCCCAAATAATACTCCTTTACGTGCTACGGGGTATCTAGAGAGTGGGATAGGTTTAATAACTACCCTAACCCTAACGCGTACCCTAAACCTAACCCCTACCCTAACCCTAACACGTTCCCTAATCCTAACCCGTACCCTAAACCGAGCCCTAACCCTAAAACTAAGCCTAACCCTAACCCTAACCCATACCCTACGCCGTACCCGAAGCCCTCCCCGAACCCGTACCCTAAGCCGTACCCTAAGCCTAACCCTAAGCCTAACCCTAACCCTAGGCTACCCTTGACTGCTTCTGCCTCCAATAGATTTCCTAAGCACTAGGGTTTTAAGGAACAGCTTAAAAAGAGAATCCTAATGTGATTTCTTTATAATGGGTGTGTTCCTTATCTTATCCTAGTGTCTAAACTCTTCTCCATGGCTGGACCCCCAAATAATATTCCTTTACGTGCTAAGGGTTATCTAGAGAGTAGGAGAGGTTTAATAACTACCCTAACCCTAACGCGTACCCTAACCCTAACCCCTACCCTAAACCTAACACGTACCCTAATCCTAACCCAGACCCTAAACCGAGCCCTAACCCTAACACTAACCCTAACACTAACCCTAACCCATACCCTACGCTGTACCCGAAGCCCTCCCCGAACCCGTACCGTAAGCCTGACCCTAAGCCTAACCCTAAGCCTAACCCTAACCCTAGGCTACCCTTGACTGCTTCTGCCTCCAGTAGATTTCCTAAGCCCTAGTGTTTTAAGGAACAGCTTAAAAAGAGAATCCTTATGTGATTTCTTTATAATGGGTGTGTTCCTTATCTTATCCTAGTGTCTAAACTCTTCTCCATGGCTGGACCCCCAAATAATATTCCTTTACGTGCTAAGGGGTATCTAGAGAGTGGGATAGGTTTAATAACTACCCTAACCCTAACACTAACCATAACCCTAACAAGTACCCTAATCCTAACCCGTACCCTAAACCGAGCCCTAACCCTAACACTAACCCTAACCCTAACCCTAACCCATACCCTACGCCGTACCCGAAGCCCTCCCCGAACCCGTACCCTAAGCCGTACCCTAAGCCTACCCCTAAGCCTAACCCTAACCCTAGGCTACCCTTGACTGCTTCTCCCTCCAATAGATTTCCTGAGCACTAGTGTTTTAAGGAACAGCTTAAAAAGAGAATCCTAATGTGATTTCTTTATAATAGGTGTGTTCCTTATCTTATCCTAGTGTCTAAACTCTTCTCCATGGCTGGACCCCCAAATAATATTCCTTTACGTGTTAAGGAGTATCTAGAGAATGTGATAGGTTTAATAACTACCCTAACCCTAACGCGTACCCTAACCCTAACCCCTACCCTAACCCTAACACGTACCCTAATGCTATCCCATACCCTAAACGGAGCCCTAACCCTAACACTAACCCAAACCCTAACCCTAACCCATACCCTCAACCGTACACGAACCCCTCCCCGAACCCGTACCCTAAGCCTAACCCTAAGCCTACCCCTAAGCCTAGGCTACCCTTGACTGCTTCTGCCTCCAATAGATTTCCTAAGCACTAGTGTTTTAAGGAACAGCTTAAAAAGAGAATCCTATTATGATTTCTTTATAATGTGTGTGTTCCTTATATTATCTTAGTGTCTAAACTCTTCTCCATGGATGGAACCCCAAATAGAACTCCTTTACGTGCTAAGGGGTATCTAGAGAGTGGGATAGGTTTAATCACTACAATAACCCTAACACGTACACTAACCCTAACCACTACCCTAACCCTAACACGTACCCTAATCCTAAACCAGACCCTAAACGGAGCCCTAACCCTAACACTAACCCTAACCCATACCCTACGCCTTACTCGAATCCCTCCCCGAACCCGTACCCTATGCCTTACCCTAAGCCTAACCCTAAGCCTAACCCTAACCCTAGGCTACCCTTGACTGATTCTGCCTCCAATAGATTTCCTAAGCACTAGTGTTTTAAGGAACAGCTTAAAAAGAGAATCCTAATGTGATTTCATTATAATGGGTGTGTTCCTTATCTTATCCTAGTGTCTAAACTTTTCTCCATGGCTGGACCCCCAAATAATATTCCTTTATGTGCTAAGGGGTATCTAGAGAGTGGGATAGGTTTAATAACTACCCTAACCCTAACGCATACCCTAACCCTAACCCCTACCCTAACCCTAACACGTACCCTAATCCTAACCCGTACCCTAAACCGAGTCCTAACCCTAACATTAACCCTAACCCTAACCCTAACCCATACCCTACGTCGTACACGAAGGCCTACCCTAACCCCTCCCCGAACCTGTACCCTAAGCCTAACCCTAAGCCTAACCCTAAGCCTAGGCTACCCTTGACTGCTTCTGCCTCCAATAGATTTCCTAAGCACTAGTGTTTTAAGGAACAGCTTAAAAAGAGAATCCTAATGTGATTTCTTTATAATGTGTGTGTTCCTTATATTATCTTAGTGTCTAAACTCTTCTCCATGGCTGGACCCCCAAATAATACTCCTTTACGTGCTAAGGGGTATCTAGAGAGTGGGATAGGTTTAATAACTACCCTAACCCTAACGCGTACCCTAAACCTAACCCCTACCCTAACCCTAACACGTTCCCTAATCCTAACCCGTACCCTAAACCGAGCCCTAACCCTAAAACTAAGCCTAACCCTAACCCTAACCCATACCCTACGCCGTACCCGAAGCCCTCCCCGAACCCGTACCCTAAGCCGTACCCTAAGCCTAACCCTAAGCCTAAACCTAACCCTAGGCTACCCTTGACTGCTTCTGCCTCCAATAGATTTCCTAAGCACTAGTGTTTTAAGGAACAGCTTAAAAAGAGAATCCTAATGTGATTTCTTTATAATGGGTGTGTTCCTTATCTTATCCTAGTGTCTAAACTCTTCTCCATGGCTGGACCCCCAAATAATATTCCTTTACGTGGTAAGGGTTATCTAGAGAGTAGGAGAGGTTTAATAACTACCCTAACCCTAACGTGTACCCTAACCCTAACCCCTACCCTAAACCTAACACGTACCCTAATCCTAAACCAGATACTAAACCGAGCCCTAACCCTAACACTAACCCTAACACTAACCCTAACCCATACCCTACGCTGTACCCGAAGCCCTCCCCGAACCCGTACCGTAAGCCTGACCCTAAGCCTAACCCTAAGCCTAACCCTAACCCTAGGCTACCCTTGACTGCTTCTGACTCCAGTAGATTTCCTAAGCCCTAGTGTTTTAAGGAACAGCTTAAAAAGAGAATCCTTATGTGATTTCTTTATAATGGGTGTGTTCCTTATCTTATCCTAGTGTCTAAACTCTTCTCCATGGCTGGACCCCCAAATAATATTCCTTTACGTGCTAAGGGGTATCTAGAGAGTGGGATAGGTTTAATAACTAACCTAACCCTAACACTAACCATAACCCTAACACGTACCCTAATCCTAACCCGTACCCTAAACCGAGCCCTAACCCTAACACTAACCCTAACCCTAACCCTAACCCATACCCTACGCCGTACCCGAAGCCCTCCCCGAACCCGTACCCTAAGCCGTACCCTAAGCCTACCCCTAAGCCTAACCCTAACCCTAGGCTACCCTTGACTGCTTCTCCCTCCAATAGATTTCCTGAACACTAGTGTTTTAAGGAACAGCTTAAAAAGAGAATCCTAATGTGATTTCTTTATAATAGGTGTGTTCCTTATCTTATCCTAGTGTCTAAACTCTTCTCCATGGCTGGACCCCCAAATAATATTCCTTTACGTGCTAAGGAGTATCTAGAGAATGTGATAGGTTTAATAACTACCCTAACCCTAACGCGTACCCTAACCCTAACCCCTACCCTAACCCTAACACGTACCCTAATGCTATCCCATACCCTAAACGGAGCCCTAACCCTAACACTAACCCAAACCCTAACCCTAACCCATACCCTCAACCGTACACGAACCCCTCCCCGAACCCGTACCCTAAGCCTAACCCTAAGCCTACCCCTAAGCCTAGGCTACCCTTGACTGCTTCTGCCTCCAATAGATTTCCTAAGCACTAGTGTTTTAAGGAACAGCTTAAAAAGAGAATCCTATTATGATTTCTTTATAATGTGTGTGTTCCTTATATTATCTTAGTGTCTAAACTCTTCTCCATGGATGGAACCCCAAATAATACTCCTTTACGTGCTAAGGGGTATCTAGAGAGTGGGATAGGTTTAATCACTACAATAACCCTAACACGTACACTAACCCTAACCACTACCCTAACCCTAACACGTACCCTAATCCTAAACCAGACCCTAAACGGAGCCCTAACCCTAACACTAACCCTAACCCATACCCTACGCCTTACTCGAATCCCTCCCCGAACCCGTACCCTATGCCTTACCCTAAGCCTAACCCTAAGCCTAACCCTAACCCTAGGCTACCCTTGACTGCTTCTGCCTCCAATAGATTTCCTAAGCACTAGTGTTTTAAGGAACAGCTTAAAAAGAGAATCCTAATGTGATTTCATTATAATGGGTGTGTTCCTTATCTTATCCTAGTGTCTAAACTTTTCTCCATGGCTGGACCCCCAAATAATATTCCTTTACGTGCTAAGGGGTATCTAGAGAGTGGGATAGGTTTAATCACTACAATAACCCTAACACGTACACTAACCCTAACCACTACCCTAACCCTAACACGCACCCTAATCCTAAACCAGACCCTAAACGGAGCCCTAACCCTAACACTAACCCTAACCCTAACCCTAACCCATACCCTACGCCGTACCCGAAGCCCTCCCGGAACCCGTACCCTAAGCCGTACCCTAAGCCTAACCCTAAGCCTAACCCTAACCCTAGGCTACCCTTGACTGCTTCTGCCTCCAATAGATTTCCTAAGCACTAGTGTTTTAAGGAAGAGCTTAAAAAGAGAATCCTAATGTGATTTCTTTATAATGGGTGTGTTCCTTATCTTATCCTAGTGTCTAAACTCTTCTCCATGGCTGGACCCCCAAATAATATTCCTTTACCTGCTAAGGGGTATCTAGAGAGTGGGATAGGTTTAATAACTACCCTAACCCTAACCCGTACCCTAACCCTAACACGTACCCTAATCCTAACCCGTACCCTAAACCAAGCCCTAACCCTAACACTAACCGTAACCCTAACCCTAACCCATACCCTACGCCGTACCCGAAGCCCTCCCCGAAACCGTACCCTAAGCCGTACCCTAAGCCTAACCCTAAGCCTAACCCTAACCCTAGGCTACCCTTGACTGCTTCTGCCTCCAATAGATTTCCTAAGCACTAGTGTTTTAAGGAACAGCTTAAAAAGAGAATCCTAATGTGATTTCTTTATAATGGGTGTGTTCCTTATCTTATCCTAGTGTCTAAACTCTTCTCCATGGCTGGACTCCCAAATAATATTCCTTTACGTGCTAAGGGGTATCTAGAGAGTGGGATAGGTTTAATAACTACCCTAACCCTAATGCGTACCCTAACCCTAACCCCTACCCTAACCCTAACACGTATCCTAATCCTAACCCGTACCCTAAACGGAGCCCTAACCCTAACACTAACCCTAACCCTAACCCATACCCTACGCAATACTAGAAGCCCTCCCCGAACCCGTACCCTAAGCCTAACCCTAAGGCTAACCCTAACCCTAGGCTACCCTTGACTGCTTCTGCCTCCAATAGATTGCCTAAGCACTAATGTTTTAAGGAACAGCTTAAAAAGAGAATCCTAATGTGATTTCTTTATAATGGGTATGTTCCTTATCTTATCCTAGTGTCTAAACTTTTCTCCATGGCTGGACCCCCAAATACTATTCCTTTACGTGCTAAGGGGTATCTAGAGAGTGGGATAGGTTTAATCAGTACACTAACCCTAACACGTACACTAACCCTAACCACTACCCTAACCCTAACACGTACCCTAATAGTAACCCAGACCCTAAGCCGAGCCCTAACCCTAACACTAACCCTAACCCTAACCCTAACCCATACCCTACGCTGTACCCGAAGCCCTCCCCGAACCCGTACCGTAAGCCGTACCCTAAGCCTAACCCTAAGCCTAACCCTAACCCTAGGCTACCCTTGACTGCTTCTGCCTCCAATAGATTTCCTAAGCACTAGTGTTTTAAGGAACAGCTTAAAAAGAGAATCCTAATGTGATTTCTTTATAATGGGTGTGTTCCTTATCTTATCCTAGTTTCTAAACTCTTCTCCATGGCTGGACCCCCAAATAATATTCCTTTACGTGCTAAGGGGTATCTAGAGAGTGGGATAGGTTTAATAACTAACCTAACCCTAACCCCTACCCTAACCCTAACACGTACCCTAAACCTAACACGTACACTAATCCTAATCCGTACCCTAAACCGAGCCCTAACCCTAACACTAACCCTAACTCTAACCCTAACCCATACCCTACGCCGTACCTGAAGCCCTCCCCGAACCCATACCGTAAGCCGTACCATAAGCCTAACCCTAAGCCTAACCCTAACCCTAGGCTACCCTTGACTGCTTCTGCCTCCAATAGATTTCCTAAGCACTAGTGTTTTAAGGAACAGCTTAAAAAGAGAATCCTAATGTGATTTCTTTATAATGGGTGTTTTCCTTATCTTATCCTAGTGTCTAAACTCTTCTCCATGGCTGGACCCCCAAATAATATTCCTTTACGTGCTAAGGGGTATCTAGAGAGTGGGATAGGTTTAATAACTACCCTAACCCTAATGCGTACCCCAACCCTAACCCCTACCCTAACCCTAACACGTATCCTAATCCTAACCCGTACCCTAAACGGAGCCCTAACCCTAACACTAACCCTAACCCTAACCCTAACCCATACCCTACGCCGTACTCGAAGCCCTCCCCGAACCCGTACCCTAAGCCTAACCCTAAGGCTAACCCTAACCCTAGGCTACCCTTGACTGCTTCTGCCTCCAATAGTTTTCCTAAGCACTAGTGTTTTAAGGAACAGCTTAAAAAGAGAATCCTAATGTGATTTCTTTATAATGGGTGTCTTCCTTATCTTATCCTACTGTCTAAACTCTTCTCCATGGCTGGACCCCCAAATAATATTCCTTTACGTGCTAAGGGGTATTTAGAGAGTGGGATAGGTTTAATAACTACCCTAACCCTAACGCATACCCTAACCCTAACCCCTACCCTAACCCTAACACGTACCCTAATCCTAACCCGTACCCTAAACCTAGCCCTAAACCTAACACTAACCCTAACCCTAACCCTAACCCATACCCTACCCCGTACCCGAAGCCCTCCCCGAACCCGTACCCTCAGCCGTACCCTAAGCCTAACCCTAAGCCTAACCCTAACCCTAGGCTACCCTTGACTGCTTCTGCCTCCAATAGATTTCCTAAGCACTAGTGTTTTAAGGAACAGCTTAAAAAGAGAATCCTAATGTGATTTCTTTATAATGGGTGTGTTCCTTATCTTATCCTAGTGTCTAAACTTTTCTCCATGGCTGGACCCCCAAATAATATTCCTTTACGTGCTAAGGGGTATCTAGAGAGTGGTATAGGTTTAATCAGTACACTAACCCTAACACGTACACTAACCCTAACCACTACCCTAACCCTAACACGTACCCTAATCCTAACCCAGACCCTAAACCGAGCCCTAACCCTAACACTAACCCTAACTCTAACCCTAACCCATACCCTACGCTGTACCCGAAGCCCTCCCCGAACCCGTAACCTAAGCCGTACCCTAAGCATAACCCTAAGCCTAACCCTAACCCTAGTATACCCTTGACTGCTTCTGCCTCCAATAGTTTTCCTAAGCACTAGTGTTTTAAGAACAGCTTAAAAAGAGAATCCTAATGTGATTTCTTTATAATGGGTGTGTTCCTTATCTTATCCTAGTGTCTAAACTCTTCTCTATGGCTGGACCCCCAAATACTATTCCTTTACGTGCTAAGGGGTATTTAGAGAGTGGGATAGGTTTAATAACTACCCTAACCCTAACGCGTACCCTAACCCTAACCCCTACCCTAACCCTAACACGTACCCTAATCCTAACCCGTACCCTAAACCGAGCCCTAACCCTAACCCTAACCCTAACCCTAACCCATTCCTTACGACGTACTCGAAGCCCTCCCCGAACCCGTACCCTAAGCCGTACCCTAAGCCTAACCCTAAGCCTTACCCTAACCCTAGGCTACCCTTGACTGCTTCTGCCTCCAATAGATTTTCTAATCACTAGTGTTTTAAGCAACAGCTTAAAAAGAGAATCCTAATGTGATTTCTTTATAATGGGTGTGTTCCTTATCTTATCCTAGTGTCTAAACTCTTCTCCATGGCTGGAACTCCAAATAATGTTCCTTTACGTGCTAAGGGGTATCTAGAGATTGGGATAGGTTTAATCACTACCCTAACCCTAACACGTACACTAACCCTAACCCCTACCCTAACCCTAACACGTACCCTAATCCTAACCCGTACCCTAAACCGAGCCCTAACCCTAACCCTAACCCTAACCCTAACCCATACCCCACGCCGTACCCGAAGCCCTCCCCGAACCCGTACCCTAAGCCGTACCCTAAGCCTAACCCTAAGCCTAACCCTAACCCTAGGCTACCCTTGACTGCTTCTGCCTCCAATAGATTTCCTAAGCACTAGTGTTTTAAGGAACAGCTTAAAAAGAGAATCCTAATGTGATTTCTTTATAATGGGTGTTTTCCTTATCTTATCCTAGAGTCTAAACTCTTCTCCATGGCTGGACCCCCAAATAATATTCCTTTACGTGCTAAGGGGTATCTAGAGAGTGGGATAGGTTTAATAACTACCCTAACCCTAATGCGTACCCCACCCCTAACCCTTACCCTAAGCCTAACACGTATCCTAATCCTAACCCGTACCCTAAACGGAACCCTAAGCCTAACACTAACCCTAACCCTAACCCTAACCCATACCCTACGCCGTACTCGAAGCCCTCCCCGAACCCGTACCCTAAGCCTAACCCTAAGGCTAACCCTAACCCTAGGCTACCCTTGACTGCTTCTGCCTCCAATAGATTTCCTAAGCACTAGTGTTTTAAGGAACAGCTTAAAAAGAGAATCCTAATGTGATTTCTTTATAATGGGTATGTTCCTTATCTTATCCTAGTGTCTAAACTTTTCTCCATGGCTGGACCCCCAAATACTATTCCTTTACGTGCTAAGGGGTATCTAGAGAGTGGGATAGGTTTAATCAGTACACTAACCCTAACACGTACACTAACCCTAACCAATACCCTAACCCTAACACGTACCCTAATAGTAACCCAGACCCTAAGCCGAGCCCTAAACCTAACACTAACCCTAACCCTAACCCTAACCCATACCCTACGCTGTACCCGAAGCCCTCCCCGAACCCGTACCCTAAGCCATACCCTAAGCCTAACCCTAAGCCTAACCCTAACCCTAGGCTACCCTTGACTGCTTCTGCCTCCAATGGATTTTCTAAGCACTAGTGTTTTAAGGAACAGCTTAAAAAGAGAATCCTAATGTGATTTCTTTATAATGGGTGTGTTCCTTATCTTATCCTAGTGTCTAAACTCTTCTCCATGGCTGGACCTCCAAATAATGTTCCTTTAGTGCTAAGGGGTATCTAGAGAGTGGGATAGGTTTAATCACTACCCTAACCCTAACACGTACACTAAACCTAACCCCTACCCTAACCCTAACATGTACCCTAATCCTAACCCGTACCCTAAACCGAGCCCTAACCCTAACACTAACCCTAACCCTAACCCATACCCTACGCCATACACGAAGCCCTCCCTGAACCCGTACCCTAAGCAGTACCCTAAGCCTATCCCTAAGCCTAACCCTAACCCTAGGCTACCCTTGACTGCTTCTGCCTCCAATAGATTTCCTAAGCACTAGTGTTTTAAGGAACAGCTTAAAAAGAGAATCCTAATGTGATTTATTTATAATAGGTGTGTTCCTTATCTTATCCTAGTGTCTAAACTCTTCTCCATGGCTGGACCCCCAAATAATATTCCTTTACGTGCTAAGGGGTATCTAGAGAGTGGGATAGGTTTAATAACTACCCTAACCCTAATGCGTACCCCAACCCTAACCCCTACCCTAACCCTAACACGTATCCTAATCCTAACCCGTACCCTAAACGGAGCCCTAACCCTGACACTAACCCTAACCCTAACCCATACCCTACGCTGTACTCGAAGCTCTCCCCGAACCCGTACCCTAAGCCTAACCCTAAGGCTAACCCTAACCCTAGGCTACCCTTGACTGCTTCTGCCTCCAATAGATTTCCTAAGCACTAGTGTTTTAAGGAACAGCTTAAAAAGAGAATCCTAATGTGATTTCTTTGTAATGGGTATGTTCCTTATCTTATCCTAGTGTCTAAACTTTTCTCCAAGGCTGGACCCCCAAATAATATTCCTTTACGTGCTAAGGGGTATGTAGAGAGTGGGATAGGTTTAATCAGTACACTAACCCTAACACGTACACTAACCCTAACCACTACCCTAACACTAACACGTACCCTAATCCTAACCCAGACCCTAAACCGAGACCTAACCCTAACACTAACCCTAACCCTAACCCTAACCCATACCCTACGCTGTACCCGAAGCCCTCCCCGAATCCGTAACCTAAGCCGTACCTTAAGCCTAACCCTAAGCCTAACCCTAACCCTAGGCTACCCTTGACTGCTTCTGCCTCCAATAGTTTTCCTAAGCACTAGTGTTTTAAGGAACAGCTTAAAAAGAGAATCCTAATGTGATTTCTTTATAATGGGTGTGTTCCTTATCTTATCCTAGTGTCTAAACTCTTCTCCATGGCTGGACCCCCAAATACTATTCCTTTACGTGCTAAGGGGTATTTAGAGAGTGGGATAGGTTTAATAACTACCCTAACCCTAACGCATACCCTAACCCTAACCCCTACCCTAACCCTAACACGTACCCTAATCCTAACCCGTACCCTAAACCTAGCCCTAAACCTAACACTAACTCTAACCCTAACGCTAACCCATACCCTACGCCGTACCCGAAGCCCTCCCCGAACCCGTACCGTCAGCCGTACCCTAAGCCTAACCCTAAGCCTAACCCTAACCCTAGGCTACCCTTTACTGCTTCTGCCTCCAATAGATTTCCTAAACACTAGTGTTTTAAGGAACAGCTTAAAAAGAGTATCCTAATGTGATTTCTTTATAATAGGTGTGTTCCTTATTTTATCCTAGTGTCTAAACTCTTCTCCATGGCTGGACCCCCAAATAATATTCCTTTACGTGCTAATGGGTATCTAGAGAGTGTGATAGGTTTAATAACTACCCTAACCCTAACGTGTACCCTAACCCTAACCCCAACCCTAACCCTAACACGTACCCTAATCCTAACCCGTACCCTAAACCTAGCCCTAACCCTAACACTAACCCTAACCCTAACCCTAACCCATACCTTACGCCGTACCCGAAGCCCTCCCCGAACCCGTACCCTAAGCCGTACCCTAAGCCTAACCCTAAGCCTTACCCTAACCCTAGGCTACCCTTGACTGCTTCTGCCTCCAATAGATTTTCTAAGCAGTAGTGTTTTAAGCAACAGCTTAAAAAGAGAATCCTAATGTGATTTCTTTATAATGGGTGTGTTCCTTATCTTATCCTAGTGTCTAAACTCTTCTCCATGCCTGGACCTCCAAATAATGTTCCTTTACGTGCTAAGGGGTATCTAGAGATTGGGATAGGTTTAATCACTACCCTAACCCTAACACGTACACTAACCCTAACCCCTACCCTAACCCTAACACGTACCCTAATCCTAACCCGTACCCTAAACCGAGCCCTAACCCTAACCCTAACCCATACCCCACGCCGTACCCGAAGCCCTCCCCGAACCCGTACCCTAAGCCGTACCCTAAGCCTAAACCTAAGCCTAACCCTAACCCTAGGCTACCCTTGACTGCTTCTGCCTCCAATAGATTTCCTAAGCACTAGTGTTTTAAGGAACAGCTTAAAAAGAGAATCCTAATGTGATTTCTTTATAATGGGTGTTTTCCTTATCTTATCATAGAGTCTAAACTCTTCTCCATGGCTGGACCCCAAAATAATATTCCTTTACGTGCTAAGGGGTATCTAGAGAGTGGGATAGGTTTAATAACTACCCTAACCCTAATGCGTACCCCACCCCTAACCCTTACCCTAAGCCTAACACGTATCCTAATCCTAACCCCTACCCTAAACGGAACCCTAAGCCTAACACTAACCCTAACCCTAACCCTAACCCATACCCTACGCCGTACTCGAAGCCCTCCCCGAACCCGTACCCTAAGCCTAACCCTAAGGCTAACCCTAACCCTAGGCTACCCTTGACTGCTTCTGCCTCCAATAGATTTCCTAAGCACTAGTGTTTTAAGGAACAGCTTAAAAAGAGAATCCTAATGTGATTTCTTTATAATGGGTATGTTCCTTATCTTATCCTAGTGTCTAAACTTTTCTCCATGGCTGGACCCCCAAATACTATTCCTTTACGTGCTAAGGGGTATCTAGAGAGTGGGATAGGTTTAATCAGTACACTAACCCTAACACGTACACTAACCCTAACCAATACCCTAACCCTAACACGTACCCTAATAGTAACCCAGACCCTAAGCCGAGCCCTAAACCTAACACTAACCCTAACCCTAACCCTAACCCATACCCTACGCTGTACCCGAAGCCCTCCCCGAACCCGTACCCTAAGCCATACCCTAAGCCTAACCCTAAGCCTAACCCTAACCCTAGGCTACCCTTGACTGCTTCTGCCTCCAATGGATTTTCTAAGCACTAGTGTTTTAAGGAACAGCTTAAAAAGAGAATCCTAATGTGATTTCTTTATAATGGGTGTGTTCCTTATCTTATCCTAGTGTCTAAACTCTTCTCCATGGCTGGACCTCCAAATAATGTTCCTTTAGTGCTAAGGGGTATCTAGAGAGTGGGATAGGTTTAATCACTACCCTAACCCTAACACGTACACTAAACCTAACCCCTACCCTAACCCTAACATGTACCCTAATCCTAACCCGTACCCTAAACCGAGCCCTAACCCTAACACTAACCCTAACCCTAACCCATACCCTACGCCATACACGAAGCCCTCCCTGAACCCGTACCCTAAGCAGTACCCTAAGCCTATCCCTAAGCCTAACCCTAACCCTAGGCTACCCTTGACTGCTTCTGCCTCCAATAGATTTCCTAAGCACTAGTGTTTTAAGGAACAGCTTAAAAAGAGAATCCTAATGTGATTTATTTATAATAGGTGTGTTCCTTATCTTATCCTAGTGTCTAAACTCTTCTCCATGGCTGGACCCCCAAATAATATTCCTTTACGTGCTAAGGGGTATCTAGAGAGTGGGATAGGTTTAATAACTACCCTAACCCTAATGCGTACCCCAACCCTAACCCCTACCCTAACCCTAACACGTATCCTAATCCTAACCCGTACCCTAAACGGAGCCCTAACCCTGACACTAACCCTAACCCTAACCCATACCCTACGCTGTACTCGAAGCTCTCCCCGAACCCGTACCCTAAGCCTAACCCAAAGGCTAACCCTAACCCTAGGCTACCCTTGACTGCTTCTGCCTCCAATAGATTTCCTAAGCACTAGTGTTTTAAGGAACAGCTTAAAAAGAGAATCCTAATGTGATTTCTTTGTAATGGGTATGTTCCTTATCTTATCCTAGTGTCTAAACTTTTCTCCAAGGCTGGACCCCCAAATAATATTCCTTTACGTGCTAAGGGGTATGTAGAGAGTGGGATAGGTTTAATCAGTACACTAACCCTAACACGTACACTAACCCTAACCACTACCCTAACACTAACACGTACCCTAATCCTAACCCAGACCCTAAACCGAGACCTAACCCTAACACTAACCCTAACCCTAACCCTAACCCATACCCTACGCTGTACCCGAAGCCCTCCCCGAATCCGTAACCTAAGCCGTACCTTAAGCCTAACCCTAAGCCTAACCCTAACCCTAGGCTACCCTTGACTGCTTCTGCCTCCAATAGTTTTCCTAAGCACTAGTGTTTTAAGGAACAGCTTAAAAAGAGAATCCTAATGTGATTTCTTTATAATGGGTGTGTTCCTTATCTTATCCTAGTGTCTAAACTCTTCTCCATGGCTGGACCCCCAAATACTATTCCTTTACGTGCTAAGGGGTATTTAGAGAGTGGGATAGGTTTAATAACTACCCTAACCCTAACGCATACCCTAACCCTAACCCCTACCCTAACCCTAACACGTACCCTAATCCTAACCCGTACCCTAAACCTAGCCCTAAACCTAACACTAACTCTAACCCTAACGCTAACCCATACCCTACGCCGTACCCGAAGCCCTCCCCGAACCCGTACCGTCAGCCGTACCCTAAGCCTAACCCTAAGCCTAACCCTAACCCTAGGCTACCCTTGACTGCTTCTGCCTCCAATAGATTTCCTAAACACTAGTGTTTTAAGGAACAGCTTAAAAAGAGTATCCTAATGTGATTTCTTTATAATAGGTGTGTTCCTTATTTTATCCTAGTGTCTAAACTCTTCTCCATGGCTGGACCCCCAAATAATATTCCTTTACGTGCTAATGGGTATCTAGAGAGTGTGATAGGTTTAATAACTACCCTAACCCTAACGTGTACCCTAACCCTAACCCCAACCCTAACCCTAACACGTACCCTAATCCTAACCCGTACCCTAAACCGAGCCCTAACCCTAACACTAACCCTAACCCTAACCCTAACCCATACCTTACGCCGTACCCGAAGCCCTCCCCGAACCCGTACCCTAAGCCGTACCCTAAGCCTAACCCTAAGCCTTACCCTAACCCTAGGCTACCCTTGACTGCTTCTGCCTCCAATAGATTTTCTAAGCAGTAGTGTTTTAAGCAACAGCTTAAAAAGAGAATCCTAATGTGATTTCTTTATAATGGGTGTGTTCCTTATCTTATCCTAGTGTCTAAACTCTTCTCCATGCCTGGACCTCCAAATAATGTTCCTTTACGTGCTAAGGGGTATCTAGAGATTGGGATAGGTTTAATCACTACCCTAACCCTAACACGTACACTAACCCTAACCCCTACCCTAACCCTAACACGTACCCTAATCCTAACCCGTACCCTAAACCGAGCCCTAACCCTAACCCTAACCCATACCCCACGCCGTACCCGAAGCCCTCCCCGAACCCGTACCCTAAGCCGTACCCTAAGCCTAACCCTAAGCCTAACCCTAACCCTAGGCTACCCTTGACTGCTTCTGCCTCCAATAGATTTCCTAAGCACTAGTGTTTTAAGGAACAGCTTAAAAAGAGAATCCTAATGTGATTTCTTTATAATGGGTGTTTTCCTTATCTTATCCTAGAGTCTAAACTCTTCTCCATGGCTGGACCCCAAAATAATATTCCTTTACGTGCTAAGGGGTATCTAGAGAATGGGATAGGTTTAATAACTATCCTAACCCTAATGCGTACCCCACCCCTAACCCCTACCCTAATCCTAACACGTATCCTAATCCTAACCCGTACCCTAAACGGAACCCTAAGCCTAACACTAACCCTAACCCTAACCCTAACCCATACCCTACGCCGTACTCGAAGCCCTCCCCGAACCCGTACCCTAAGCCTAACCCTAAGGCTAACCCTAACCCTAGGCTACCCTTGACTGCTTCTGCCTCCAATAGATTTCCTAAGCACTAGTGTTTTAAGGAACAGCTTAAAAAGAGAATCCTAATGTGATTTCTTTATAATGGGTATGTTCCTTATCTTATCCTAGTGTCTAAACTTTTCTCCATGGCTGGAACCCCAAATACTATTCCTTTACGTGCTAAGGGGTATCTAGAGAGTGGGATAGGTTTAATAACTACCCTAACCCTAACGCGTACCCTAACCCTAACCCCTACCCTAACCCTAACATGTACCCTAATCCTAACCCGTACCCTAAACCGAGCCCTAACCCTAACACTAACCCTAACCCTAAGCCTAAGCCATACCTTACGCCGTACCCGAAGCCCTCCCCGAACCCGTACCCTAAGCCGTACCCTAAGCCTAACCCTAAGCCTAACCCTAACCCTAGGCTACCCTTGACTCCTTCTGCCTCCAATGGATTTTCTAAGCACTAGTGTTTTAAGGAACAGCTGAAAAAGAGAATCCTAATGTGATTTCTTTATAATGGGTGTGTTCCTTATCTTATCCTAGTGTCTAAACTCTTCTCCATGGCTGGACCTCCAAATAATGTTCCTTTAGTGCTAAGGGGTATCTAGAGAGTGGGATAGGTTTAATCACTACCCTAACCCTAACACGTACACTAACCCTAACCCCTACCCTAACCCTAACATGTACCCTAATCCTAACCCGTACCCTAAACCGAGCCCTAACCCTAACACTAACCCTAACCCTAACCCTAAGCCATACCTTACGCCGTACCCGAAGCCCTCCCCGAACCCGTACCCTAAGCCGTACCCTAAGCCTAACCCTAAGCCTAACCCTAACCCTAGGCTACCCTTGACTGCTTCTGCCTCCAATGGATTTTCTAAGCACTACTGTTTTAAGGAACAGCTTAAAAAGAGAATCCTAATGTGATTTCTTTATAATGGGTGTGTTCCTTATCTTATCCTAGTGTCTAAACTCTTCTCCATGGCTGGACCTCCAAATAATGTTCCTTTACGTGCTAAGGGGTATCTAGAGAGTGGGATAGGTTTAATCACTACCCTAACCCTAACACGTACACTAACCCTAACCCCTACCCTAACCCTAACATGTACCCTAATCCTAACCCGTACCCTAAACCGAGCCCTAACCCTAACACTAACCCTAACCCTAACCCATACCCTACACCGTACCCGAAGCCCTCCCCGAACCCGTACCCTAAGCCGTACCCTAAGCCTAACCCTAAGCCTAACCCTAACCGTAGGCTACCCTTGACTGCTTCTGCCTCCAATAGAATTCCTAAGCACTAGTGTTTTAAGGAACAGCTTAAAAAGATAATCCAAATGTGATTTCTTTATAATGGGTGTGTTCCTGATCTTATCCTAGTGTCTAAACTCTTCTCCATGGCTGGACCCCCAAATAATATTCCTTTACGTGCTAAGGGGTATCTAGAGAGTGGGATAGGTTTAATAACTAACCTAACCCTAATGCGTACCCTAACCCTAACCCCTCCCCTAACCCTAACACGTACCCTAATCCTAATTCGTACCCTAAACCGAGCCCTAACCCTAACACTAACCCTAACCCTAACCCTAACCCATACCCTACGCCGTACCCGAACCCCTCACCGAACCCGTACCCTAAGCCGTACCCTAAGCCTAACCCCAAGCCTAACCCTAACCCTAGGCTACACTTGACTGCTTCTGCCTCCAATAGATTTCCTAAGCACTAGTGTTTTAAGGAACAGCTTAAAAAGAGAATCCTAATGTGATTTCTTTATAATGGGTGTGTTCCTTATCTTATCCTAGTGTCTAAACTCTTCTCCATGGCTGGACCTCCAAATAATGTTCCTTTAGTGCTAAGGGGTATCTAGAGAGTGGGATAGGTTTAATCACTACCCTAACCCTCACACGTACACTAACCCTAACCCCTACCCTAACCCTAACATGTACCCTAATCCTAACCCGTACCCTAAACCGAGCCCTAACCCTAACACTAACCCTAACCCTAACCCATACCCTACGCCGTACCCGAAGCCCTCCCTGAACCCGTACCCTAAGCCGTACCCTAAGCCTAACCCTAAGCCTAACCCTAACCCTAGGCTACCCTTGACTGCTTCTGCCTCCAATAGATTTCCTAAGCACTAGTGTTTTAAGGAACAGCTTAAAAAGAGAATCCTAATGTGATTTCTTTATAATGGGTGTGTTCCTTATCTTATCCTAGTGTCTAAACTCTTCTCCATGGCTGGACCCCCAAATAATATTCCTTTACGTGCTAAGGGGTATCTAGAGAGTGGGATAGGTTTAATAACTACCCTAACCCTAATGCGTACCCCAACCCTAACCCCTACCCTAACCCTAACACGTATCCTAATCCTAACCCGTACCCTAAACGGAGCCCTAACCCTGACACTAACCCTAACCCTAACCCATACCCTACGCTGTACTCGAAGCTCTCCCCGAACCCGTACCCTAAGCCTAACCCTAAGGCTAACCCTAACCCTAGGCTACCCTTGACTGCTTCTGCCTCCAATAGATTTCCTAAGCACTAGTGTTTTAAGGAACAGCTTAAAAAGAGAATCCTAATGTGATTTCTTTGTAATGGGTATGTTCCTTATCTTATCCTAGTGTCTAAACTTTTCTCCAAGGCTGGACCCCCAAATAATATTCCTTTACGTGCTAAGGGGTATGTAGAGAGTGGGATAGGTTTAATCAGTACACTAACCCTAACACGTACACTAACCCTAACCACTACCCTAACACTAACACGTACCCTAATCCTAACCCAGACCCTAAACCGAGACCTAACCCTAACACTAACCCTAACCCTAACCCTAACCCATACCCTACGCTGTACCCGAAGCCCTCCCCGAATCCGTAACCTAAGCCGTACCTTAAGCCTAACCCTAAGCCTAACCCTAACCCTAGGCTACCCTTGACTGCTTCTGCCTCCAATAGTTTTCCTAAGCACTAGTGTTTTAAGGAACAGCTTAAAAAGAGAATCCTAATGTGATTTCTTTATAATGGGTGTGTTCCTTATCTTATCCTAGTGTCTAAACTCTTCTCCATGGCTGGACCCCCAAATACTATTCCTTTACGTGCTAAGGGGTATTTAGAGAGTGGGATAGGTTTAATAACTACCCTAACCCTAACGCATACCCTAACCCTAACCCCTACCCTAACCCTAACACGTACCCTAATCCTAACCCGTACCCTAAACCTAGCCCTAAACCTAACACTAACTCTAACCCTAACGCTAACCCATACCCTACGCCGTACCCGAAGCCCTCCCCGAACCCGTACCGTCAGCCGTACCCTAAGCCTAACCCTAAGCCTAACCCTAACCCTAGGCTACCCTTGACTGCTTCTGCCTCCAATAGATTTCCTAAACACTAGTGTTTTAAGGAACAGCTTAAAAAGAGTATCCTAATGTGATTTCTTTATAATAGGTGTGTTCCTTATTTTATCCTAGTGTCTAAACTCTTCTCCATGGCTGGACCCCCAAATAATATTCCTTTACGTGCTAATGGGTATCTAGAGAGTGTGATAGGTTTAATAACTACCCTAACCCTAACGTGTACCCTAACCCTAACCCCAACCCTAACCCTAACACGTACCCTAATCCTAACCCGTACCCTAAACCGAGCCCTAACCCTAACACTAACCCTAACCCTAACCCTAACCCATACCTTACGCCGTACCCGAAGCCCTCCCCGAACCCGTACCCTAAGCCGTACCCTAAGCCTAACCCTAAGCCTTACCCTAACCCTAGGCTACCCTTGACTGCTTCTGCCTCCAATAGATTTTCTAAGCAGTAGTGTTTTAAGCAACAGCTTAAAAAGAGAATCCTAATGTGATTTCTTTATAATGGGTGTGTTCCTTATCTTATCCTAGTGTCTAAACTCTTCTCCATGCCTGGACCTCCAAATAATGTTCCTTTACGTGCTAAGGGGTATCTAGAGATTGGGATAGGTTTAATCACTACCCTAACCCTAACACGTACACTAACCCTAACCCCTACCCTAACCCTAACACGTACCCTAATCCTAACCCGTACCCTAAACCGAGCCCTAACCCTAACCCTAACCCATACCCCACGCCGTACCCGAAGCCCTCCCCGAACCCGTACCCTAAGCCGTACCCTAAGCCTAACCCTAAGCCTAACCCTAACCCTAGGCTACCCTTGACTGCTTCTGCCTCCAATAGATTTCCTAAGCACTAGTGTTTTAAGGAACAGCTTAAAAAGAGAATCCTAATGTGATTTCTTTATAATGGGTGTTTTCCTTATCTTATCCTAGAGTCTAAACTCTTCTCCATGGCTGGACCCCAAAATAATATTCCTTTACGTGCTAAGGGGTATCTAGAGAATGGGATAGGTTTAATAACTATCCTAACCCTAATGCGTACCCCACCCCTAACCCCTACCCTAATCCTAACACGTATCCTAATCCTAACCCGTACCCTAAACGGAACCCTAAGCCTAACACTAACCCTAACCCTAACCCTAACCCATACCCTACGCCGTACTCGAAGCCCTCCCCGAACCCGTACCCTAAGCCTAACCCTAAGGCTAACCCTAACCCTAGGCTACCCTTGACTGCTTCTGCCTCCAATAGATTTCCTAAGCACTAGTGTTTTAAGGAACAGCTTAAAAAGAGAATCCTAATGTGATTTCTTTATAATGGGTATGTTCCTTATCTTATCCTAGTGTCTAAACTTTTCTCCATGGCTGGAACCCCAAATACTATTCCTTTACGTGCTAAGGGGTATCTAGAGAGTGGGATAGGTTTAATAACTACCCTAACCCTAACGCGTACCCTAACCCTAACCCCTACCCTAACCCTAACATGTACCCTAATCCTAACCCGTACCCTAAACCGAGCCCTAACCCTAACACTAACCCTAACCCTAAGCCTAAGCCATACCTTACGCCGTACCCGAAGCCCTCCCCGAACCCGTACCCTAAGCCGTACCCTAAGCCTAACCCTAAGCCTAACCCTAACCCTAGGCTACCCTTGACTCCTTCTGCCTCCAATGGATTTTCTAAGCACTAGTGTTTTAAGGAACAGCTGAAAAAGAGAATCCTAATGTGATTTCTTTATAATGGGTGTGTTCCTTATCTTATCCTAGTGTCTAAACTCTTCTCCATGGCTGGACCTCCAAATAATGTTCCTTTAGTGCTAAGGGGTATCTAGAGAGTGGGATAGGTTTAATCACTACCCTAACCCTAACACGTACACTAACCCTAACCCCTACCCTAACCCTAACATGTACCCTAATCCTAACCCGTACCCTAAACCGAGCCCTAACCCTAACACTAACCCTAACCCTAACCCTAAGCCATACCTTACGCCGTACCCGAAGCCCTCCCCGAACCCGTACCCTAAGCCGTACCCTAAGCCTAACCCTAAGCCTAACCCTAACCCTAGGCTACCCTTGACTGCTTCTGCCTCCAATGGATTTTCTAAGCACTACTGTTTTAAGGAACAGCTTAAAAAGAGAATCCTAATGTGATTTCTTTATAATGGGTGTGTTCCTTATCTTATCCTAGTGTCTAAACTCTTCTCCATGGCTGGACCTCCAAATAATGTTCCTTTACGTGCTAAGGGGTATCTAGAGAGTGGGATAGGTTTAATCACTACCCTAACCCTAACACGTACACTAACCCTAACCCCTACCCTAACCCTAACATGTACCCTAATCCTAACCCGTACCCTAAACCGAGCCCTAACCCTAACACTAACCCTAACCCTAACCCATACCCTACACCGTACCCGAAGCCCTCCCCGAACCCGTACCCTAAGCCGTACCCTAAGCCTAACCCTAAGCCTAACCCTAACCGTAGGCTACCCTTGACTGCTTCTGCCTCCAATAGAATTCCTAAGCACTAGTGTTTTAAGGAACAGCTTAAAAAGATAATCCAAATGTGATTTCTTTATAATGGGTGTGTTCCTGATCTTATCCTAGTGTCTAAACTCTTCTCCATGGCTGGACCCCCAAATAATATTCCTTTACGTGCTAAGGGGTATCTAGAGAGTGGGATAGGTTTAATAACTAACCTAACCCTAATGCGTACCCTAACCCTAACCCCTCCCCTAACCCTAACACGTACCCTAATCCTAATTCGTACCCTAAACCGAGCCCTAACCCTAACACTAACCCTAACCCTAACCCTAACCCATACCCTACGCCGTACCCGAACCCCTCACCGAACCCGTACCCTAAGCCGTACCCTAAGCCTAACCCCAAGCCTAACCCTAACCCTAGGCTACACTTGACTGCTTCTGCCTCCAATAGATTTCCTAAGCACTAGTGTTTTAAGGAACAGCTTAAAAAGAGAATCCTAATGTGATTTCTTTATAATGGGTGTGTTCCTTATCTTATCCTAGTGTCTAAACTCTTCTCCATGGCTGGACCTCCAAATAATGTTCCTTTAGTGCTAAGGGGTATCTAGAGAGTGGGATAGGTTTAATCACTACCCTAACCCTCACACGTACACTAACCCTAACCCCTACCCTAACCCTAACATGTACCCTAATCCTAACCCGTACCCTAAACCGAGCCCTAACCCTAACACTAACCCTAACCCTAACCCATACCCTACGCCGTACCCGAAGCCCTCCCTGAACCCGTACCCTAAGCCGTACCCTAAGCCTAACCCTAAGCCTAACCCTAACCCTAGGCTACCCTTGACTGCTTCTGCCTCCAATAGATTTCCTAAGCACTAGTGTTTTAAGGAACAGCTTAAAAAGAGAATCCTAATGTGATTTCTTTATAATGGGTGTGTTCCTTATCTTATCCTAGTGTCTAAACTCTTCTCCATGGCTGGACCCCCAAATAATATTCCTTTACGTGCTATGGGGTATCTAGAGAGTGGGATAGGTTTAATAACTACCCTAACCCTAATGCGTACCCCAACCCTAACCCCTACCCTAACCCTAACACGTATCCTAATCCTAACCCGTACCCTAAACGGAGCCCTAACCCTAACACTAACCCTAACCCTAACCCATACCCTATGCCGTACTCCAAGCCCTCCCCGAACCCGTACTCTAAGCCTAACCCTAAGGCTAACCCTAACCCTAGGCTACCCTTGACTGCTTCTGCCTCCAATAGATTTCCTAAGCACTAGTGTTTTAAGGAACAGCTTAAAAAGAGAATCCTAATGTGATTTCTTTGTAATGGGTATGTTCCTTATCTTATCCTAGTGTCTAAACTTTTCTCCATGGCTGGACCCCCAAATACTATTCCTTTACGTGCTAAGGGGTATCTAGAGAGTGGGATAGGTTTAATCAGTACACTAACCCTAACACGTACACTAACCCTAACCACTACCCTAACCCTAACACGTACCCTAATCCTAACCCAGACCCTAAACCGAGCCCTAACCCTAACACTAACCCTAACCCTAACCCTAACCCATACCCTACGCTGTACCCAAAGCCCTCCCCGAACCCGTAACCTAAGCCGTACCCTAAGCCTAACCATAAGCCTAACCCTAACCCTAGGCTACCCTTGACTGCTTCTGCCTCCAATAGTTTTCCTAAGCACTAGTGTTTTAAGGAACAGCTTAAAAAGAGAATCCTAATGTGATTTCTTTATAATGGGTGTCTTCCTTATCTTATCCTAGTGTCTAAACTCTTCTCCATGGCTGGACCCCCAAATACTATTCCTTTACGTGCTAAGGGGTATTTAGAGAGTGGGATAGGTTTAATAACTACCCTAACCCTAACGCATACCCTAACCCTAACCCCTACCCTAACCCTAACATGTACCCTAATCCTAACCCGTACCCTAAACCTAGCCCTAAACCTAACACTAACCCTAACCCTAACCCTAACCCATACCCTACGCCGTATCCGAAGCCCTCCCCGAACCCGTACCTTAAGCCTAACCCTAAGCCTAACCCTAACCCTAGGCTACCCTTGACTGCTTCTGCCTCCAATAGATTTCTTAAGCACTAGTGTTTTAAGGAATAGCTTAAAAAGAGTATCCTAATGTGATTTCTTTATAATAGGTGTGTTCCTTATCTTATCCTAGTGTCTAAACTCTTCTCCATGGCTGGACCCCCAAATACTATTCCTTTACGTGCTAAGGGGTATCTAGAGAGTGTGATAGGTTTAATAACTACCCTAACCCTAACGCGTACCCTAACCCTAACCCCTACCCTAACCCTAACATGTACCCTAATCCTAACCCGTACCCTAAACCGAGCCCTAACCCTAACACTAACCCTAATCCTAACCCATACCCTACGCCGTACCCGAAGCCCTCCCTGAACCCGTACCCTAAGCCGTACCCTAAGCCTAACCCTAAGCCTAACCCTAACCCTAGGCTACCCTTGACTGCTTCTGCCTCCAATAGATTTCCTAAGCACTAGTGTTTTAAGGAACAGCTTAAAAAGAGAATCCTAATGTGATTTCTTTATAATGGGTGTGTTCCTTATCTTATCCTAGTGTCTAAACTCTTCTCCATGGCTGGACCTCCAAATAATGTTCCTTTACGTGCTAAGGGGTATCTAGAGAGTGGGATAGGTTTAATCACTACCCTAACCCTAACACGTACACTAACCCTAACCCCTACCCTAACCCTATCATGTACCCTAATCCTAACCCGTACCCTAAACCGAGCCCTAACCCTAACACTAACCCTAACCCTAACCCATACCCTACGCCGTACCCGAAGCCCTCCCCGAACCCGTACCCTAAGCAGTACCCTAAGCCTAACCCTAAGCCTAACCCTAACCCTAGGCTACCCTTGACTGCTTCTGCCTCCAATAGAATTCCTAAGCACTAGTGTTTTAAGGAACAGCTTAAAAAGATAATCCTAATGTGATTTCTTTATAATGGGTGTGTTCCTGATCTTATCCTAGTGTCTAAACTCTTCTCCATGGCTGGACCCCCAAATAATATTCCTTTACGTGCTAAGGGGTATCTAGAGAGTGGGATACGTTTAATAACTAACCTAACCCTAATGCGTACCCTAACCCTAACCCCTCCCCTAACCCTAACACGTACCCTAATCCTAATCCGTACCCTAAACCGAGCCCTAACTCTAACACTAACCCTAACCCTAACCCTAACCCATACCCTACACCGTACCCGAACCCCTCCCCGAACCCGTACCCTAAGCCGTACCCTAAGCCTAACCCCAAGCCTAACCCTAACCCTAGGCTACACTTGACTGCTTCTGCCTCCAATAGATTTCCTAAGCACTAGTGTTTTAAGGAACAGCTTAAAAAGAGAATCCTAATGTGATTTCTTTATAATGGGTGTGTTCCTTATCTTATCCTAGTGTCTAAACTCTTCTCCATGGCTGGACCTCCAAATAATGTTCCTTTAGTGCTAAGGGGTATCTAGAGAGTGGGATAGGTTTAATCACTACCCTAACCCTCACACGTACACTAACCCTAACCCCTACCCTAACCCTAACATGTACCCTAATCCTAACCCGTACCCTAAACCGAGCCCTAACCCTAACACTAACCCTAACCCTAACCCATACCCTACGCCGTACCCAAAGCCCTCCCTGAACCCGTACCGTAAGCCGTACCCTAAGCCTAACCCTAAGCCTAACCCTAACCCTAGGCTACCCTTGACTGCTTCTGCCTCCAATAGATTTCCTAAGCACTAGTGTTTTAAGGAACAGCTTAAAAAGAGAATCCTAATGTGATTTCTTTATAATGGGTGTGTTCCTTATCTTATCCTAGTGTCTAAACTCTTCTCCATGGCTGGACCCCCAAATAATATTCCTTTACGTGCTATGGGGTATCTAGAGAGTGGGATAGGTTTAATAACTACCCTAACCCTAATGTGTACCCCAACCCTAACCCCTACCCTAACCCTAACACGTATCCTAATCCTAACCCGTACCCTAAACGGAGCCCTAACCCTAACACTAACCCTAACCCTAACCCATACCCTACGCCGTACTCGAAGCCCTCCCCGAACCCGTACTCTAAGCCTAACCCTAAGGCTAACCCTAACCCTAGGCTACCCTTGACTGCTTCTGCCTCCAATAGATTTCCTAAGCACTAGTGTTTTAAGGAACAGCTTAAAAAGAGAATCCTAATGTGATTTCTTTGTAATGGGTATGTTCCTTATCTTATCCTAGTGTCTAAACTTTTCTCCATGGCTGGACCCCCAAATACTATTCCTTTACGTGCTAAGGGGTATCTAGAGAGTGGGATAGGTTTAATCAGTACACTAACCCTAACACGTACTCTAACCCTAACCACTACCCTAACCCTAACACGTACCCTAATCCTAACCCAGACCCTAAACCGAGCCCTAACCCTAACACTAACCCTAACCCTAACCCTAACCCATACCCTACGCTGTACCCGAAGCCCTCCCCGAACCCGTAACCTAAGCCGTACCCTAAGCCTAACCCTAAGCCTAACCCTAACCCTAGGCTACCCTTGACTGCTTCTGCCTCCAATAGTTTTCCTAAACACTAGTGTTTTAAGGAACAGCTTAAAAAGAGAATCCTAATGTGATTTCTTTATAATGGGTGTGTTCCTTATCTTATCCTAGTGTCTAAACTCTTCTCCATGGCTGGACCCCCAAATACTATTCCTTTACGTGCTAAGGGGTATTTAGAGAGAGGGATAGGTTTAATAACTACCCTAACCCTAACGCATACCCTAACCCTAACCCCTACCCTAACCCTAACACGTACCCTAATCCTAACCCGTACCCTAAACCTAGCCCTAAACCTAACACTAACCCTAACCCTAACCCTAACCCACACCCTACGCCGTACCCGAAGCCCTCCCCGAACCCGTACCCTCAGCCGTACCCTAAGGCTAACCCTAAGCCTAACCCTAACCCTAGGCTACCCTTGACTGCTTCTGCCTCCAATAGATTTCCTAAGCACTAGTGTTTTAAGGCACAGCATAAAAAGAGTATCCTAATGTGATTTCTTTATAATAGGTGTGTTCCTTATCTTATCCTAGTGTCTAAACTCTTCTCCATGGCTGGACCCCCAAATACTATTCCTTTACGTGCTAAGGGGTATCTAGAGAGTGTGATAGGTTTAATAACTACCCTAACCCTAACGCGTACCCTAACCCTAACCCCTACCCTAACCCTAACATGTACCCTAATCCTAACCCGTACCCTAAACCGAGCCCTAACCCTAACACTAACCCTAACCCTAACCCATACCCTACGGCGTACCCGAAGCCCTCCCCGAACCCGTACCCTAAGCCGTACCCTAAGGCTAACTCTAAGCCTAAACCTAACCCTAGGCTACCCTTGACTGCTTCTGCCTCCAATAGATTTCCTAAGCACTAGTGTTTTAAGGAACAGCTTAAAAAGAGAATCCTAAAGTGATTTCTTTATAATGGGTGTGTTCCTTATCTTATCCTAGTGTCTAAACTCTTCTCCATGGCTGGACCCCCAAATAATATTCCTTTATGTGCTAAGGGGTATCTAGAGAGTGGGATAGGTTTAATAACTACCCTAACCCTAATGCGTACCCCAACCCTAACCCCTACCCTAACCCTAACACGTATCCTAATCCTAACCCGTACCCTAAACGGAGCCCTAACCCTAACACTAACCCTAACCCTAACCCTAACCCATACCCTACGCCGTAATCGAAGCCCTCCCCGAACCCGTACCCTAAGCCTAACCCTAAGGCTAACCCTAACCCTAGGCTACCCTTGACAGCTTCTGCCTCCAATGGATTTCCTAAGCACTAGTGTTTTAAGGAACAGCTTAAAAAGAGAATCCTAATGTGATTTCTTTATAATGGGTGTGTTCCTTTTCTTATCCTAGTGTCTAAACTCTTCTCCAATGCTGGACCTCCAAATAATGTTCCTTTACGTGCTAAGGGGTATCTAGAGAGTGGGATAGGTTTAATCACTACCCTAACCCTAACACGTACACTAACCCTATCCCCTACCCTAACCCTAACATGTACCCTAATCCTAACCCGTACCCTAAACCGAGCCCTAACCCTAACACTAACCCTAACCCTAACCCATACCCTACGCCGTACCCGAAGCCCTCCCCGAACCCGTACCCTAAGCCGTACCCTAAGCCTAACCCTAAGGCTAACCATAACCCTAGGCTACCCTTGACTGCTTCTGCCTCCAATAGATTTCCTAAGCACTAGTGTTTTAAGGAACAGCTTAAAAAGAGAATCCTAATGTGATTTCTTTGTAATGGGTATGTTCCTTATCTTATCCTAGTGTCTAAACTCTTCTCCATGGCTGGACCCCCAAATAATATTCCTTTACGTGCTAAGGGGTATCTAGAGAGTGGGATAGGTTTAATCAGTACACTAACCCTAACAGGTACACTAACCCTAACCACTACCCTAACCCTAACACGTACCCTAATCCTAACCCAGACCCTAAACCGAGCCCTAAGCCTAACACTAACCCTAACCCTAACCCTAACCCATACACTACGCTGTACCCGAAGCCCTCCCCGAACCCGTAACCTAAGCCGTACCCTAAGCCTAACCCTAAGCCTAACCCTAACCCTAGGCTACCCTTGACTGCTTCTGCCTCCAATAGATTTCCTAAGCACTAGTGTTTTAAGGAACAGCTTAAAAAGAGAATCCTAATGTGATTTCTTTATAATGGGTGTGTTCCTTATCTTATCCTAGTGTCTAAACTCTTCTCCATGGCTGGACCCCCAAATAATATTCCTTTACGTGCTAAGGGGTATTTAGAGAGTGGGATAGGTTTAATAACTACCCTAACCCTAACGCATACCCTAACCCTAACCCCTACCCTAACCCTAACACGTACCCTAATCCTAACCCGTACCCTAAACCTAGCCCTAAACCTAACACTAACCCTAACCCTAACCCTAACCCATAACCTACGCCGTACCCAAAGCCCTCCCCGAACCCGTACCCTAAGCCGTACCCTAAGCCTAACCCTAAGCCTAACCCTAACCCTAGGCTACCCTTGACTGCTTCTGCCTCCAATAGATTTCCTAAGCACTAGTGTTTTAAGGAACAGCTTAAAAAGAGAATCCTAATGTGATTTCTTTATAATAGGTGTGTTCCTTATCTTATCCTAGTGTCTAAACTCTTCTCCATGGCTGGACCCCCAAATAATATTCCTTTACGTGCTAAGGGGTATCTAGAGAGTGTGATAGGTTTAATAACGACCCTAACCCTAACGCGTACCCTAACCCTAACCCCTACCCTAACCCTAACACGTACCCTAATCCTATCCCGTACCCTAAACGGAGCCCTAACCCTAACACTAACCCAAACCCTAACCCTAACCCATACCCTCCACCGTACACGAACCCCTCCCCGAACCCGTACCCTAAGCCTAACCCTAAGCCTAACCATAAGCCTACGCTACCCTTGACTGCTTCTGCCTCCAATAGATTTCCTTAGCACTAGTGTTTTAAGGAACAGCTTAAAAAGAGAATCCTAATGTGATTTCTTTATAATGTGTGTGTTCCTAATATTATCTTAGTGTCTAAACTCTTCTCCATGGCTGGACCCCCAAATAATACTCCTTTACGTGCTAAGGGGTATCTAGAGGTGGGATAGGTTTAATAATTACCCTAACCCTAACGCGTACCCTAAACCTAACCCCTACCCTAACCCTAAAACGTACCCTAATCCTAACCCGTACCCTAAACCGAGCCCTAACCCTAAAACTAAGCCTAACCCTAACCATAACCCATACCCTACACCGTACCCGAAGCCCTCACCGAACCCGTACCCTAAGCCGTACCCTAAGCCTAACCCTAAGCCTAACCCTAACCCTAGGCTACCCTTGACTGCTTCTGCCTCCAATAGATTTCCTAAGCACTAGTGTTTTAAGGAACAGCTTAAAAAGAGAATCCTAATGTGATTTCTTTATAATGGGTGTGTTCCTTATCTTATCCTAGTGTCTAAACTCTTCTCCATGGCTGGACCTCCAAATAATGTTCCTTTAGTGCTAAGGGGTATCTAGAGAGTGGGATAGGTTTAATCACTACCCTAACCCTCACACGTACACTAACCCTAACCCCTACCCTAACCCTAACATGTACCCTAATCCTAACCCGTACCCTAAACCGAGCCCTAACCCTAACACTAACCCTAACCCTAACCCATACCCTACGCCGTACCCAAAGCCCTCCCTGAACCCGTACCGTAAGCCGTACCCTAAGCCTAACCCTAAGCCTAACCCTAACCCTAGGCTACCCTTGACTGCTTCTGCCTCCAATAGATTTCCTAAGCACTAGTGTTTTAAGGAACAGCTTAAAAAGAGAATCCTAATGTGATTTCTTTATAATGGGTGTGTTCCTTATCTTATCCTAGTGTCTAAACTCTTCTCCATGGCTGGACCCCCAAATAATATTCCTTTACGTGCTATGGGGTATCTAGAGAGTGGGATAGGTTTAATAACTACCCTAACCCTAATGTGTACCCCAACCCTAACCCCTACCCTAACCCTAACACGTATCCTAATCCTAACCCGTACCCTAAACGGAGCCCTAACCCTAACACTAACCCTAACCCTAACCCATACCCTACGCCGTACTCGAAGCCCTCCCCGAACCCGTACTCTAAGCCTAACCCTAAGGCTAACCCTAACCCTAGGCTACCCTTGACTGCTTCTGCCTCCAATAGATTTCCTAAGCACTAGTGTTTTAAGGAACAGCTTAAAAAGAGAATCCTAATGTGATTTCTTTGTAATGGGTATGTTCCTTATCTTATCCTAGTGTCTAAACTTTTCTCCATGGCTGGACCCCCAAATACTATTCCTTTACGTGCTAAGGGGTATCTAGAGAGTGGGATAGGTTTAATCAGTACACTAACCCTAACACGTACTCTAACCCTAACCACTACCCTAACCCTAACACGTACCCTAATCCTAACCCAGACCCTAAACCGAGCCCTAACCCTAACACTAACCCTAACCCTAACCCTAACCCATACCCTACGCTGTACCCGAAGCCCTCCCCGAACCCGTAACCTAAGCCGTACCCTAAGCCTAACCCTAAGCCTAACCCTAACCCTAGGCTACCCTTGACTGCTTCTGCCTCCAATAGTTTTCCTAAACACTAGTGTTTTAAGGAACAGCTTAAAAAGAGAATCCTAATGTGATTTCTTTATAATGGGTGTGTTCCTTATCTTATCCTAGTGTCTAAACTCTTCTCCATGGCTGGACCCCCAAATACTATTCCTTTACGTGCTAAGGGGTATTTAGAGAGAGGGATAGGTTTAATAACTACCCTAACCCTAACGCATACCCTAACCCTAACCCCTACCCTAACCCTAACACGTACCCTAATCCTAACCCGTACCCTAAACCTAGCCCTAAACCTAACACTAACCCTAACCCTAACCCTAACCCACACCCTACGCCGTACCCGAAGCCCTCCCCGAACCCGTACCCTCAGCCGTACCCTAAGGCTAACCCTAAGCCTAACCCTAACCCTAGGCTACCCTTGACTGCTTCTGCCTCCAATAGATTTCCTAAGCACTAGTGTTTTAAGGCACAGCATAAAAAGAGTATCCTAATGTGATTTCTTTATAATAGGTGTGTTCCTTATCTTATCCTAGTGTCTAAACTCTTCTCCATGGCTGGACCCCCAAATACTATTCCTTTACGTGCTAAGGGGTATCTAGAGAGTGTGATAGGTTTAATAACTACCCTAACCCTAACGCGTACCCTAACCCTAACCCCTACCCTAACCCTAACATGTACCCTAATCCTAACCCGTACCCTAAACCGAGCCCTAACCCTAACACTAACCCTAACCCTAACCCATACCCTACGGCGTACCCGAAGCCCTCCCCGAACCCGTACCCTAAGCCGTACCCTAAGGCTAACTCTAAGCCTAAACCTAACCCTAGGCTACCCTTGACTGCTTCTGCCTCCAATAGATTTCCTAAGCACTAGTGTTTTAAGGAACAGCTTAAAAAGAGAATCCTAAAGTGATTTCTTTATAATGGGTGTGTTCCTTATCTTATCCTAGTGTCTAAACTCTTCTCCATGGCTGGACCCCCAAATAATATTCCTTTATGTGCTAAGGGGTATCTAGAGAGTGGGATAGGTTTAATAACTACCCTAACCCTAATGCGTACCCCAACCCTAACCCCTACCCTAACCCTAACACGTATCCTAATCCTAACCCGTACCCTAAACGGAGCCCTAACCCTAACACTAACCCTAACCCTAACCCTAACCCATACCCTACGCCGTAATCGAAGCCCTCCCCGAACCCGTACCCTAAGCCTAACCCTAAGGCTAACCCTAACCCTAGGCTACCCTTGACAGCTTCTGCCTCCAATGGATTTCCTAAGCACTAGTGTTTTAAGGAACAGCTTAAAAAGAGAATCCTAATGTGATTTCTTTATAATGGGTGTGTTCCTTTTCTTATCCTAGTGTCTAAACTCTTCTCCAATGCTGGACCTCCAAATAATGTTCCTTTACGTGCTAAGGGGTATCTAGAGAGTGGGATAGGTTTAATCACTACCCTAACCCTAACACGTACACTAACCCTATCCCCTACCCTAACCCTAACATGTACCCTAATCCTAACCCGTACCCTAAACCGAGCCCTAACCCTAACACTAACCCTAACCCTAACCCATACCCTACGCCGTACCCGAAGCCCTCCCCGAACCCGTACCCTAAGCCGTACCCTAAGCCTAACCCTAAGGCTAACCATAACCCTAGGCTACCCTTGACTGCTTCTGCCTCCAATAGATTTCCTAAGCACTAGTGTTTTAAGGAACAGCTTAAAAAGAGAATCCTAATGTGATTTCTTTGTAATGGGTATGTTCCTTATCTTATCCTAGTGTCTAAACTCTTCTCCATGGCTGGACCCCCAAATAATATTCCTTTACGTGCTAAGGGGTATCTAGAGAGTGGGATAGGTTTAATCAGTACACTAACCCTAACAGGTACACTAACCCTAACCACTACCCTAACCCTAACACGTACCCTAATCCTAACCCAGACCCTAAACCGAGCCCTAAGCCTAACACTAACCCTAACCCTAACCCTAACCCATACACTACGCTGTACCCGAAGCCCTCCCCGAACCCGTAACCTAAGCCGTACCCTAAGCCTAACCCTAAGCCTAACCCTAACCCTAGGCTACCCTTGACTGCTTCTGCCTCCAATAGATTTCCTAAGCACTAGTGTTTTAAGGAACAGCTTAAAAAGAGAATCCTAATGTGATTTCTTTATAATGGGTGTGTTCCTTATCTTATCCTAGTGTCTAAACTCTTCTCCATGGCTGGACCCCCAAATAATATTCCTTTACGTGCTAAGGGGTATTTAGAGAGTGGGATAGGTTTAATAACTACCCTAACCCTAACGCATACCCTAACCCTAACCCCTACCCTAACCCTAACACGTACCCTAATCCTAACCCGTACCCTAAACCTAGCCCTAAACCTAACACTAACCCTAACCCTAACCCTAACCCATAACCTACGCCGTACCCAAAGCCCTCCCCGAACCCGTACCCTAAGCCGTACCCTAAGCCTAACCCTAAGCCTAACCCTAACCCTAGGCTACCCTTGACTGCTTCTGCCTCCAATAGATTTCCTAAGCACTAGTGTTTTAAGGAACAGCTTAAAAAGAGAATCCTAATGTGATTTCTTTATAATAGGTGTGTTCCTTATCTTATCCTAGTGTCTAAACTCTTCTCCATGGCTGGACCCCCAAATAATATTCCTTTACGTGCTAAGGGGTATCTAGAGAGTGTGATAGGTTTAATAACGACCCTAACCCTAACGCGTACCCTAACCCTAACCCCTACCCTAACCCTAACACGTACCCTAATCCTATCCCGTACCCTAAACGGAGCCCTAACCCTAACACTAACCCAAACCCTAACCCTAACCCATACCCTCCACCGTACACGAACCCCTCCCCGAACCCGTACCCTAAGCCTAACCCTAAGCCTAACCATAAGCCTACGCTACCCTTGACTGCTTCTGCCTCCAATAGATTTCCTTAGCACTAGTGTTTTAAGGAACAGCTTAAAAAGAGAATCCTAATGTGATTTCTTTATAATGTGTGTGTTCCTAATATTATCTTAGTGTCTAAACTCTTCTCCATGGCTGGACCCCCAAATAATACTCCTTTACGTGCTAAGGGGTATCTAGAGGTGGGATAGGTTTAATAATTACCCTAACCCTAACGCGTACCCTAAACCTAACCCCTACCCTAACCCTAAAACGTACCCTAATCCTAACCCGTACCCTAAACCGAGCCCTAACCCTAAAACTAAGCCTAACCCTAACCATAACCCATACCCTACACCGTACCCGAAGCCCTCACCGAACCCGTACCCTAAGCCGTACCCTAAGCCTAACCCTAAGCCTAACCCTAATCCTAGGCTACCCTTGACTGCTTCTGCCTCCAATAGATTTCCTAAACACTAGTGTTTTAAGGAACAGCTTAAAAAGAGAATCCTAATGAGATTTCTTTATAATGGGTGTGTTCCTTATCTTATCCTAGTGTCCAAACTCTTCTCCATGGCTGGACCCCCAAATAATATTCCTTTACGTGCTAAGGGGTATCTAGAGAGTGGGATAGGTTTAATAACTACCCTAACCCTAACCCCTACCCGAACCCTAACACGTACCCTAATCCTAACCCGTACCCTAAACCGAGCCCTAACCCTAACACTAACCCTAACCCTAACCCTAACCCATACCCTACGCCGTACCCGAAGCCCTCCCCGAACCCGTACCCTAAGCCGTACCCTAAGCCTAACCCTAACCCTAGGCTACCCTTGACTGCTTCTGCCTCCAATAGATTTTCTAAGCACTAGTGTTTTAAGGAACAGCTTAAAAAGAGAATCCTAATGTGATTTCTTTATAATGGGTGTGTTCCTTATCTTATCCTAGTGTCTAAACTCTTCTCCATGGCTGGACCTCCAAATAATGTTCCTTTACGTGCTATGGGGTATCTAGAGAGTGGGATAGGTTTAATCACTACCCTAACCCTAACACGTACACTAACCCTAACCCCTACCCTAACGCTAACATGTACCCTATTCCTAATCCGTACCCTAAAGCGAGCCCTAACCCTAACACTAACCCTAACCCTAACCCATACCCTACGCCGTACCCGAAGCCCTCCTCGAACCCGTACCCTAAGCCTAACCCTAAGACTAACCCTAACCCTAGGCTACCCTTGACTGCTTCTGCCTCCAATAGATTTCCTAAGCACTAGTGTTTTAAGGAACAGCTTAAAAAGAGAGTCCTAATGTGATTTCTTTATAATGGGTGTGTTCCTTATCTTATCCTAGAGTCTAAACTCTTCTCCATGGCTGGACCCCCAAATAATATTCCTTTACGTGCTAAGGGGTATCTAGAGAGTGGGATAGGTTTAATATCTACCCTAACCCTAATGCGTACCCCAACCCTAACCCCTACCCTAACCCTAACACGTATCCTAATCATAAACCGTACCCTAAACGGAGCCCTAACCCTAACACTAACCCTAACCCTAACCCTAACCCATACCCTACGCCGTACTCGAAGCCCTCCCCGAACCCGTACCCTAAGCCTAACCCTAAGGCTAACCCTAACCCTAGGCTACCCTTGACTGCTTCTGCCTCCAATAGATTTCCTAAGCACTAGTGTTTTAAGGAACAGCTTAAAAAGGGAATCCTAATGTGATTTCTTTGTAATGGGTATGTTCCTTATCTTATCCTAGTGTCTAAACTTTTCTCCATGGCTGGGCCCCCAAATAATATTCCTTTACGTGCTAAGGGGTATCTAGAGAGTGGGATAGGTTTAATCAGTACACTAACCCTAACACGTACAATAACCCTAACCACTACTCTAACCCTAACACGTACCCTAATCCTAACCCAGACCCTAAGCCGAGCCCTAACCCTAACACTAACCCTAACCCTAACCCTAACCCATACCCTACGCTGTACCCGAAGCCCTCCCCGAACCCGTACCCTAAGCCGTACCCTAAGCCTAATCCTAAGCCTAACCCTAACCCTAGGCTACCCTTGACTGCTTCTGCCTCCAATAGATTTCCTAAGCACTAGTGTTTTAAGGAACAGCTTAAAAAGAGAATCCTAATGTGATTTCTTTATAATGGGTGTGTTCCTTATCTTATCCTAGTGTCTAAACTCTTCTCCATGGTTGGACACCCAAATAATATTCCTGTACGTGCTAAGGGGTATCTAGAGAGTGGGATAGGTTTAATAACTACCTAAACTTAATGCGTACCCCAACCCTAACCCCTACCCTAACCCTAACACGTATCCTAATCTTAACCCGTACCCTAAACGGAGCCCTAACCCTAACACTAACCCTAACCCTAACCCTAACCCATACCCTACGCCATAATCGAAGCCCTCCCCGAACCCGTACCCTAAGCCTAACCCTAAGCCTAACCCTAACCCTAGGCTACCCTTGACTGCTTCTGCCTCCAATAGATTTCCTAAGCACTAGTGTTTTAAGGAACAGCTTAAAAAGAGAATCCTAATGTGATTTCTTTATAATGGGTGTGTTCCTTATCTTATACTAGTGTCTAAACTCTTCTCCATGGCTGGACCCCCAAATAATATTCCTTTACGTGCTAAGGGGTATTTAGAGAGTGGGATAGGTTTAATAACTACCCTAACCCTAACGCATACCCTAACCCTAACCCCTACCCTAACCCTAACACGTACCCTAATCCTAACCCGTACCCTAAACCGAGCCCTAACCCTAACACTAACCCTAACCCTAACACTAAGCCATACCTTACGCCGTACCCGAAGCCCTCCCCGAACCCGTACCCTAAGCCGTACCCTAAGCCTAACCCTAAGCCTAACCCTAACCCTAGGCTACCCTTGACTGCTTCTTCCTCCAATGGATTTCCTAAGCACTAGTGTTTTAAGGAACAGCTTAAAAAGAGAATCCTAATGTGATTTCTTTATAATGGGTGTGTTCCTTTTCTTATCCTAGTGTCTAAACTCTTCTCCAATGCTGGACCTCCAAATAATGTTCCTTTACGTGCTAAGGGGTATCTAGAGAGTGGGATAGGTTTAATCACTACCCTAACCCTAACACGTACACTAACCCTATCCCCTACCCTAACCGTAACATGTACCCTAATCCTAACCCGTACCCTAAACCGAGCCCTAACCCTAACACTAACCCTAACACTAACCCATACCCTACGCCGAACCCGAAGCCCTCCCCGAACCCGTTCCCTAAGCCGTACCCTAAGCCTAACCCTAAGCCTAACCCTAACCCTAGGCTACCCTTGACTGCTTCTGCCTCCAATAGATTTCCTAAGCACTAGTGTTTTAAGGAACAGCTTAAAAAGAGAATCCTAATGTGATTTCTTTATAATGGGTGTGTTCCTTATCTTATCCTAGTGTCTAAACTCTTCTCAATGGCTGGACCCCCAAATAATATTCCTTTACGTTCTAAGGGGTATCTAGAGAGTGGGATAGGTTTAATCAGTACACTAACCCTAACACGTACAATAACCCTAACCACTACCCTAACCCTAACACGTACCCTAATCCTAACCCGTACCCTAAACCGAGCCCTAACCCTAACACTAACCCTAACCCTAACCCTAAGCCATACCTTACGCCGTACCCGAAGCCCTCCCCGAACCCGTACCCTAAGCCGTACCCTAAGCCTAACCCTAAGCCTAACCCTAAGCCTAACCCTAACCCTAGGCTACCCTTGACTGCTTCTGCCTCCAATAGATTTTCTAAGCACTAGTGTTTTAAGGAACAGCTTAAAAAGAGAATCCTAATGTGATTTCTTTATAATGGGTGTGTTTTTTATCTTATCCTAGTGTCTAAACTCTTCTCCATGGCTTGACCTCCAAATAATGTTCCTTTACGTGCTAAGGGGTATCTAGAGAGTGGGATAGGTTTAATAACTACTCTAACCCTAATGCGTACCCCAACCCTAACCCCTACCCTAACCCTAACACGTATCCTAATCCTAAACCGTACCCTAAACGGAGCCCTAACCCTAACACTAACCCTAACCCTAACCGTAACCCATACCCTACGCCGTACTCGAAGCCCTCCCCGAACCCGTACCCTAAGCCTAACCCTAAGGCTAACCCTAACCCTAGGCTACCCTTGACTGCTTCTGCCTCCAATAGATTTCCTAAGCACTAGTGTTTTAAGGAACAGCTTAAAAAGAGAATCCTAATGTGATTTCTTTGTAATGGGTATGTTCCTTATCTTATCCTAGTGTCTAAACTTTTCTCCATGGCTGGACCCCCTAATAATATTCCTTTACGTGCTAAGGGGTATCTAGAGAGTGGGATAGGTTTAATCAGTACACTAACCCTAACACGTACACTAACCCTAACCACTACCCTAACCCTAACACGTACCCTAATCCTAACCCAGACCCTAAGCCGAGCCCTAACCCTAACACTAACCCTAACCCTAACCCTAACCCATACCCTCCGCTGTATCCGAAGCCCTCCCCGAACCCGTACCCTAAGCCGTACCCTAAGCCTAACCCTAAGCCTAACCCTAACCCTAGGCTACCCTTGACTGCTTCTGCCTCCAATAGATTTCCTAAGCACTAGTGTTTTAAGGAACAGCTTAAAAAGAGAATCCTAATGTGATTTCTTTGTAATGGGTGTGTTCCTTATCTTATCCTAGTGTCTAAACTCTTCTCCATGGCTGGACACCCAAATAATATTCCTTTACGTGCTAAGGGGTATCTAGAGAGTGGGATAGGTTTAATAACTACCCTAACCCTAATGCGTACCCCAACCCTAACCCCTACCCTAACCCTAACACGTATCCTAATCCTAACCCGTACCCTAAACGGAGCCCTAACCCTAACACTAACCCTAACCTTAACCCTAACCCATACCCTACGCCGTAATCGAAGCCCTCCCCGAACCCGTACCCTAAGCCTAACCCTAAGGCTAACCTTAACCCTAGGCTACCCTTGACTGCTTCTGCCTCCAATAGATTTCCTAAGCACTAGTGTTTTAAGGAACAGCTTAAAAAGAGAATCCTAATGTGATATCTTTGTAATGGGTATGTTCCTTATCTTATCCTAGTGTCTAAACTTTTCTCCATGGCTGGACCCCCAAATAATATTCCTTTACGTGCTAAGGGGTATCTAGAGAGTGGGATAGGTTTAATCAGTACACTAACCCTAACACGTACACTAACCCTAACCACTACCCTAACCCTAACACGTACCCTAATCCTAACCCAAACCCTAAACCGAGCCCTAACCCTAACACTAACCCTAACCCTAACCCTAACCCATACCCTACGCTGTACCCGAAGCCCTCCCCGAACCCGTAACCTAAGCCGTACCCTAAGCCTAACCCTAAGCCTAACCCTAACCCTAGGCTACCCTTGACTGCTTCTGCCTCCAATAGATTTCCTATGCACTAGTGTTTTAAGGAACAGCTTAAAAAGAGAATCCTAATGTGATTTCTTTATAATGGGTGTGTTCCTTATCTTATCCTAGTGTCTAAACTCTTCTCCATGGCTGGACCCCCAAATAATATTCCTTTACGTGCTAAGGGGTATTTAGAGAGTGGGATAGGTTTAATAACTACCCTAACCCTAACGCATACCCTAACTCTAACCCCTACCCTAACCCTAACACGTACCCTAATCCTAACCCGTACCCTAAACCGAGCCCTAACCCTAACACTAACCCTAACCCTAACCCTAAGCCATACCTTACGCCGTACCCGAAGCCCTCCCCGAACCCGTACCCTAAGCCGTACCCTAAGCCTAACCCTAAGCCTAACCCTAACCCTAGGCTACCCTTGACTGCTTCTGCCTCCAATAGATTTCCTAAGCACTAGTGTTTTAAGGAACAGCTTAAAAAGAGAATCCTAATGTGATTTCTTTATAATGGGTGTGTTCCTTATCTTATCCTAGTGTCTAAACTCTTCTCCATGGCTGGACCCCCAAATAATATTCCTTTACGTGCTAAGGGGTATCTAGAGAGTGTGATAGGTTTAATAACGACCCTAACCCTAACGCGTACCCTAACCCTAACCCCTACCCTAACCCTAACACGTACCCTAATCCTATCCCGTACCCTAAACGGAGCCCTAACCCTAACACTAACCCAAACCCTAACCCTAACCCATACCCTCCACCGTACACGAACCCCTCCCCGAACCCGTACCCTAAGCCTAACCCTAAGCCTAACCATAAGCCTACGCTACCCTTGACTGCTTCTGCCTCCAATAGATTTCCGTAGCACTAGTGTTTTAAGGAACAGCTTAAAAAGAGAATCCTAATGTGATTTCTTTATAATGTGTGTGTTCCTTATATTATCTTAGTGTCTAAACTCTTCTCCATGGCTGGACCCCCAAATAATACTCCTTTACGTGCTAAGGGGTATCTAGAGGTGGGATAGTTTTAATAATTACCCTAACCCTAACGCGTACCCTAAACCTAACCCCTACCCTAACCCTAAAACGTACCCTAATCCTAAACCGTACCCTTAACCGAGCCCTAACCCTAAAACTAAGCCTAACCCTAACCCTAACCCATACCCTACACCGTACCCGAAGCCCTCACCGAACCCGTACCCTAAGCCGTACCCTAAGCCTAACCCTAAGCCTAACCCTAATCCTAGGCTACCCTTGACTGCTTCTGCCTCCAATAGATTTCCTAAGCACTAGTGTTTTAAGGAACAGCTTAAAAAGAGAATCCTAATGTGATTTCTTTATAATGGGTGTGTTCCTTATCTTATCCTAGTGTCTAAACTCTTCTCCATGGCTGGACCCCCAAATAATATTCCTTTACGTGCTAAGGGGTATCTAGAGAGTGGGATAGGTTTAATAACTACCCTAACCCTAACCCCTACCCGAACCCTAACACGTACCCTAATCCTAACCCGTACCCTAAACCGAGCCCTAACCCTAACACTAACCCTAACCCTAACCCTAACCCATACCCTACGCCGTACCCGAAGCCCTCCCCGAACCCGTACCCTAAGCCGTACCCTAAGCCTAACCCTAAGCCTAACCCTAACAATAGGCTACACTTGACTGCTTCTGCCTCCAATAGATTTTCTAAGCACTAGTGTTTTAAGGAACAGCTTAAAAAGAGAATCCTAATGTGATTTCTTTATAATGGGTGTGTTTTTTATCTTATCCTAGTGTCTAAACTCTTCTCCATGGCTGGACCTCCAAATAATGTTCCTTTACGTGCTAAGGGGTATCTAGAGAGTGGGATAGGTTTAATCACTACCCTAACCCTAACACGTACACTAACCCTAACCCCTACCCTAACCCTAACATGTACCCTAATCATAAACCGTACCCTAAAGCGAGCCCTAACCCTAACACTAACCCTAACCCTAACCCATACCCTACGCCGTACCCGAAGCCCTCCCCGAACCCGTACCCTAAGCCGTACCCTAAGCCTAACCCTAAGCCTAACCCTAACCCTAGGCTACCCTTGACTGCTTCTGCCTCCAATAGATTTCCTAAGCACTAGTGTTTTAAGGAACAGCTTAAAAAGAGAATCCTAATGTGATTTCTTTATAATGGGTGTGTTCCTTATCTTATCCTAGTGTCTAAACTCTTCTCCATGGCTGGACCCCCAAATAATATTCCTTTACGTGCTAAGGGGTATCTAGAGAGTGGGATAGGTTTAATCAGTACACTAACCCTAACACGTACAATAACCCTAACCACTACCCTAACCCTAACACGTACCCTATTCCTAACCCAGGCCCTAAGCCGAGCCCTAACCCTAACACTAACCCTAACCCTAACCCTAAGCCATACCTTACGCCGTACCCGAAGCCCTCCCCGAACCCGTACCCTAAGCCGTACCCTAAGCCTAACCCTAAGCCTAACCCTAAGCCTAACCCTAACCCTAGGCTACCCTTGACTGCTTCTGCCTCCAATAGATTTTCTAAGCACTAGTGTTTTAAGGAACAGCTTAAAAAGAGAATCCTAATGTGATTTCTTTATAATGGGTGTGTTTTTTATCTTATCCTAGTGTCTAAACTCTTCTCCATGGCTTGACCTCCAAATAATGTTCCTTTACGTGCTAAGGGGTATCTAGAGAGTGGGATAGGTTTAATCACTACCCTAACCCTAACACGTACACTAACCCTAACCCCTACCCTAACCCTAACATGTACCCTAATCCTAACCCGTACCCTAAAGAGAGCCCTAACCCTAACACTAAACCTAACCCTAACCCATACCCTACGCCGTACCCGAAGCCCTCCCCGAACCCGTACCCTAAGCCGTACCCTAAGCCTAAACCTAAGCCTAACCCTAACCCTAGGCTACCCTTGACTGCTTCTGCCTCCAATAGATTTCCTAAGCACTAGTGTTTTAAGGAACAGCTTAAAAAGAGAGTCCTAATGTGATTTCTTTATAATGGGTGTGTTACTTATCTTATCCTAGAGTCTAAACTCTTCTCCATGGCTGGACCCCCAAATAATATTCCTTTACGTGCTAAGGGGTATCTAGAGAGTGGGATAGGTTTAATAACTACCCTAACCCTAATGCGAACCCCAAACCTAACACCTACCCTAACCCTAACACGTATCCTAATCCTAAACCGTACCCTAAACGGAGCCCTAACCCTAACACTAACCCTAACCCTAACCCTAACCCATACCCTACGCCGTACTCGAAGCCCTCCCCGAACCCGTACCCTAAGCCTAACCCTAAGGCTAACCCTAACCCTAGGCTACCCTTGACTGCTTCTGCCTCCAATAGATTTCCTAAGCACTAGTGTTTTAAGGAACAGCTTAAAAAGAGAATCCTAATGTGATTTCTTTGTAATGGGTATGTTCCTTATCTTATCCTAGTGTCTAAACTTTTCTCCATGGCTGGACCCCCAAATAATATTCCTTTACGTGCTAAGGGGTATTTAGAGAGTGGGATAGGTTTAATAACTACCCTAACCGTAACGCATACCCTAACCCTAACCCCTACCCTAACCCTAACACTTACCCTAATCCTAACCCGTACCCTAAACCGAGCCCTAACCCTAACACTAACCCTAACCCTAACCCTAAGCCATACCTTACGCCGTACCCGAAGCCCTCCCCGAACCCGTACCCTAAGCCGTACCCTAAGCCTAACCCTAAGCCTAACCCTAACCCTAGGCTACCCTTGACTGCTTCTGCATCCAATAGATTTTCTAAGCACTAGTGTTTTAAGGAACAGCTTAAAAAGAGAATCCTAATGTGATTTCTTTATAATGGGTGTGTTCCTTATCTTATCCTAGTATCTAAACTCTTCTCCATGGTTGGACCTCCAAATAATGTTTCTTTACGTCCTAAGGGGTATCTAGAGAGTGGGATAGGTTTAATCACTACCCTAACCCTAACACGTACACTAACCCTAACCCCTACCCTAACCGTAACATGTACCCTAATCTTAACCCGTACCCTAAACCGAGCCCTAACCCTAACACTAACCCTAACCCTAACCCATACCCTACGCCGTACCCGAAGCCCTCCCCGAACCCGTACCCTAAGCCGTACCCTAAGGCTAACCCTAAGCCTAACCCTAACCCTAGGCTACCCTTGACTGCTTCTGCCTCCAATAGATTTCCTAAGCACTAGTGTTTTAAGGAACAGCTTAAAAAGAGAATCCTAATGTGATTTCTTTATAATGGGTGTGTTCCTTATCTTATCCTAGTGTCTAAACTCTTCTCCATGGCTGGACACCCAAATAATATTCCTTTACGTGCTAAGGGGTATCTAGAGAGTGGGATAGGTTTAATAACTACCCTAACCCTAATGCGTACCCCAACCCTAACCCCTACCCTAACCCTAACACGTATCCTAATCCTAACCCGTACCCTAAACGGAGCCTTAACCCTAACACTAACCCTAACCCTAACCCTAACCCATACCCTACGCCGTAATCGAAGCCCTCCCCGAACCCGTACCCTAAGCCTAACCCTAAGGCTAACCCTAACCCTAGGCTACCCTTGACTGCTTCTGCCTCCAATAGATTTCCTAAGCACTAGTGTTTTAAGGAACAGCTTAAAAAGAGAATCCTAATGTGATTTCTTTGTAATGGGTATTTTCCTTATCTTATCCTAGTGTCTAAACTTTTCTCCATGGCTGGACCCCCAAATAATATTCCTTTACGTGCTAAGGGGTATCTAGAGAGTGGGATAGGTTTAATCAGTACACTAACCCTAACACGTACACTAACCCTAACCACTACCCTAACCCTAACACGTACCCTAATCCTAACCCACACCCTAAACCGAGCCCTAACCCTAACACTAACCCTAACCCTAACCCTAACCCATACCCTACGCTGTACCCGAAGCCCTCCCCGAACCCGTAACCTAAGCCGTACCCTAAGCCTAACCCTAAGCCTAACCCTAACCCTAGGCTACCCTTGACTGCTTCTGCCTCCAATAGTTTTCCTAAACACTAGTGTTTTAAGGAACAGCTTAAAAAGAGAATCCTAATGTGATTTCTTTATAATGGGTGTGTTCCTTATCTTATCCTAGTGTCTAAACTCTTCTCCATGGCTGGACCCCCAAATACTATTCCTTTACGTGCTAAGGGGTATTTAGAGAGAGGGATAGGTTTAATAACTACCCTAACCCTAACGCATACCCTAACCCTAACCCCTACCCTAACCCTAACACGTACCCTAATCCTAACCCGTACCCTAAACCTAGCCCTAAACCTAACACTAACCCTAACCCTAACCCTAACCCACACCCTACGCCGTACCCGAAGCCCTCCCCGAACCCGTACCCTCAGCCGTACCCTAAGGCTAACCCTAAGCCTAACCCTAACCCTAGGCTACCCTTGACTGCTTCTGCCTCCAATAGATTTCCTAAGCACTAGTGTTTTAAGGCACAGCATAAAAAGAGTATCCTAATGTGATTTCTTTATAATAGGTGTGTTCCTTATCTTATCCTAGTGTCTAAACTCTTCTCCATGGCTGGACCCCCAAATACTATTCCTTTACGTGCTAAGGGGTATCTAGAGAGTGTGATAGGTTTAATAACTACCCTAACCCTAACGCGTACCCTAACCCTAACCCCTACCCTAACCCTAACATGTACCCTAATCCTAACCCGTACCCTAAACCGAGCCCTAACCCTAACACTAACCCTAACCCTAACCCATACCCTACGGCGTACCCGAAGCCCTCCCCGAACCCGTACCCTAAGCCGTACCCTAAGGCTAACTCTAAGCCTAAACCTAACCCTAGGCTACCCTTGACTGCTTCTGCCTCCAATAGATTTCCTAAGCACTAGTGTTTTAAGGAACAGCTTAAAAAGAGAATCCTAAAGTGATTTCTTTATAATGGGTGTGTTCCTTATCTTATCCTAGTGTCTAAACTCTTCTCCATGGCTGGACCCCCAAATAATATTCCTTTATGTGCTAAGGGGTATCTAGAGAGTGGGATAGGTTTAATAACTACCCTAACCCTAATGCGTACCCCAACCCTAACCCCTACCCTAACCCTAACACGTATCCTAATCCTAACCCGTACCCTAAACGGAGCCCTAACCCTAACACTAACCCTAACCCTAACCCTAACCCATACCCTACGCCGTAATCGAAGCCCTCCCCGAACCCGTACCCTAAGCCTAACCCTAAGGCTAACCCTAACCCTAGGCTACCCTTGACAGCTTCTGCCTCCAATGGATTTCCTAAGCACTAGTGTTTTAAGGAACAGCTTAAAAAGAGAATCCTAATGTGATTTCTTTATAATGGGTGTGTTCCTTTTCTTATCCTAGTGTCTAAACTCTTCTCCAATGCTGGACCTCCAAATAATGTTCCTTTACGTGCTAAGGGGTATCTAGAGAGTGGGATAGGTTTAATCACTACCCTAACCCTAACACGTACACTAACCCTATCCCCTACCCTAACCCTAACATGTACCCTAATCCTAACCCGTACCCTAAACCGAGCCCTAACCCTAACACTAACCCTAACCCTAACCCATACCCTACGCCGTACCCGAAGCCCTCCCCGAACCCGTACCCTAAGCCGTACCCTAAGCCTAACCCTAAGGCTAACCATAACCCTAGGCTACCCTTGACTGCTTCTGCCTCCAATAGATTTCCTAAGCACTAGTGTTTTAAGGAACAGCTTAAAAAGAGAATCCTAATGTGATTTCTTTGTAATGGGTATGTTCCTTATCTTATCCTAGTGTCTAAACTCTTCTCCATGGCTGGACCCCCAAATAATATTCCTTTACGTGCTAAGGGGTATCTAGAGAGTGGGATAGGTTTAATCAGTACACTAACCCTAACAGGTACACTAACCCTAACCACTACCCTAACCCTAACACGTACCCTAATCCTAACCCAGACCCTAAACCGAGCCCTAAGCCTAACACTAACCCTAACCCTAACCCTAACCCATACACTACGCTGTACCCGAAGCCCTCCCCGAACCCGTAACCTAAGCCGTACCCTAAGCCTAACCCTAAGCCTAACCCTAACCCTAGGCTACCCTTGACTGCTTCTGCCTCCAATAGATTTCCTAAGCACTAGTGTTTTAAGGAACAGCTTAAAAAGAGAATCCTAATGTGATTTCTTTATAATGGGTGTGTTCCTTATCTTATCCTAGTGTCTAAACTCTTCTCCATGGCTGGACCCCCAAATAATATTCCTTTACGTGCTAAGGGGTATTTAGAGAGTGGGATAGGTTTAATAACTACCCTAACCCTAACGCATACCCTAACCCTAACCCCTACCCTAACCCTAACACGTACCCTAATCCTAACCCGTACCCTAAACCTAGCCCTAAACCTAACACTAACCCTAACCCTAACCCTAACCCATAACCTACGCCGTACCCAAAGCCCTCCCCGAACCCGTACCCTAAGCCGTACCCTAAGCCTAACCCTAAGCCTAACCCTAACCCTAGGCTACCCTTGACTGCTTCTGCCTCCAATAGATTTCCTAAGCACTAGTGTTTTAAGGAACAGCTTAAAAAGAGAATCCTAATGTGATTTCTTTATAATAGGTGTGTTCCTTATCTTATCCTAGTGTCTAAACTCTTCTCCATGGCTGGACCCCCAAATAATATTCCTTTACGTGCTAAGGGGTATCTAGAGAGTGTGATAGGTTTAATAACGACCCTAACCCTAACGCGTACCCTAACCCTAACCCCTACCCTAACCCTAACACGTACCCTAATCCTATCCCGTACCCTAAACGGAGCCCTAACCCTAACACTAACCCAAACCCTAACCCTAACCCATACCCTCCACCGTACACGAACCCCTCCCCGAACCCGTACCCTAAGCCTAACCCTAAGCCTAACCATAAGCCTACGCTACCCTTGACTGCTTCTGCCTCCAATAGATTTCCTTAGCACTAGTGTTTTAAGGAACAGCTTAAAAAGAGAATCCTAATGTGATTTCTTTATAATGTGTGTGTTCCTAATATTATCTTAGTGTCTAAACTCTTCTCCATGGCTGGACCCCCAAATAATACTCCTTTACGTGCTAAGGGGTATCTAGAGGTGGGATAGGTTTAATAATTACCCTAACCCTAACGCGTACCCTAAACCTAACCCCTACCCTAACCCTAAAACGTACCCTAATCCTAACCCGTACCCTAAACCGAGCCCTAACCCTAAAACTAAGCCTAACCCTAACCATAACCCATACCCTACACCGTACCCGAAGCCCTCACCGAACCCGTACCCTAAGCCGTACCCTAAGCCTAACCCTAAGCCTAACCCTAATCCTAGGCTACCCTTGACTGCTTCTGCCTCCAATAGATTTCCTAAACACTAGTGTTTTAAGGAACAGCTTAAAAAGAGAATCCTAATGAGATTTCTTTATAATGGGTGTGTTCCTTATCTTATCCTAGTGTCCAAACTCTTCTCCATGGCTGGACCCCCAAATAATATTCCTTTACGTGCTAAGGGGTATCTAGAGAGTGGGATAGGTTTAATAACTACCCTAACCCTAACCCCTACCCGAACCCTAACACGTACCCTAATCCTAACCCGTACCCTAAACCGAGCCCTAACCCTAACACTAACCCTAACCCTAACCCTAACCCATACCCTACGCCGTACCCGAAGCCCTCCCCGAACCCGTACCCTAAGCCGTACCCTAAGCCTAACCCTAACCCTAGGCTACCCTTGACTGCTTCTGCCTCCAATAGATTTTCTAAGCACTAGTGTTTTAAGGAACAGCTTAAAAAGAGAATCCTAATGTGATTTCTTTATAATGGGTGTGTTCCTTATCTTATCCTAGTGTCTAAACTCTTCTCCATGGCTGGACCTCCAAATAATGTTCCTTTACGTGCTATGGGGTATCTAGAGAGTGGGATAGGTTTAATCACTACCCTAACCCTAACACGTACACTAACCCTAACCCCTACCCTAACGCTAACATGTACCCTATTCCTAATCCGTACCCTAAAGCGAGCCCTAACCCTAACACTAACCCTAACCCTAACCCATACCCTACGCCGTACCCGAAGCCCTCCTCGAACCCGTACCCTAAGCCTAACCCTAAGACTAACCCTAACCCTAGGCTACCCTTGACTGCTTCTGCCTCCAATAGATTTCCTAAGCACTAGTGTTTTAAGGAACAGCTTAAAAAGAGAGTCCTAATGTGATTTCTTTATAATGGGTGTGTTCCTTATCTTATCCTAGAGTCTAAACTCTTCTCCATGGCTGGACCCCCAAATAATATTCCTTTACGTGCTAAGGGGTATCTAGAGAGTGGGATAGGTTTAATATCTACCCTAACCCTAATGCGTACCCCAACCCTAACCCCTACCCTAACCCTAACACGTATCCTAATCATAAACCGTACCCTAAACGGAGCCCTAACCCTAACACTAACCCTAACCCTAACCCTAACCCATACCCTACGCCGTACTCGAAGCCCTCCCCGAACCCGTACCCTAAGCCTAACCCTAAGGCTAACCCTAACCCTAGGCTACCCTTGACTGCTTCTGCCTCCAATAGATTTCCTAAGCACTAGTGTTTTAAGGAACAGCTTAAAAAGGGAATCCTAATGTGATTTCTTTGTAATGGGTATGTTCCTTATCTTATCCTAGTGTCTAAACTTTTCTCCATGGCTGGGCCCCCAAATAATATTCCTTTACGTGCTAAGGGGTATCTAGAGAGTGGGATAGGTTTAATCAGTACACTAACCCTAACACGTACAATAACCCTAACCACTACTCTAACCCTAACACGTACCCTAATCCTAACCCAGACCCTAAGCCGAGCCCTAACCCTAACACTAACCCTAACCCTAACCCTAACCCATACCCTACGCTGTACCCGAAGCCCTCCCCGAACCCGTACCCTAAGCCGTACCCTAAGCCTAATCCTAAGCCTAACCCTAACCCTAGGCTACCCTTGACTGCTTCTGCCTCCAATAGATTTCCTAAGCACTAGTGTTTTAAGGAACAGCTTAAAAAGAGAATCCTAATGTGATTTCTTTATAATGGGTGTGTTCCTTATCTTATCCTAGTGTCTAAACTCTTCTCCATGGTTGGACACCCAAATAATATTCCTGTACGTGCTAAGGGGTATCTAGAGAGTGGGATAGGTTTAATAACTACCTAAACTTAATGCGTACCCCAACCCTAACCCCTACCCTAACCCTAACACGTATCCTAATCTTAACCCGTACCCTAAACGGAGCCCTAACCCTAACACTAACCCTAACCCTAACCCTAACCCATACCCTACGCCATAATCGAAGCCCTCCCCGAACCCGTACCCTAAGCCTAACCCTAAGCCTAACCCTAACCCTAGGCTACCCTTGACTGCTTCTGCCTCCAATAGATTTCCTAAGCACTAGTGTTTTAAGGAACAGCTTAAAAAGAGAATCCTAATGTGATTTCTTTATAATGGGTGTGTTCCTTATCTTATACTAGTGTCTAAACTCTTCTCCATGGCTGGACCCCCAAATAATATTCCTTTACGTGCTAAGGGGTATTTAGAGAGTGGGATAGGTTTAATAACTACCCTAACCCTAACGCATACCCTAACCCTAACCCCTACCCTAACCCTAACACGTACCCTAATCCTAACCCGTACCCTAAACCGAGCCCTAACCCTAACACTAACCCTAACCCTAACACTAAGCCATACCTTACGCCGTACCCGAAGCCCTCCCCGAACCCGTACCCTAAGCCGTACCCTAAGCCTAACCCTAAGCCTAACCCTAACCCTAGGCTACCCTTGACTGCTTCTTCCTCCAATGGATTTCCTAAGCACTAGTGTTTTAAGGAACAGCTTAAAAAGAGAATCCTAATGTGATTTCTTTATAATGGGTGTGTTCCTTTTCTTATCCTAGTGTCTAAACTCTTCTCCAATGCTGGACCTCCAAATAATGTTCCTTTACGTGCTAAGGGGTATCTAGAGAGTGGGATAGGTTTAATCACTACCCTAACCCTAACACGTACACTAACCCTATCCCCTACCCTAACCGTAACATGTACCCTAATCCTAACCCGTACCCTAAACCGAGCCCTAACCCTAACACTAACCCTAACACTAACCCATACCCTACGCCGAACCCGAAGCCCTCCCCGAACCCGTTCCCTAAGCCGTACCCTAAGCCTAACCCTAAGCCTAACCCTAACCCTAGGCTACCCTTGACTGCTTCTGCCTCCAATAGATTTCCTAAGCACTAGTGTTTTAAGGAACAGCTTAAAAAGAGAATCCTAATGTGATTTCTTTATAATGGGTGTGTTCCTTATCTTATCCTAGTGTCTAAACTCTTCTCAATGGCTGGACCCCCAAATAATATTCCTTTACGTTCTAAGGGGTATCTAGAGAGTGGGATAGGTTTAATCAGTACACTAACCCTAACACGTACAATAACCCTAACCACTACCCTAACCCTAACACGTACCCTAATCCTAACCCGTACCCTAAACCGAGCCCTAACCCTAACACTAACCCTAACCCTAACCCTAAGCCATACCTTACGCCGTACCCGAAGCCCTCCCCGAACCCGTACCCTAAGCCGTACCCTAAGCCTAACCCTAAGCCTAACCCTAAGCCTAACCCTAACCCTAGGCTACCCTTGACTGCTTCTGCCTCCAATAGATTTTCTAAGCACTAGTGTTTTAAGGAACAGCTTAAAAAGAGAATCCTAATGTGATTTCTTTATAATGGGTGTGTTTTTTATCTTATCCTAGTGTCTAAACTCTTCTCCATGGCTTGACCTCCAAATAATGTTCCTTTACGTGCTAAGGGGTATCTAGAGAGTGGGATAGGTTTAATAACTACTCTAACCCTAATGCGTACCCCAACCCTAACCCCTACCCTAACCCTAACACGTATCCTAATCCTAAACCGTACCCTAAACGGAGCCCTAACCCTAACACTAACCCTAACCCTAACCGTAACCCATACCCTACGCCGTACTCGAAGCCCTCCCCGAACCCGTACCCTAAGCCTAACCCTAAGGCTAACCCTAACCCTAGGCTACCCTTGACTGCTTCTGCCTCCAATAGATTTCCTAAGCACTAGTGTTTTAAGGAACAGCTTAAAAAGAGAATCCTAATGTGATTTCTTTGTAATGGGTATGTTCCTTATCTTATCCTAGTGTCTAAACTTTTCTCCATGGCTGGACCCCCTAATAATATTCCTTTACGTGCTAAGGGGTATCTAGAGAGTGGGATAGGTTTAATCAGTACACTAACCCTAACACGTACACTAACCCTAACCACTACCCTAACCCTAACACGTACCCTAATCCTAACCCAGACCCTAAGCCGAGCCCTAACCCTAACACTAACCCTAACCCTAACCCTAACCCATACCCTCCGCTGTATCCGAAGCCCTCCCCGAACCCGTACCCTAAGCCGTACCCTAAGCCTAACCCTAAGCCTAACCCTAACCCTAGGCTACCCTTGACTGCTTCTGCCTCCAATAGATTTCCTAAGCACTAGTGTTTTAAGGAACAGCTTAAAAAGAGAATCCTAATGTGATTTCTTTGTAATGGGTGTGTTCCTTATCTTATCCTAGTGTCTAAACTCTTCTCCATGGCTGGACACCCAAATAATATTCCTTTACGTGCTAAGGGGTATCTAGAGAGTGGGATAGGTTTAATAACTACCCTAACCCTAATGCGTACCCCAACCCTAACCCCTACCCTAACCCTAACACGTATCCTAATCCTAACCCGTACCCTAAACGGAGCCCTAACCCTAACACTAACCCTAACCTTAACCCTAACCCATACCCTACGCCGTAATCGAAGCCCTCCCCGAACCCGTACCCTAAGCCTAACCCTAAGGCTAACCTTAACCCTAGGCTACCCTTGACTGCTTCTGCCTCCAATAGATTTCCTAAGCACTAGTGTTTTAAGGAACAGCTTAAAAAGAGAATCCTAATGTGATATCTTTGTAATGGGTATGTTCCTTATCTTATCCTAGTGTCTAAACTTTTCTCCATGGCTGGACCCCCAAATAATATTCCTTTACGTGCTAAGGGGTATCTAGAGAGTGGGATAGGTTTAATCAGTACACTAACCCTAACACGTACACTAACCCTAACCACTACCCTAACCCTAACACGTACCCTAATCCTAACCCAAACCCTAAACCGAGCCCTAACCCTAACACTAACCCTAACCCTAACCCTAACCCATACCCTACGCTGTACCCGAAGCCCTCCCCGAACCCGTAACCTAAGCCGTACCCTAAGCCTAACCCTAAGCCTAACCCTAACCCTAGGCTACCCTTGACTGCTTCTGCCTCCAATAGATTTCCTATGCACTAGTGTTTTAAGGAACAGCTTAAAAAGAGAATCCTAATGTGATTTCTTTATAATGGGTGTGTTCCTTATCTTATCCTAGTGTCTAAACTCTTCTCCATGGCTGGACCCCCAAATAATATTCCTTTACGTGCTAAGGGGTATTTAGAGAGTGGGATAGGTTTAATAACTACCCTAACCCTAACGCATACCCTAACTCTAACCCCTACCCTAACCCTAACACGTACCCTAATCCTAACCCGTACCCTAAACCGAGCCCTAACCCTAACACTAACCCTAACCCTAACCCTAAGCCATACCTTACGCCGTACCCGAAGCCCTCCCCGAACCCGTACCCTAAGCCGTACCCTAAGCCTAACCCTAAGCCTAACCCTAACCCTAGGCTACCCTTGACTGCTTCTGCCTCCAATAGATTTCCTAAGCACTAGTGTTTTAAGGAACAGCTTAAAAAGAGAATCCTAATGTGATTTCTTTATAATGGGTGTGTTCCTTATCTTATCCTAGTGTCTAAACTCTTCTCCATGGCTGGACCCCCAAATAATATTCCTTTACGTGCTAAGGGGTATCTAGAGAGTGTGATAGGTTTAATAACGACCCTAACTCTAACGCGTACCCTAACCCTAACCCCTACCCTAACCCTAACACGTACCCTAATCCTATCCCGTACCCTAAACGGAGCCCTAACCCTAACACTAACCCAAACCCTAACCCTAACCCATACCCTCCACCGTACACGAACCCCTCCCCGAACCCGTACCCTAAGCCTAACCCTAAGCCTAACCATAAGCCTACGCTACCCTTGACTGCTTCTGCCTCCAATAGATTTCCGTAGCACTAGTGTTTTAAGGAACAGCTTAAAAAGAGAATCCTAATGTGATTTCTTTATAATGTGTGTGTTCCTTATATTATCTTAGTGTCTAAACTCTTCTCCATGGCTGGACCCCCAAATAATACTCCTTTACGTGCTAAGGGGTATCTAGAGGTGGGATAGTTTTAATAATTACCCTAACCCTAACGCGTACCCTAAACCTAACCCCTACCCTAACCCTAAAACGTACCCTAATCCTAAACCGTACCCTTAACCGAGCCCTAACCCTAAAACTAAGCCTAACCCTAACCCTAACCCATACCCTACACCGTACCCGAAGCCCTCACCGAACCCGTACCCTAAGCCGTACCCTAAGCCTAACCCTAAGCCTAACCCTAATCCTAGGCTACCCTTGACTGCTTCTGCCTCCAATAGATTTCCTAAGCACTAGTGTTTTAAGGAACAGCTTAAAAAGAGAATCCTAATGTGATTTCTTTATAATGGGTGTGTTCCTTATCTTATCCTAGTGTCTAAACTCTTCTCCATGGCTGGACCCCCAAATAATATTCCTTTACGTGCTAAGGGGTATCTAGAGAGTGGGATAGGTTTAATAACTACCCTAACCCTAACCCCTACCCGAACCCTAACACGTACCCTAATCCTAACCCGTACCCTAAACCGAGCCCTAACCCTAACACTAACCCTAACCCTAACCCTAACCCATACCCTACGCCGTACCCGAAGCCCTCCCCGAACCCGTACCCTAAGCCGTACCCTAAGCCTAACCCTAAGCCTAACCCTAACAATAGGCTACACTTGACTGCTTCTGCCTCCAATAGATTTTCTAAGCACTAGTGTTTTAAGGAACAGCTTAAAAAGAGAATCCTAATGTGATTTCTTTATAATGGGTGTGTTTTTTATCTTATCCTAGTGTCTAAACTCTTCTCCATGGCTGGACCTCCAAATAATGTTCCTTTACGTGCTAAGGGGTATCTAGAGAGTGGGATAGGTTTAATCACTACCCTAACCCTAACACGTACACTAACCCTAACCCCTACCCTAACCCTAACATGTACCCTAATCATAAACCGTACCCTAAAGCGAGCCCTAACCCTAACACTAACCCTAACCCTAACCCATACCCTACGCCGTACCCGAAGCCCTCCCCGAACCCGTACCCTAAGCCGTACCCTAAGCCTAACCCTAAGCCTAACCCTAACCCTAGGCTACCCTTGACTGCTTCTGCCTCCAATAGATTTCCTAAGCACTAGTGTTTTAAGGAACAGCTTAAAAAGAGAATCCTAATGTGATTTCTTTATAATGGGTGTGTTCCTTATCTTATCCTAGTGTCTAAACTCTTCTCCATGGCTGGACCCCCAAATAATATTCCTTTACGTGCTAAGGGGTATCTAGAGAGTGGGATAGGTTTAATCAGTACACTAACCCTAACACGTACAATAACCCTAACCACTACCCTAACCCTAACACGTACCCTAATCCTAACCCAGGCCCTAAGCCGAGCCCTAACCCTAACACTAACCCTAACCCTAACCCTAAGCCATACCTTACGCCGTACCCGAAGCCCTCCCCGAACCCGTACCCTAAGCCGTACCCTAAGCCTAACCCTAAGCCTAACCCTAAGCCTAACCCTAACCCTAGGCTACCCTTGACTGCTTCTGCCTCCAATAGATTTTCTAAGCACTAGTGTTTTAAGGAACAGCTTAAAAAGAGAATCCTAATGTGATTTCTTTATAATGGGTGTGTTTTTTATCTTATCCTAGTGTCTAAACTCTTCTCCATGGCTTGACCTCCAAATAATGTTCCTTTACGTGCTAAGGGGTATCTAGAGAGTGGGATAGGTTTAATCACTACCCTAACCCTAACACGTACACTAACCCTAACCCCTACCCTAACCCTAACATGTACCCTAATCCTAACCCGTACCCTAAAGAGAGCCCTAACCCTAACACTAAACCTAACCCTAACCCATACCCTACGCCGTACCCGAAGCCCTCCCCGAACCCGTACCCTAAGCCGTACCCTAAGCCTAAACCTAAGCCTAACCCTAACCCTAGGCTACCCTTGACTGCTTCTGCCTCCAATAGATTTCCTAAGCACTAGTGTTTTAAGGAACAGCTTAAAAAGAGAGTCCTAATGTGATTTCTTTATAATGGGTGTGTTACTTATCTTATCCTAGAGTCTAAACTCTTCTCCATGGCTGGACCCCCAAATAATATTCCTTTACGTGCTAAGGGGTATCTAGAGAGTGGGATAGGTTTAATAACTACCCTAACCCTAATGCGAACCCCAAACCTAACACCTACCCTAACCCTAACACGTATCCTAATCCTAAACCGTACCCTAAACGGAGCCCTAACCCTAACACTAACCCTAACCCTAACCCTAACCCATACCCTACGCCGTACTCGAAGCCCTCCCCGAACCCGTACCCTAAGCCTAACCCTAAGGCTAACCCTAACCCTAGGCTACCCTTGACTGCTTCTGCCTCCAATAGATTTCCTAAGCACTAGTGTTTTAAGGAACAGCTTAAAAAGAGAATCCTAATGTGATTTCTTTGTAATGGGTATGTTCCTTATCTTATCCTAGTGTCTAAACTTTTCTCCATGGCTGGACCCCCAAATAATATTCCTTTACGTGCTAAGGGGTATTTAGAGAGTGGGATATGTTTAATAACTACCCTAACCGTAACGCATACCCTAACCCTAACCCCTACCCTAACCCTAACACTTACCCTAATCCTAACCCGTACCCTAAACCGAGCCCTAACCCTAACACTAACCCTAACCCTAACCCTAAGCCATACCTTACGCCGTACCCGAAGCCCTCCCCGAACCCGTACCCTAAGCCGTACCCTAAGCCTAACCCTAAGCCTAACCCTAACCCTAGGCTACCCTTGACTGCTTCTGCATCCAATAGATTTTCTAAGCACTAGTGTTTTAAGGAACAGCTTAAAAAGAGAATCCTAATGTGATTTCTTTATAATGGGTGTGTTCCTTATCTTATCCTAGTATCTAAACTCTTCTCCATGGTTGGACCTCCAAATAATGTTTCTTTACGTCCTAAGGGGTATCTAGAGAGTGGGATAGGTTTAATCACTACCCTAACCCTAACACGTACACTAACCCTAACCCCTACCCTAACCGTAACATGTACCCTAATCTTAACCCGTACCCTAAACCGAGCCCTAACCCTAACACTAACCCTAACCCTAACCCATACCCTACGCCGTACCCGAAGCCCTCCCCGAACCCGTACCCTAAGCCGTACCCTAAGGCTAACCCTAAGCCTAACCCTAACCCTAGGCTACCCTTGACTGCTTCTGCCTCCAATAGATTTCCTAAGCACTAGTGTTTTAAGGAACAGCTTAAAAAGAGAATCCTAATGTGATTTCTTTATAATGGGTGTGTTCCTTATCTTATCCTAGTGTCTAAACTCTTCTCCATGGCTGGACACCCAAATAATATTCCTTTACGTGCTAAGGGGTATCTAGAGAGTGGGATAGGTTTAATAACTACCCTAACCCTAATGCGTACCCCAACCCTAACCCCTACCCTAACCCTAACACGTATCCTAATCCTAACCCGTACCCTAAACGGAGCCTTAACCCTAACACTAACCCTAACCCTAACCCTAACCCATACCCTACGCCGTAATCGAAGCCCTCCCCGAACCCGTACCCTAAGCCTAACCCTAAGGCTAACCCTAACCCTAGGCTACCCTTGACAGCTTCTGCCTCCAATAGATTTCCTAAGCACTAGTGTTTTAAGGAACAGCTTAAAAAGAGAATCCTAATGTGATTTCTTTGTAATGGGTATTTTCCTTATCTTATCCTAGTGTCTAAACTTTTCTCCATGGCTGGACCCCCAAATAATATTCCTTTACGTGCTAAGGGGTATCTAGAGAGTGGGATAGGTTTAATCAGTACACTAACCCTAACACGTACACTAACCCTAACCACTACCCTAACCCTAACACGTACCCTAATCCTAACCCACACCCTAAACCGAGCCCTAACCCTAACACTAACCCTAACCCTAACCCTAACCCATACCCTACGCTGTACCCGAAGCCCTCCCCGAACCCGTAACCTAAGCCGTACCCTAAGCCTAACCCTAAGCCTAACCCTAACCCTAGGCTACCCTTGACTGCTTCTGCCTCCAATAGTTTTCCTAAACACTAGTGTTTTAAGGAACAGCTTAAAAAGAGAATCCTAATGTGATTTCTTTATAATGGGTGTGTTCCTTATCTTATCCTAGTGTCTAAACTCTTCTCCATGGCTGGACCCCCAAATACTATTCCTTTACGTGCTAAGGGGTATTTAGAGAGAGGGATAGGTTTAATAACTACCCTAACCCTAACGCATACCCTAACCCTAACCCCTACCCTAACCCTAACACGTACCCTAATCCTAACCCGTACCCTAAACCTAGCCCTAAACCTAACACTAACCCTAACCCTAACCCTAACCCACACCCTACGCCGTACCCGAAGCCCTCCCCGAACCCGTACCCTCAGCCGTACCCTAAGGCTAACCCTAAGCCTAACCCTAACCCTAGGCTACCCTTGACTGCTTCTGCCTCCAATAGATTTCCTAAGCACTAGTGTTTTAAGGCACAGCATAAAAAGAGTATCCTAATGTGATTTCTTTATAATAGGTGTGTTCCTTATCTTATCCTAGTGTCTAAACTCTTCTCCATGGCTGGACCCCCAAATACTATTCCTTTACGTGCTAAGGGGTATCTAGAGAGTGTGATAGGTTTAATAACTACCCTAACCCTAACGCGTACCCTAACCCTAACCCCTACCCTAACCCTAACATGTACCCTAATCCTAACCCGTACCCTAAACCGAGCCCTAACCCTAACACTAACCCTAACCCTAACCCATACCCTACGGCGTACCCGAAGCCCTCCCCGAACCCGTACCCTAAGCCGTACCCTAAGGCTAACTCTAAGCCTAAACCTAACCCTAGGCTACCCTTGACTGCTTCTGCCTCCAATAGATTTCCTAAGCACTAGTGTTTTAAGGAACAGCTTAAAAAGAGAATCCTAAAGTGATTTCTTTATAATGGGTGTGTTCCTTATCTTATCCTAGTGTCTAAACTCTTCTCCATGGCTGGACCCCCAAATAATATTCCTTTATGTGCTAAGGGGTATCTAGAGAGTGGGATAGGTTTAATAACTACCCTAACCCTAATGCGTACCCCAACCCTAACCCCTACCCTAACCCTAACACGTATCCTAATCCTAACCCGTACCCTAAACGGAGCCCTAACCCTAACACTAACCCTAACCCTAACCCTAACCCATACCCTACGCCGTAATCGAAGCCCTCCCCGAACCCGTACCCTAAGCCTAACCCTAAGGCTAACCCTAACCCTAGGCTACCCTTGACAGCTTCTGCCTCCAATGGATTTCCTAAGCACTAGTGTTTTAAGGAACAGCTTAAAAAGAGAATCCTAATGTGATTTCTTTATAATGGGTGTGTTCCTTTTCTTATCCTAGTGTCTAAACTCTTCTCCAATGCTGGACCTCCAAATAATGTTCCTTTACGTGCTAAGGGGTATCTAGAGAGTGGGATAGGTTTAATCACTACCCTAACCCTAACACGTACACTAACCCTATCCCCTACCCTAACCCTAACATGTACCCTAATCCTAACCCGTACCCTAAACCGAGCCCTAACCCTAACACTAACCCTAACCCTAACCCATACCCTACGCCGTACCCGAAGCCCTCCCCGAACCCGTACCCTAAGCCGTACCCTAAGCCTAACCCTAAGGCTAACCATAACCCTAGGCTACCCTTGACTGCTTCTGCCTCCAATAGATTTCCTAAGCACTAGTGTTTTAAGGAACAGCTTAAAAAGAGAATCCTAATGTGATTTCTTTGTAATGGGTATGTTCCTTATCTTATCCTAGTGTCTAAACTCTTCTCCATGGCTGGACCCCCAAATAATATTCCTTTACGTGCTAAGGGGTATCTAGAGAGTGGGATAGGTTTAATCAGTACACTAACCCTAACAGGTACACTAACCCTAACCACTACCCTAACCCTAACACGTACCCTAATCCTAACCCAGACCCTAAACCGAGCCCTAAGCCTAACACTAACCCTAACCCTAACCCTAACCCATACACTACGCTGTACCCGAAGCCCTCCCCGAACCCGTAACCTAAGCCGTACCCTAAGCCTAACCCTAAGCCTAACCCTAACCCTAGGCTACCCTTGACTGCTTCTGCCTCCAATAGATTTCCTAAGCACTAGTGTTTTAAGGAACAGCTTAAAAAGAGAATCCTAATGTGATTTCTTTATAATGGGTGTGTTCCTTATCTTATCCTAGTGTCTAAACTCTTCTCCATGGCTGGACCCCCAAATAATATTCCTTTACGTGCTAAGGGGTATTTAGAGAGTGGGATAGGTTTAATAACTACCCTAACCCTAACGCATACCCTAACCCTAACCCCTACCCTAACCCTAACACGTACCCTAATCCTAACCCGTACCCTAAACCTAGCCCTAAACCTAACACTAACCCTAACCCTAACCCTAACCCATAACCTACGCCGTACCCAAAGCCCTCCCCGAACCCGTACCCTAAGCCGTACCCTAAGCCTAACCCTAAGCCTAACCCTAACCCTAGGCTACCCTTGACTGCTTCTGCCTCCAATAGATTTCCTAAGCACTAGTGTTTTAAGGAACAGCTTAAAAAGAGAATCCTAATGTGATTTCTTTATAATAGGTGTGTTCCTTATCTTATCCTAGTGTCTAAACTCTTCTCCATGGCTGGACCCCCAAATAATATTCCTTTACGTGCTAAGGGGTATCTAGAGAGTGTGATAGGTTTAATAACGACCCTAACCCTAACGCGTACCCTAACCCTAACCCCTACCCTAACCCTAACACGTACCCTAATCCTATCCCGTACCCTAAACGGAGCCCTAACCCTAACACTAACCCAAACCCTAACCCTAACCCATACCCTCCACCGTACACGAACCCCTCCCCGAACCCGTACCCTAAGCCTAACCCTAAGCCTAACCATAAGCCTACGCTACCCTTGACTGCTTCTGCCTCCAATAGATTTCCTTAGCACTAGTGTTTTAAGGAACAGCTTAAAAAGAGAATCCTAATGTGATTTCTTTATAATGTGTGTGTTCCTAATATTATCTTAGTGTCTAAACTCTTCTCCATGGCTGGACCCCCAAATAATACTCCTTTACGTGCTAAGGGGTATCTAGAGGTGGGATAGGTTTAATAATTACCCTAACCCTAACGCGTACCCTAAACCTAACCCCTACCCTAACCCTAAAACGTACCCTAATCCTAACCCGTACCCTAAACCGAGCCCTAACCCTAAAACTAAGCCTAACCCTAACCATAACCCATACCCTACACCGTACCCGAAGCCCTCACCGAACCCGTACCCTAAGCCGTACCCTAAGCCTAACCCTAAGCCTAACCCTAATCCTAGGCTACCCTTGACTGCTTCTGCCTCCAATAGATTTCCTAAACACTAGTGTTTTAAGGAACAGCTTAAAAAGAGAATCCTAATGAGATTTCTTTATAATGGGTGTGTTCCTTATCTTATCCTAGTGTCCAAACTCTTCTCCATGGCTGGACCCCCAAATAATATTCCTTTACGTGCTAAGGGGTATCTAGAGAGTGGGATAGGTTTAATAACTACCCTAACCCTAACCCCTACCCGAACCCTAACACGTACCCTAATCCTAACCCGTACCCTAAACCGAGCCCTAACCCTAACACTAACCCTAACCCTAACCCTAACCCATACCCTACGCCGTACCCGAAGCCCTCCCCGAACCCGTACCCTAAGCCGTACCCTAAGCCTAACCCTAACCCTAGGCTACCCTTGACTGCTTCTGCCTCCAATAGATTTTCTAAGCACTAGTGTTTTAAGGAACAGCTTAAAAAGAGAATCCTAATGTGATTTCTTTATAATGGGTGTGTTCCTTATCTTATCCTAGTGTCTAAACTCTTCTCCATGGCTGGACCTCCAAATAATGTTCCTTTACGTGCTATGGGGTATCTAGAGAGTGGGATAGGTTTAATCACTACCCTAACCCTAACACGTACACTAACCCTAACCCCTACCCTAACGCTAACATGTACCCTATTCCTAATCCGTACCCTAAAGCGAGCCCTAACCCTAACACTAACCCTAACCCTAACCCATACCCTACGCCGTACCCGAAGCCCTCCTCGAACCCGTACCCTAAGCCTAACCCTAAGACTAACCCTAACCCTAGGCTACCCTTGACTGCTTCTGCCTCCAATAGATTTCCTAAGCACTAGTGTTTTAAGGAACAGCTTAAAAAGAGAGTCCTAATGTGATTTCTTTATAATGGGTGTGTTCCTTATCTTATCCTAGAGTCTAAACTCTTCTCCATGGCTGGACCCCCAAATAATATTCCTTTACGTGCTAAGGGGTATCTAGAGAGTGGGATAGGTTTAATATCTACCCTAACCCTAATGCGTACCCCAACCCTAACCCCTACCCTAACCCTAACACGTATCCTAATCATAAACCGTACCCTAAACGGAGCCCTAACCCTAACACTAACCCTAACCCTAACCCTAACCCATACCCTACGCCGTACTCGAAGCCCTCCCCGAACCCGTACCCTAAGCCTAACCCTAAGGCTAACCCTAACCCTAGGCTACCCTTGACTGCTTCTGCCTCCAATAGATTTCCTAAGCACTAGTGTTTTAAGGAACAGCTTAAAAAGGGAATCCTAATGTGATTTCTTTGTAATGGGTATGTTCCTTATCTTATCCTAGTGTCTAAACTTTTCTCCATGGCTGGGCCCCCAAATAATATTCCTTTACGTGCTAAGGGGTATCTAGAGAGTGGGATAGGTTTAATCAGTACACTAACCCTAACACGTACAATAACCCTAACCACTACTCTAACCCTAACACGTACCCTAATCCTAACCCAGACCCTAAGCCGAGCCCTAACCCTAACACTAACCCTAACCCTAACCCTAACCCATACCCTACGCTGTACCCGAAGCCCTCCCCGAACCCGTACCCTAAGCCGTACCCTAAGCCTAATCCTAAGCCTAACCCTAACCCTAGGCTACCCTTGACTGCTTCTGCCTCCAATAGATTTCCTAAGCACTAGTGTTTTAAGGAACAGCTTAAAAAGAGAATCCTAATGTGATTTCTTTATAATGGGTGTGTTCCTTATCTTATCCTAGTGTCTAAACTCTTCTCCATGGTTGGACACCCAAATAATATTCCTGTACGTGCTAAGGGGTATCTAGAGAGTGGGATAGGTTTAATAACTACCTAAACTTAATGCGTACCCCAACCCTAACCCCTACCCTAACCCTAACACGTATCCTAATCTTAACCCGTACCCTAAACGGAGCCCTAACCCTAACACTAACCCTAACCCTAACCCTAACCCATACCCTACGCCATAATCGAAGCCCTCCCCGAACCCGTACCCTAAGCCTAACCCTAAGCCTAACCCTAACCCTAGGCTACCCTTGACTGCTTCTGCCTCCAATAGATTTCCTAAGCACTAGTGTTTTAAGGAACAGCTTAAAAAGAGAATCCTAATGTGATTTCTTTATAATGGGTGTGTTCCTTATCTTATACTAGTGTCTAAACTCTTCTCCATGGCTGGACCCCCAAATAATATTCCTTTACGTGCTAAGGGGTATTTAGAGAGTGGGATAGGTTTAATAACTACCCTAACCCTAACGCATACCCTAACCCTAACCCCTACCCTAACCCTAACACGTACCCTAATCCTAACCCGTACCCTAAACCGAGCCCTAACCCTAACACTAACCCTAACCCTAACACTAAGCCATACCTTACGCCGTACCCGAAGCCCTCCCCGAACCCGTACCCTAAGCCGTACCCTAAGCCTAACCCTAAGCCTAACCCTAACCCTAGGCTACCCTTGACTGCTTCTTCCTCCAATGGATTTCCTAAGCACTAGTGTTTTAAGGAACAGCTTAAAAAGAGAATCCTAATGTGATTTCTTTATAATGGGTGTGTTCCTTTTCTTATCCTAGTGTCTAAACTCTTCTCCAATGCTGGACCTCCAAATAATGTTCCTTTACGTGCTAAGGGGTATCTAGAGAGTGGGATAGGTTTAATCACTACCCTAACCCTAACACGTACACTAACCCTATCCCCTACCCTAACCGTAACATGTACCCTAATCCTAACCCGTACCCTAAACCGAGCCCTAACCCTAACACTAACCCTAACACTAACCCATACCCTACGCCGAACCCGAAGCCCTCCCCGAACCCGTTCCCTAAGCCGTACCCTAAGCCTAACCCTAAGCCTAACCCTAACCCTAGGCTACCCTTGACTGCTTCTGCCTCCAATAGATTTCCTAAGCACTAGTGTTTTAAGGAACAGCTTAAAAAGAGAATCCTAATGTGATTTCTTTATAATGGGTGTGTTCCTTATCTTATCCTAGTGTCTAAACTCTTCTCAATGGCTGGACCCCCAAATAATATTCCTTTACGTTCTAAGGGGTATCTAGAGAGTGGGATAGGTTTAATCAGTACACTAACCCTAACACGTACAATAACCCTAACCACTACCCTAACCCTAACACGTACCCTAATCCTAACCCGTACCCTAAACCGAGCCCTAACCCTAACACTAACCCTAACCCTAACCCTAAGCCATACCTTACGCCGTACCCGAAGCCCTCCCCGAACCCGTACCCTAAGCCGTACCCTAAGCCTAACCCTAAGCCTAACCCTAAGCCTAACCCTAACCCTAGGCTACCCTTGACTGCTTCTGCCTCCAATAGATTTTCTAAGCACTAGTGTTTTAAGGAACAGCTTAAAAAGAGAATCCTAATGTGATTTCTTTATAATGGGTGTGTTTTTTATCTTATCCTAGTGTCTAAACTCTTCTCCATGGCTTGACCTCCAAATAATGTTCCTTTACGTGCTAAGGGGTATCTAGAGAGTGGGATAGGTTTAATAACTACTCTAACCCTAATGCGTACCCCAACCCTAACCCCTACCCTAACCCTAACACGTATCCTAATCCTAAACCGTACCCTAAACGGAGCCCTAACCCTAACACTAACCCTAACCCTAACCGTAACCCATACCCTACGCCGTACTCGAAGCCCTCCCCGAACCCGTACCCTAAGCCTAACCCTAAGGCTAACCCTAACCCTAGGCTACCCTTGACTGCTTCTGCCTCCAATAGATTTCCTAAGCACTAGTGTTTTAAGGAACAGCTTAAAAAGAGAATCCTAATGTGATTTCTTTGTAATGGGTATGTTCCTTATCTTATCCTAGTGTCTAAACTTTTCTCCATGGCTGGACCCCCTAATAATATTCCTTTACGTGCTAAGGGGTATCTAGAGAGTGGGATAGGTTTAATCAGTACACTAACCCTAACACGTACACTAACCCTAACCACTACCCTAACCCTAACACGTACCCTAATCCTAACCCAGACCCTAAGCCGAGCCCTAACCCTAACACTAACCCTAACCCTAACCCTAACCCATACCCTCCGCTGTATCCGAAGCCCTCCCCGAACCCGTACCCTAAGCCGTACCCTAAGCCTAACCCTAAGCCTAACCCTAACCCTAGGCTACCCTTGACTGCTTCTGCCTCCAATAGATTTCCTAAGCACTAGTGTTTTAAGGAACAGCTTAAAAAGAGAATCCTAATGTGATTTCTTTGTAATGGGTGTGTTCCTTATCTTATCCTAGTGTCTAAACTCTTCTCCATGGCTGGACACCCAAATAATATTCCTTTACGTGCTAAGGGGTATCTAGAGAGTGGGATAGGTTTAATAACTACCCTAACCCTAATGCGTACCCCAACCCTAACCCCTACCCTAACCCTAACACGTATCCTAATCCTAACCCGTACCCTAAACGGAGCCCTAACCCTAACACTAACCCTAACCTTAACCCTAACCCATACCCTACGCCGTAATCGAAGCCCTCCCCGAACCCGTACCCTAAGCCTAACCCTAAGGCTAACCTTAACCCTAGGCTACCCTTGACTGCTTCTGCCTCCAATAGATTTCCTAAGCACTAGTGTTTTAAGGAACAGCTTAAAAAGAGAATCCTAATGTGATATCTTTGTAATGGGTATGTTCCTTATCTTATCCTAGTGTCTAAACTTTTCTCCATGGCTGGACCCCCAAATAATATTCCTTTACGTGCTAAGGGGTATCTAGAGAGTGGGATAGGTTTAATCAGTACACTAACCCTAACACGTACACTAACCCTAACCACTACCCTAACCCTAACACGTACCCTAATCCTAACCCAAACCCTAAACCGAGCCCTAACCCTAACACTAACCCTAACCCTAACCCTAACCCATACCCTACGCTGTACCCGAAGCCCTCCCCGAACCCGTAACCTAAGCCGTACCCTAAGCCTAACCCTAAGCCTAACCCTAACCCTAGGCTACCCTTGACTGCTTCTGCCTCCAATAGATTTCCTATGCACTAGTGTTTTAAGGAACAGCTTAAAAAGAGAATCCTAATGTGATTTCTTTATAATGGGTGTGTTCCTTATCTTATCCTAGTGTCTAAACTCTTCTCCATGGCTGGACCCCCAAATAATATTCCTTTACGTGCTAAGGGGTATTTAGAGAGTGGGATAGGTTTAATAACTACCCTAACCCTAACGCATACCCTAACTCTAACCCCTACCCTAACCCTAACACGTACCCTAATCCTAACCCGTACCCTAAACCGAGCCCTAACCCTAACACTAACCCTAACCCTAACCCTAAGCCATACCTTACGCCGTACCCGAAGCCCTCCCCGAACCCGTACCCTAAGCCGTACCCTAAGCCTAACCCTAAGCCTAACCCTAACCCTAGGCTACCCTTGACTGCTTCTGCCTCCAATAGATTTCCTAAGCACTAGTGTTTTAAGGAACAGCTTAAAAAGAGAATCCTAATGTGATTTCTTTATAATGGGTGTGTTCCTTATCTTATCCTAGTGTCTAAACTCTTCTCCATGGCTGGACCCCCAAATAATATTCCTTTACGTGCTAAGGGGTATCTAGAGAGTGTGATAGGTTTAATAACGACCCTAACCCTAACGCGTACCCTAACCCTAACCCCTACCCTAACCCTAACACGTACCCTAATCCTATCCCGTACCCTAAACGGAGCCCTAACCCTAACACTAACCCAAACCCTAACCCTAACCCATACCCTCCACCGTACACGAACCCCTCCCCGAACCCGTACCCTAAGCCTAACCCTAAGCCTAACCATAAGCCTACGCTACCCTTGACTGCTTCTGCCTCCAATAGATTTCCGTAGCACTAGTGTTTTAAGGAACAGCTTAAAAAGAGAATCCTAATGTGATTTCTTTATAATGTGTGTGTTCCTTATATTATCTTAGTGTCTAAACTCTTCTCCATGGCTGGACCCCCAAATAATACTCCTTTACGTGCTAAGGGGTATCTAGAGGTGGGATAGTTTTAATAATTACCCTAACCCTAACGCGTACCCTAAACCTAACCCCTACCCTAACCCTAAAACGTACCCTAATCCTAACCCGTACCCTTAACCGAGCCCTAACCCTAAAACTAAGCCTAACCCTAACCCTAACCCATACCCTACACCGTACCCGAAGCCCTCACCGAACCCGTACCCTAAGCCGTACCCTAAGCCTAACCCTAAGCCTAACCCTAATCCTAGGCTACCCTTGACTGCTTCTGCCTCCAATAGATTTCCTAAGCACTAGTGTTTTAAGGAACAGCTTAAAAAGAGAATCCTAATGTGATTTCTTTATAATGGGTGTGTTCCTTATCTTATCCTAGTGTCTAAACTCTTCTCCATGGCTGGACCCCCAAATAATATTCCTTTACGTGCTAAGGGGTATCTAGAGAGTGGGATAGGTTTAATAACTACCCTAACCCTAACCCCTACCCGAACCCTAACACGTACCCTAATCCTAACCCGTACCCTAAACCGAGCCCTAACCCTAACACTAACCCTAACCCTAACCCTAACCCATACCCTACGCCGTACCCGAAGCCCTCCCCGAACCCGTACCCTAAGCCGTACCCTAAGCCTAACCCTAAGCCTAACCCTAACAATAGGCTACACTTGACTGCTTCTGCCTCCAATAGATTTTCTAAGCACTAGTGTTTTAAGGAACAGCTTAAAAAGAGAATCCTAATGTGATTTCTTTATAATGGGTGTGTTTTTTATCTTATCCTAGTGTCTAAACTCTTCTCCATGGCTGGACCTCCAAATAATGTTCCTTTACGTGCTAAGGGGTATCTAGAGAGTGGGATAGGTTTAATCACTACCCTAACCCTAACACGTACACTAACCCTAACCCCTACCCTAACCCTAACATGTACCCTAATCATAACCCGTACCCTAAAGCGAGCCCTAACCCTAACACTAACCCTAACCCTAACCCATACCCTACGCCGTACCCGAAGCCCTCCCCGAACCCGTACCCTAAGCCGTACCCTAAGCCTAACCCTAAGCCTAACCCTAACCCTAGGCTACCCTTGACTGCTTCTGCCTCCAATAGATTTCCTAAGCACTAGTGTTTTAAGGAACAGCTTAAAAAGAGAATCCTAATGTGATTTCTTTATAATGGGTGTGTTCCTTATCTTATCCTAGTGTCTAAACTCTTCTCCATGGCTGGACCCCCAAATAATATTCCTTTACGTGCTAAGGGGTATCTAGAGAGTGGGATAGGTTTAATCAGTACACTAACCCTAACACGTACAATAACCCTAACCACTACCCTAACCCTAACACGTACCCTAATCCTAACCCAGGCCCTAAGCCGAGCCCTAACCCTAACACTAACCCTAACCCTAACCCTAAGCCATACCTTACGCCGTACCCGAAGCCCTCCCCGAACCCGTACCCTAAGCCGTACCCTAAGCCTAACCCTAAGCCTAACCCTAAGCCTAACCCTAACCCTAGGCTACCCTTGACTGCTTCTGCCTCCAATAGATTTTCTAAGCACTAGTGTTTTAAGGAACAGCTTAAAAAGAGAATCCTAATGTGATTTCTTTATAATGGGTGTGTTTTTTATCTTATCCTAGTGTCTAAACTCTTCTCCATGGCTTGACCTCCAAATAATGTTCCTTTACGTGCTAAGGGGTATCTAGAGAGTGGGATAGGTTTAATCACTACCCTAACCCTAACACGTACACTAACCCTAACCCCTACCCTAACCCTAACATGTACCCTAATCCTAACCCGTACCCTAAAGAGAGCCCTAACCCTAACACTAAACCTAACCCTAACCCATACCCTACGCCGTACCCGAAGCCCTCCCCGAACCCGTACCCTAAGCCGTACCCTAAGCCTAAACCTAAGCCTAACCCTAACCCTAGGCTACCCTTGACTGCTTCTGCCTCCAATAGATTTCCTAAGCACTAGTGTTTTAAGGAACAGCTTAAAAAGAGAGTCCTAATGTGATTTCTTTATAATGGGTGTGTTCCTTATCTTATCCTAGAGTCTAAACTCTTCTCCATGGCTGGACCCCCAAATAATATTCCTTTACGTGCTAAGGGGTATCTAGAGAGTGGGATAGGTTTAATAACTACCCTAACCCTAATGCGAACCCCAAACCTAACACCTACCCTAACCCTAACACGTATCCTAATCCTAAACCGTACCCTAAACGGAGCCCTAACCCTAACACTAACCCTAACCCTAACCCTAACCCATACCCTACGCCGTACTCGAAGCCCTCCCCGAACCCGTACCCTAAGCCTAACCCTAAGGCTAACCCTAACCCTAGGCTACCCTTGACTGCTTCTGCCTCCAATAGATTTCCTAAGCACTAGTGTTTTAAGGAACAGCTTAAAAAGAGAATCCTAATGTGATTTCTTTGTAATGGGTATGTTCCTTATCTTATCCTAGTGTCTAAACTTTTCTCCATGGCTGGACCCCCAAATAATATTCCTTTACGTGCTAAGGGGTATTTAGAGAGTGGGATAGGTTTAATAACTACCCTAACCGTAACGCATACCCTAACCCTAACCCCTACCCTAACCCTAACACTTACCCTAATCCTAACCCGTACCCTAAACCGAGCCCTAACCCTAACACTAACCCTAACCCTAACCCTAAGCCATACCTTACGCCGTACCCGAAGCCCTCCCCGAACCCGTACCCTAAGCCGTACCCTAAGCCTAACCCTAAGCCTAACCCTAACCCTAGGCTACCCTTGACTGCTTCTGCATCCAATAGATTTTCTAAGCACTAGTGTTTTAAGGAACAGCTTAAAAAGAGAATCCTAATGTGATTTCTTTATAATGGGTGTGTTCCTTATCTTATCCTAGTATCTAAACTCTTCTCCATGGTTGGACCTCCAAATAATGTTTCTTTACGTCCTAAGGGGTATCTAGAGAGTGGGATAGGTTTAATCACTACCCTAACCCTAACACGTACACTAACCCTAACCCCTACCCTAACCGTAACATGTACCCTAATCTTAACCCGTACCCTAAACCGAGCCCTAACCCTAACACTAACCCTAACCCTAACCCATACCCTACGCCGTACCCGAAGCCCTCCCCGAACCCGTACCCTAAGCCGTACCCTAAGGCTAACCCTAAGCCTAACCCTAACCCTAGGCTACCCTTGACTGCTTCTGCCTCCAATAGATTTCCTAAGCACTAGTGTTTTAAGGAACAGCTTAAAAAGAGAATCCTAATGTGATTTCTTTATAATGGGTGTGTTCCTTATCTTATCCTAGTGTCTAAACTCTTCTCCATGGCTGGACACCCAAATAATATTCCTTTACGTGCTAAGGGGTATCTAGAGAGTGGGATAGGTTTAATAACTACCCTAACCCTAATGCGTACCCCAACCCTAACCCCTACCCTAACCCTAACACGTATCCTAATCCTAACCCGTACCCTAAACGGAGCCTTAACCCTAACACTAACCCTAACCCTAACCCTAACCCATACCCTACGCCGTAATCGAAGCCCTCCCCGAACCCGTACCCTAAGCCTAACCCTAAGGCTAACCCTAACCCTAGGCTACCCTTGACTGCTTCTGCCTCCAATAGATTTCCTAAGCACTAGTGTTTTAAGGAACAGCTTAAAAAGAGAATCCTAATGTGATTTCTTTGTAATGGGTATTTTCCTTATCTTATCCTAGTGTCTAAACTTTTCTCCATGGCTGGACCCCCAAATAATATTCCTTTACGTGCTAAGGGGTATCTAGAGAGTGGGATAGGTTTAATCAGTACACTAACCCTAACACGTACACTAACCCTAACCACTACCCTAACCCTAACACGTACCCTAATCCTAACCCACACCCTAAACCGAGCCCTAACCCTAACACTAACCCTAACCCTAACCCTAACCCATACCCTACGCTGTACCCGAAGCCCTCCCCGAACCCGTAACCTAAGCCGTACCCTAAGCCTAACCCTAAGCCTAACCCTAACCCTAGGCTACCCTTGACTGCTTCTGCCTCCAATAGATTTCCTAAGCACTAGTGTTTTAAGGAACAGCTTAAAAAGAGAATCCTAATGTGATTTCTTTATAATGGGTGTGTTCCTTATCTTATCCTAGTGTCTAAACTTTTCTCCATGGCTGGACCCCCAAATAATATTCCTTTACGTGCTAAGGGGTATTTAGAGAGTGGGATAGGTTTAATAACTACCCTAACCCTAACGCATACCCTAACCCTAACCCCTACCCTAACCCTAACACGTACCCTAATCCTAACCCGTACCCTAACCCGAGCCCTAACCCTAACACTAACCCTAACCCTAACCCTAAGCCATACCTTACGCCGTACCCGAAGCCCTCCCCGAACCGTACCCTAAGCCGTTCCCTAAGCCTAACCCTAAGCCTAACCCTAACCCTAGGCTACCCTTGACTGCTTCTGCCTCCAATGGATTTCCTAAGCACTAGTGTTTTAAGGAACAGCTTAAAAAGAGAATCCTAATGTGATTTCTTTATAATGGGTGTGTTCCTTTTCTTATCCTAGTGTCTAAACTCTTCTCCATGGCTGGACCCCCAAATAATATTCCTTTACGTGCTAAGGGGTATCTAGAGAGTGTGATAGGTTTAATAACGACCCTAACCCTAACGCGTACCCTAACCCTAACCCCTACCCTAACCCTAACACGTACGCTAATCCTATCCCGTACCCTAAACGGAGCCCTAACCCTAACACTAACCCAAACCCTAACCCTAACCCATACCCTCCACTGTACACGAACCCCTCCCCGAACCCGTACCCTAAGCCTAACACTAAGCCTAACCATAAGCCTACGCTACCCTTGACTGCTTCTGCCTCCAATGGATTTCCTAAGCACTAGTGTTTTAAGGAACAGCTTAAAAAGAGAATCCTAATGTGATTTCTTTATAATGGGTGTGTTCCTTTTCTTATCCTAGTGTCTAAACTCTTCTCCATGGCTGGACCCCCAAATAATATTCCTTTACGTGCTAAGGGGTATCTAGAGAGTGGGATAGGTTTAATAACTACCCTAACCCTAACCCCTACCCGAACCCTAACACGTACCCTAATCCTAACCCGTACCCTAAACCGAGCCCTAACCCTAACACTAACCCTAACCCTAACCCATACCCTACGCCGTACCCGAAGCCCTCCCCGAACCCGAACCCTAAGCCGTACCCTAAGCCTAACCCTAAGCCTAACCCTAACCCTAGGATACCCTTGACTGCTTCTGCCTCCAATAGATTTTCTAAGCACTAGTGTTTTAAGGAACAGCTTAAAAAGAGAATCCTAATGTGATTTCTTTATAATGGGTGTGTTCCTTATCTTATCCTAGTGTCTAAACTCTTCTCCATGGCTGGACCTCCAAATAATATTCCTTTACGTGCTAAGGGGTATCTAGAGAGTGGGATAGGTGTAATAACTACACTAACCCTAACGCGTACCCTAACCCTAACCCCTACCGTAACCCTAACACGTACCCTAATCCTAACCAATACCCTAAACCGAGCCCTAACCCTAACACTAACCCTAACACTAACCTTAACCCATACCCTACGCCGTACCCGAACCCCTCCCAGAACCCGTACCCTAAGCCGTACCCTAACCCTAACCCTAAGCCTAACCCTAACCCTAGGCTACCCTTGACTGTTTCTGCCTACAATAGATTTCCTAAGCCCTAGTGTTTTAAGGAACAGCTTAAAAAGAGAATCCTAATGTGATTTCTTTATAATGTTGTGTTCCTTATCTTATCCTAGTGTCTAAACTCTTCTCCATGGCTGGACCCCCAAATAATATTCCTTTACGTGCTAAGGGGTATTTAGAGAGTGGGATAGGTTTAATAACTACCCTAACCCTAACGCATACCCTAACCCTAACCCCTACCCTAACCCTAACACGTACCCTAATCCTAACCCGTACCCTAAACCTAGCCCTAAACCTAACACTAACCCTAACCCTAACCCTAACCCATACCCTACGCCGTACCCAAAGCCCTCCCCGAACCCGTACCGTAAGCCGTACCCTAAGCCTAACCCTAAGCCTAACCCTAACCCTAGGCTACCCTTGACTGCTTCTGCCTCCAATAGATTTCCTAAGCACTAGTGTTTTAAGGAACAGCTTAAAAAGAGAATCCTAATGTGATTTCTTTATAATAGGTGTGTTCCTTATCTTATCCTAGTGTCTAAACTCTTCTCCATGGCTGGACCCCCAAATAATATTCCTTTACGTGCTAAGGGGTATCTAGAGAGTGGGATAGGTTTAATAACGACCCTAACCCTAACGCGTACCCTAACCCTAACCGCTACCCTAACCCTAACACGTACCCTAATCCTATCCCGTACCCTAAACGGAGGCCTAACCCTAACACTAACCCAAACCCTAACCCTAACCCATACCCTCCACCGTACACGAACCCCTCCCCGAACCCGTACCCTAAGCCTAACACTAAGACTAACCATAAGCCTACGATACCCTTGACTGCTTCTGCCTCCAATAGATTACCTTAGCACTAGTGTTTTAAGGAACAGCTTAAAAAGAGAATCCTAATGTGATTTCTTTATAATGTGTGTGTTCCTTATATTATCTTAGTGTCTAAACTCTTCTCCATGGCTGGACCCCCAAATAATACTCCTTTACGTGCTAAGGGGTATCTAGAGGTGGGATAGGTTTAATAATTACCCTAACCCTAACGCGTACCCTAAACCTAACCCCTACCCTAACCCTAAAACGTACCCTAATCCTAACCCGTACCCTAAACCGAGCCCTAACCCTAAAACTAAGCCTAACCCTAACCCTAACCCATACCCTACACCGTACCCGAAGCCCTCACCGAACCCGTACCCTAAGCCGTACCCTAAGCCTAACCCTAAGCCTAACCCTAATCCTAGGCTACCCTTGACTGCTTCTGCCTCCAATAGATTTCCTAAGCACTAGTGATTTAAGGAACAGCTTAAAAAGAGAATCCTAATGTGATTTCTTTATAATGGGTGTGTTCCTTATCTTATCCTAGTGTCTAAACTCTTCTCCATGGCTGGACCCCCAAATAATATTCCTTTACATGCTAAGGGGTATCTAGAGAGTGGGATAGGTTTAATAACTACCCTAACCCTAACCCCTACCCGAACCCTAACACGTACCCTAATCCTAACCCGTACCCTAAACCGAGCCCTAACCCTAACACTAACCCTAACCCTAACCCATACCCTACGCCGTACCCGAAGCCCTCCACGAACCCGAACCCTAAGCCGTACCCTAAGCCTAACCCTAAGCCTAACCCTAACCCTAGGCTACCCTTCACTGCTTCTGCCTCCAATAGATTTTCTAAGCACTAGTGTTTTAAGGAACAGCTTAAAAAGAGAATCCTAATGTGATTTCTTTATAATGGGTGTGTTCCTTATCTTATCCTAGTGTCTAAACTCTTCTCCATGGCTGGACCTCCAAATAATATTCCTTTACGTGCTAAGGGGTATCTAGAGAGTGGGATAGGTTTAATAACTACACTAACCCTAACGCGTACCCTAACCCTAACCCCTACCGTAACCCTAACACGTACCCTAATCCTAACCAATACCCTAAACCGAGCCCTAACCCTAACACTAACCCTAACACTAACCTTAACCCATACCCTACGCCGTACCCGAACCCCTCCCAGAACCCGTACCCTAAGCCGTACCCTAACCCTAACCCTAAGCCTAACCCTAACCCTAGGCTACGCTTGACTGCTTTTGCCTCCAATAGATTTCCTAAACACTAGTGTTTTAAGGAACAGCTTAAAAAGGGAATCCTAATGTGATTTCTTTATACTGGGTATGTTCCTTATCTTATCCTAGTGTCTAAACTTTTCTCCATGGCTGGACCCCCGAATAATATTACTTTACGTGCTAAGGGGTATCTAGAGAGTGGGATAGGTTTAATCAGTACACTAACCCTAACACGTACACTAACCCTAACCACTACCCTAACCCTAACACGTACCCTAATTCTAACCCAGACCCTAAACCGAGCCCTAACCCTAACACTAACCCTAACCCTAACCCTAACCCATACCCTACGCTGTACCCGAAGCCCTCCCCGAACCCGTAACCTAAGCCGTACCCTAAGCCTAACCCTAAGCCTATCCCTAACCCTAGGCTACCCTTGACTGCTTCTGCCTCCAATAGATTTCCTAAGCACTAGTGTTTTAAGGAACAGCTTAAAAATAGAATCCTAATGTGATTTCTTTATAATGGGTGTGTTCCTTATCTTATCCTAGTGTCTAAACTCTTCTCCATGGCTGGACCCCCAAATAATATTCCTTTACATGCTAAGGGGTATCTAGAGAGTGGGATAGGTTTAATAACTACCCTAACCCTAACCCCTACCCGAACCCTAACACGTACCCTAATCCTAACCCGTACCCTAAACCGAGCCCTAACCCTAACACTAACCCTAACCCTAACCCATACCCTACGCCGTACCCGAAGCCCTCCCCGAACCCGAACCCTAAGCCGTACCCTAAGCCTAACCCTAAGCCTAACCGTAACCCTAGGCTACCCTTCACTGCTTCTGCCTCCAATAGATTTTCTAAGCACTAGTGTTTTAAGGAACAGCTTAAAAAGAGAATCCTAATGTGATTTCTTTATAATGGGTGTGTTCCTTATCTTATCCTAGTGTCTAAACTCTTCTCCATGGCTGGACCTCCAAATAATATTCCTTTACGTGCTAAGGGGTATCTAGAGAGTGGGATAGGTTTAATAACTACACTAACCCTAACGCGTACCCTAACCCTAACCCCTACCGTAACCCTAACACGTACCCTAATCCTAACCAATACCCTAAACCGAGCCCTAACCCTAACACTAACCCTAACACTAACCTTAACCCATACCCTACGCCGTACCCGAACCCCTCCCAGAACCCGTACCCTAAGCCGTACCCTAACCCTAACCCTAAGCCTAACCCTAACCCTAGGCTACGCTTGACTGCTTTTGCCTCCAATAGATTTCCTAAACACTAGTGTTTTAAGGAACAGCTTAAAAAGGGAATCCTAATGTGATTTCTTTATACTGGGTATGTTCCTTATCTTATCCTAGTGTCTAAACTTTTCTCCATGGCTGGACCCCCGAATAATATTACTTTACGTGCTAAGGGGTATCTAGAGAGTGGGATAGGTTTAATCAGTACACTAACCCTAACACGTACACTAACCCTAACCACTACCCTAACCCTAACACGTACCCTAATTCTAACCCAGACCCTAAACCGAGCCCTAACCCTAACACTAACCCTAACCCTAACCCTAACCCATACCCTACGCTGTACCCGAAGCCCTCCCCGAACCCGTAACCTAAGCCGTACCCTAAGCCTAACCCTAAGCCTATCCCTAACCCTAGGCTACCCTTGACTGCTTCTGCCTCCAATAGATTTCCTAAGCACTAGTGTTTTAAGGAACAGCTTAAAAATAGAATCCTAATGTGATTTCTTTATAATGGGTGTGTTCCTTATCTTATCCTAGTGTCTAAACTCTTCTCCATGGCTGGACCCCCAAATAATATTCCTTTACGTGCTAAGGGGTATTTAGAGAGTGGGATAGGTTTAATAACTACCCTAACCCTAACGCATACACTAACCCTAACCCCTACCCTAACCCTAACACGTACCCTAATCCTAACCCGTACTATAAATCGAGCCCTAACCCTAACACTAACCCTAACCCTAACCCTAAGCCATACCTTACGCCGTACCCGAAGCCCTCCCCGAACCCGTACACTAAGCCGTACCCTAAGCCTAACCCTAAGCCTAACCCTAACCCTAGGCTACCCTTGACTGCTTCTGCCTCCAATAGATTTTCTAAGCACTAGTGTTTTAAGGTACAGCTTAAAAAGAGAATCCTAATGTGATTTCTTTATAATGGGTGTGTTCCTTATCTTATCCTAGTGTCTAAACTCTTCTCCATGGCTGGACCTCCAAATAATGTTCCTTTACGTGCTAAGGGGTATCTAGAGAGTGGGATAGGTTTAATCACTACCCTAACCCTAACACGTACACTAACTCTAACCCCTACCCTAACCCTAACACGTACCCTAATCCTAACCCGTACCCTAAATGGAGCCCTAACCCTAACACTAACCCTAACCCTAACCCTAACCCATACCCTACGCCGTACTCGAAGCCCTCCCCAAACCCGTACCCTAAGCCTAACCCTAAGGCTAACCCTAACCCTAGGCTACCCTTGACTGCTTCTGCCTCCAATAGATTTCCTAAGCACTAGTGTTTTAAGGATCAGCTTAAAAAGAGAATCCTAATGTGATTTTTTTATACGGGGTATGTTCCTTATCTTATCCTAGTGTCTAAAGTTTTCTCCATGGCTGGACCCCCAAAGAATATTCCTTTACGTGCTAAGGGGTATCTAGAGAGTGGGATAGGTTTAATCAGTACACTAACCTTAACACGTACACTAACCCTAACCACTACCCTAACCCTAACACGTACCCTAATCCTAACCCAGACCCTAAACCGAGCCCTAACCCTAACACTAACCCTAACCCTAACCCTAACCCATACCCTACGCTGTACCCGAAGCCCTCCCCGAACCCGTAACCTAAGCCGTACCCTAAGCCTAACCCTAAGCCTAACCCTAACCCTAGGCTACCCTTGACTGCTTCTGCCTCCAATAGATTTCCTAAGCACTAGTGTTTTAAGGAACAGCTTAAAAAGAGAATCCTAATGTGATTTCTTTATAATGGGTGTGTTCCTTATCTTATCCTAGTGTCTAAACTCTTCTCCATGGATGGACCCCCAAATAATATTCTTTTACGTGCTAAGGGGTATTTAGAGAGTGGGATAGGTTTAATCACTACCCTAACCCTAACACGTACACTAACCCTAACCCCTACCCTAACCCTAACACGTACCCTAATCCTAACCCGTACCCTAAACCTAGCCCTAACCCTAACACTAACCCTAACCCTAACCCTAACCCATACCCTACGCCGTACCCGAAGCCCACACCGAACCCGTACCCTAAGCCTAACCCTAAGGCTAACCCTAACCCTAGGCTACCCTGGACTGCTTCTGCCTCCAATAGATTTCCTAAGCACTAGTGTTTTAAGGAACAGCTTAAAAAGAGAATCCTAATGTGATTTCTTTGTAATGGGGATGTTCCTTATCTTATCCTAGTGTCTAAACTTTTCTCCATGGCTGGACCCCCAAATAATATTCCTTTACGTGCTAAGGGGTATCTAGAGAGTGGGATAGGTTTAATCAGTACACTAACCCTAACACGTACACTAACCCTAACCACTACCCTAACCCTAACACGTACCCTAATCCTAACCTAAACCCTAAACCGAGCCCTAACCCTAACACTAACACTAACCCTAACCCTAACACATACCCTACGCTGTACCCGAAGCCCTCCCCGAACCCGTAACCTAAGCCGTACCCTAAGCCTAACCCTAAGCCTAACCCTAACCCTAGGCTACCCTTGACTGCTTCTGCCTCCAATAGATTTCCTAAGCCCTAGTGTTTTAAGGAACAGCTTAAAAAGAGAATCCTAATGTGATTTCTTTATAATGTTGTGTTCCTTATCTTATCCTAGTGTCTAAACTCTTCTCCATGGCTGGACCCCCAAATAATATTCCTTTACGTGCTAAGGGGTATTTAGAGAGTGGAATAGGTTTAATAACTACCCTAACCCTAACGCATACCCTAACCCTAACACCTACCCTAACCCTAACACGTACCCTTATCCTAACCCGTACCCTAAACCGAGCCCAAACCCTAACACTAACCGTAACCCTAACCCTAAGCCATACCTTACGCCGTACCCGAAGCCCTCCCCGAACCCGTACCCTAAGCCGTACCCTAAGCCTAACCCTAAACCTACCCCTAACCCTAGGCTACCCTTGACTGCTTCTGCCTCCAATAGATTTTCTAAGCACTAGTGTTTTAAGGAACAGCTTAAAAAGAGAATCCTAATGTGATTTCTTTATAATGGGTGTGTTCCTTATCTTATCCTAGTGTCTAAACTCTTCTCCATGGCTGGACCTCCAAATAATATTCCTTTACGTGCTAAAGGGTATCTAGAGAGTGGGATAGGTTTAATAACTACACTAACCCTAACGCGTACCCTAACCCTAACCCCTACCGTAACCCTAACACGTACCCTAATCCTAACCAATACCCTAAACCGAGCCCTAACCCTAACACTAACCCTAACACTAACCTTAACCCATACCCTACGCCGTACCCGAACCCCTCCCAGAACCCGTACCCTAAGCCGTACCCTAACCCTAACCCTAAGCCTAACCCTAACCCTAGGCTACACTTGACTGCTTCTGCCTCCAATAGATTTCCTAAACACTAGTGTTTTAAGGAACAGCTTAAAAAGGGAATCCTAATGTGATTTCTTTATACTGGGTATGTTCCTTATCTTATCCTAGTGTCTAAACTTTTCTCCATGGCTGGACCCCCGAATAATATTACTTTACGTGCTAAGGGGTATCTAGAGAGTGGGATAGGTTTAATCAGTACACTAACCCTAACACGTACACTAACCCTAACCACTACCCTAACCCTAACACGTACCCTAATTCTAACCCAGACCCTAAACCGAGCCCTAACCCTAACACTAACCCTAACCCTAACCCTAACCCATACCCTACGCTGTACCCGAAGCCCTCCCCGAACCCGTAACCTAAGCCGTACCCTAAGCCTAACCCTAAGCCTATCCCTAACCCTAGGCTACCCTTGACTGCTTCTGCCTCCAATAGATTTCCTACGCACTAGTGTTTTAAGGAACAGCTTAAAAATAGAATCCTAATGTGATTTCTTTATAATGGGTGTGTTCCTTATCTTATCCTAGTGTCTAAACTCTTCTCCATGGCTGGACCCCCAAATAATATTCCTTTACGTGCTAAGGGGTATTTAGAGAGTGGGATAGGTTTAATAACTACCCTAACCCTAACGCATACACTAACCCTAACCCCTACCCTAACCCTAACACGTACCCTAATCCTAACCCGTACTATAAATCGAGCCCTAACCCTAACACTATCCCTAACCCTAACCCTAAGCCATACCTTACGCTGTACCCGAAGCCCTCCCCGAACCCGTACACTAAGCCGTACCCTAAGCCTAACCCTAAGCCTAACCCTAACCCTAGGCTACCCTTGACTGCTTCTGCCTCCAATAGATTTTCTAAGCACTAGTGTTTTAAGGAACAGCTTAAAAAGAGAATCCTAATGTGATTTGTTTATAATGGGTGTGTTCCTTATCTTATCCTAGTGTCTAAACTCTTCTCCATGGCTGGACCTCCAAATAATGTTCCTTTACGTGCTAAGGGGTATCTAGAGAGTGGGATAGGTTTAATCACTACCCTAACCCTAACACGTACACTAACTCTAACCCCTACCCTAACCCTAACACGTACCCTAATCCTAACCCGTACCCTAAACCGAGCCCTAACCCTAACACTAACCCTAACCCTAACCCATACCCTAAGCCGTACCCTAAGCCTAACCCTAACCCTAGGCTACCCTTGACTGCTTCTGCCTCCAATAGATTTCCTAAGCACTAGTGTTTTAAGGAACAGCTTAAAAAGAGAATCCTAATGTGATTTCTTTATAATGGGTGTGTTCCTTATCTTATCCTAGTGTCTAAACTCTTCTCCATGGCTGGACCCCCAAATAATATTCTTTTACGTGCTAAGGGGTATTTAGAGAGTGGGATAGGTTTAATCACTACCCTAACCCTAACACGTACACTAACCCTAACCCCTACCCTAACCCTAACACGTACCCTAATCCTAACCCGTACCCTAAACCTAGCCCTAACCCTAACACTAACCCTAACCCTAACCCTAACCCATACCCTACGCCGTACCCGAAGCCCACACCGAACCCGTACCCTAAGCCTAACCCTAAGGCTAACCCTAACCCTAGGCTACCCTTGACTGCTTCTGCCTCCAATAGATTTCCTAAGCACTAGTGTTTTAAGGAACAGCTTAAAAAGAGAATCCTAATGTGATTTCTTTGTAATGGGTATGTTCCTTATCTTATCCTAGTGTCTAAACTTTTCTCCATGGCTGGACCCCCAAATAATATTCCTTTACGTGCTAAGGGGTATCAAGAGAGTGGGATAGGTTTAATCAGTACACTAACCCTAACACGTACACTAACCCTAACCACTACCCTAACCCTAACACGTACCCTAATCCTAACCCAAACCCTAAACCGAGCCCTAACCCTAACACTAACACTAACCCTAACCCTAACCCATACCCTACGCTGTACCCGAAGCCCTCCCCGAACCCGTAACCTAAGCCGTACCCTAAGCCTAACCCTAAGCCTAACCCTAACCCTAGGCTACCCTTGACTGTTTCTGCCTACAATAGATTTCCTAAGCCCTAGTGTTTTAAGGAACAGCTTAAAAAGAGAATCCTAATGTGATTTCTTTATAATGTTGTGTTCCTTATCTTATCCTAGTGTCTAAACTCTTCTCCATGGCTGGACCCCCAAATAATATTCCTTTACGTGCTAAGGGGTATTTAGAGAGTGGGATAGGTTTAATAACTACCCTAACCCTAACGCATACCCTAACCCTAACCCCTACCCTAACCCTAACACGTACCCTAATCCTAACCCGTACCCTAAACCTAGCCCTAAACCTAACACTAACCCTAACCCTAACCCTAACCCATACCCTACGCCGTACCCAAAGCCCTCCCCGAACCCGTACCGTAAGCCGTACCCTAAGCCTAACCCTAAGCCTAACCCTAACCCTAGGCTACCCTTGACTGCTTCTGCCTCCAATAGATTTCCTAAGCACTAGTGTTTTAAGGAACAGCTTAAAAAGAGAATCCTAATGTGATTTCTTTATAATAGGTGTGTTCCTTATCTTATCCTAGTGTCTAAACTCTTCTCCATGGCTGGACCCCCAAATAATATTCCTTTACGTGCTAAGGGGTATCTAGAGAGGGGATAGGTTTAATAACGACCCTAACCCTAACGCGTACCCTAACCCTAACCGCTACCCTAACCCTAACACGTACCCTAATCCTATCCCGTACCCTAAACGGAGGCCTAACCCTAACATTAACCCAAACCCTAACCCTAACCCATACCCTCCACCGTACACGAACCCCTCCCCGAACCCGTACCCTAAGCCTAACACTAAGACTAACCATAAGCCTACGATACCCTTGACTGCTTCTGCCTCCAATAGATTACCTTAGCACTAGTGTTTTAAGGAACAGCTTAAAAAGAGAATCCTAATGTGATTTCTTTATAATGTGTGTGTTCCTTATATTATCTTAGTGTCTAAACTCTTCTCCATGGCTGGACCCCCAAATAATACTCCTTTACGTGCTAAGGGGTATCTAGAGGTGGGATAGGTTTAATAATTACCCTAACCCTAACGCGTACCCTAAACCTAACCCCTACCCTAACCCTAAAACGTACCCTAATCCTAACCCGTACCCTAAACCGAGCCCTAACCCTAAAACTAAGCCTAACCCTAACCCTAACCCATACCCTACACCGTACCCGAAGCCCTCACCGAACCCGTACCCTAAGCCGTACCCTAAGCCTAACCCTAAGCCTAACCCTAATCCTAGGCTACCCTTGACTGCTTCTGCCTCCAATAGATTTCCTAAGCACTAGTGATTTAAGGAACAGCTTAAAAAGAGAATCCTAATGTGATTTCTTTATAATGGGTGTGTTCCTTATCTTATCCTAGTGTCTAAACTCTTCTCCATGGCTGGACCCCCAAATAATATTCCTTTACATGCTAAGGGGTATCTAGAGAGTGGGATAGGTTTAATAACTACCCTAACCCTAACCCCTACCCGAACCCTAACACGTACCCTAATCCTAACCCGTACCCTAAACCGAGCCCTAACCCTAACACTAACCCTAACCCTAACCCATACCCTACGCCGTACCCGAAGCCCTCCACGAACCCGAACCCTAAGCCGTACCCTAAGCCTAACCCTAAGCCTAACCCTAACCCTAGGCTACCCTTCACTGCTTCTGCCTCCAATAGATTTTCTAAGCACTAGTGTTTTAAGGAACAGCTTAAAAAGAGAATCCTAATGTGATTTCTTTATAATGGGTGTGTTCCTTATCTTATCCTAGTGTCTAAACTCTTCTCCATGGCTGGACCTCCAAATAATATTCCTTTACGTGCTAAGGGGTATCTAGAGAGTGGGATAGGTTTAATAACTACACTAACCCTAACGCGTACCCTAACCCTAACCCCTACCGTAACCCTAACACGTACCCTAATCCTAACCAATACCCTAAACCGAGCCCTAACCCTAACACTAACCCTAACACTAACCTTAACCCATACCCTACGCCGTACCCGAACCCCTCCCAGAACCCGTACCCTAAGCCGTACCCTAACCCTAACCCTAAGCCTAACCCTAACCCTAGGCTACCCTTGACTGCTTTTGCCTCCAATAGATTTCCTAAACACTAGTGTTTTAAGGAACAGCTTAAAAAGGGAATCCTAATGTGATTTCTTTATACTGGGTATGTTCCTTATCTTATCCTAGTGTCTAAACTTTTCTCCATGGCTGGACCCCCGAATAATATTACTTTACGTGCTAAGGGGTATCTAGAGAGTGGGATAGGTTTAATCAGTACACTAACCCTAACACGTACACTAACCCTAACCACTACCCTAACCCTAACACGTACCCTAATTCTAACCCAGACCCTAAACCGAGCCCTAACCCTAACACTAACCCTAACCCTAACCCTAACCCATACCCTACGCTGTACCCGAAGCCCTCCCCGAACCCGTAACCTAAGCCGTACCCTAAGCCTAACCCTAAGCCTATCCCTAACCCTAGGCTACCCTTGACTGCTTCTGCCTCCAATAGATTTCCTAAGCACTAGTGTTTTAAGGAACAGCTTAAAAATAGAATCCTAATGTGATTTCTTTATAATGGGTGTGTTCCTTATCTTATCCTAGTGTCTAAACTCTTCTCCATGGCTGGACCCCCAAATAATATTCCTTTACGTGCTAAGGGGTATTTAGAGAGTGGGATAGGTTTAATAACTACCCTAACCCTAACGCATACACTAACCCTAACCCCTACCCTAACCCTAACACGTACCCTAATCCTAACCCGTACTATAAATCGAGCCCTAACCCTAACACTAACCCTAACCCTAACCCTAAGCCATACCTTACGCCGTACCCGAAGCCCTCCCCGAACCCGTACACTAAGCCGTACCCTAAGCCTAACCCTAAGCCTAACCCTAACCCTAGGCTACCCTTGACTGCTTCTGCCTCCAATAGATTTTCTAAGCACTAGTGTTTTAAGGTACAGCTTAAAAAGAGAATCCTAATGTGATTTCTTTATAATGGGTGTGTTCCTTATCTTATCCTAGTGTCTAAACTCTTCTCCATGGCTGGACCTCCAAATAATGTTCCTTTACGTGCTAAGGGGTATCTAGAGAGTGGGATAGGTTTAATCACTACCCTAACCCTAACACGTACACTAACTCTAACCCCTACCCTAACCCTAACACGTACCCTAATCCTAACCCGTACCCTAAATGGAGCCCTAACCCTAACACTAACCCTAACCCTAACCCTAACCCATACCCTACGCCGTACTCGAAGCCCTCCCCAAACCCGTACCCTAAGCCTAACCCTAAGGCTAACCCTAACCCTAGGCTACCCTTGACTGCTTCTGCCTCCAATAGATTTCCTAAGCACTAGTGTTTTAAGGATCAGCTTAAAAAGAGAATCCTAATGTGATTTTTTTATACGGGGTATGTTCCTTATCTTATCCTAGTGTCTAAAGTTTTCTCCATGGCTGGACCCCCAAAGAATATTCCTTTACGTGCTAAGGGGTATCTAGAGAGTGGGATAGGTTTAATCAGTACACTAACCCTAACACGTACACTAACCCTAACCACTACCCTAACCCTAACACGTACCCTAATCCTAACCCAGACCCTAAACCGAGCCCTAACCCTAACACTAACCCTAACCCTAACCCTAACCCATACCCTACGCTGTACCCGAAGCCCTCCCCGAACCCGTAACCTAAGCCGTACCCTAAGCCTAACCCTAAGCCTAACCCTAACCCTAGGCTACCCTTGACTGCTTCTGCCTCCAATAGATTTCCTAAGCACTAGTGTTTTAAGGAACAGCTTAAAAAGAGAATCCTAATGTGATTTCTTTATAATGGGTGTGTTCCTTATCTTATCCTAGTGTCTAAACTCTTCTCCATGGATGGACCCCCAAATAATATTCTTTTACGTGCTAAGGGGTATTTAGAGAGTGGGATAGGTTTAATCACTACCCTAACCCTAACACGTACACTAACCCTAACCCCTACCCTAACCCTAACACGTACCCTAACCCTAACCCGTACCCTAAACCTAGCCCTAACCCTAACACTAACCCTAACCCTAACCCTAACCCATACCCTACGCCGTACCCGAAGCCCACACCGAACCCGTACCCTAAGCCTAACCCTAAGGCTAACCCTAACCCTAGGCTACCCTGGACTGCTTCTGCCTCCAATAGATTTCCTAAGCACTAGTGTTTTAAGGAACAGCTTAAAAAGAGAATCCTAATGTGATTTCTTTGTAATGGGTATGTTCCTTATCTTATCTTAGTGTCTAAACTTTTCTCCATGGCTGGACCCCCAAATAATATTCCTTTACGTGCTAAGGGGTATCTAGAGAGTGGGATAGGTTTAATCAGTACACTAACCCTAACACGTACACTAACCCTAACCACTACCCTAACCGTAACACGTACCCTAATCCTAACCCAAACCCTAAACCGAGCCCTAACCCTAACACTAACACTAACCCTAACCCTAACACATACCCTACGCTGTACCCGAAGCCCTCCCCGAACCCGTAACCTAAGCCGTACCCTAAGCCTAACCCTAAGCCTAACCCTAACCCTAGGCTACCCTTGACTGCTTCTGCCTCCAATAGATTTCCTAAGCCCTAGTGTTTTATGGAACAGCTTAAAAAGAGAATCCTAATGTGATTTCTTTGTAATGGGGATGTTCCTTATCTTATCCTAGAGTCTAAACTTTTCTCCATGGCTGGACCCCCAAATAATATTCCTTTACGTGCTAAGGGGTATCTAGAGAGTGGGATAGGTTTAATCAGTACACTAACCCTAACACGTACACTAACCCTAACCACTACCCTAACCCTAACACGTACCCTAATCCTAACCCAAACCCTAAACCGAGCCCTAACCCTAACACTAACACTAACCCTAACCCTAACACATACCCTACGCTGTACCCGAAGCCCTCCCCGAACCCGTAACCTAAGCCGTACCCTAAGCCTAACCCTAAGCCTAACCCTAACCCTAGGCTACCCTTGACTGCTTCTGCCTCCAATAGATTTCCTAAGCCCTAGTGTTTTAAGGAACAGCTTAAAAAGAGAATCCTAATGTGATTTCTTTATAATGTTGTGTTCCTTATCTTATCCTAGTGTCTAAACTCTTCTCCATGGCTGGACCCCCAAATAATATTCCTTTACGTGCTAAGGGGTATTTAGAGAGTGGAATAGGTTTAATAACTACCCTAACCCTAACGCATACCCTAACCCTAACACCTACCCTAACCCTAACACGTACCCTTATCCTAACCCGTACCCTAAACCGAGCCCAAACCCTAACACTAACCGTAACCCTAACCCTAAGCCATACCTTACGCCGTACCCGAAGCCCTCCCCGAACCCGTACCCTAAGCCGTACCCTAAGCCTAACCCTAAACCTACCCCTAACCCTAGGCTACCCTTGACTGCTTCTGCCTCCAATAGATTTTCTAAGCACTAGTGTTTTAAGGAACAGCTTAAAAAGAGAATCCTAATGTGATTTCTTTATAATGGGTGTGTTCCTTATCTTATCCTAGTGTCTAAACTCTTCTCCATGGCTGGACCCCCAAATAATATTCCTTTACATGCTAAGGGGTATCTAGAGAGTGGGATAGGTTTAATAACTACCCTAACCCTAACCCCTACCCGAACCCTAACACGTACCCTAATCCTAACCCGTACCCTAAACCGAGCCCTAACCCTAACACTAACCCTAACCCTAACCCATACCCTACGCCGTACCCGAAGCCCTCCACGAACCCGAACCCTAAGCCGTACCCTAAGCCTAACCCTAAGCCTAACCCTAACCCTAGGCTACCCTTCACTGCTTCTGCCTCCAATAGATTTTCTAAGCACTAGTGTTTTAAGGAACAGCTTAAAAAGAGAATCCTAATGTGATTTCTTTATAATGGGTGTGTTCCTTATCTTATCCTAGTGTCTAAACTCTTCTCCATGGCTGGACCTCCAAATAATATTCCTTTACGTGCTAAGGGGTATCTAGAGAGTGGGATAGGTTTAATAACTACACTAACCCTAACGCGTACCCTAACCCTAACCCCTACCGTAACCCTAACACGTACCCTAATCCTAACCAATACCCTAAACCGAGCCCTAACCCTAACACTAACCCTAACACTAACCTTAACCCATACCCTACGCCGTACCCGAACCCCTCCCAGAACCCGTACCCTAAGCCGTACCCTAACCCTAACCCTAAGCCTAACCCTAACCCTAGGCTACCCTTGACTGCTTTTGCCTCCAATAGATTTCCTAAACACTAGTGTTTTAAGGAACAGCTTAAAAAGGGAATCCTAATGTGATTTCTTTATACTGGGTATGTTCCTTATCTTATCCTAGTGTCTAAACTTTTCTCCATGGCTGGACCCCCGAATAATATTACTTTACGTGCTAAGGGGTATCTAGAGAGTGGGATAGGTTTAATCAGTACACTAACCCTAACACGTACACTAACCCTAACCACTACCCTAACCCTAACACGTACCCTAATTCTAACCCAGACCCTAAACCGAGCCCTAACCCTAACACTAACCCTAACCCTAACCCTAACCCATACCCTACGCTGTACCCGAAGCCCTCCCCGAACCCGTAACCTAAGCCGTACCCTAAGCCTAACCCTAAGCCTATCCCTAACCCTAGGCTACCCTTGACTGCTTCTGCCTCCAATAGATTTCCTAAGCACTAGTGTTTTAAGGAACAGCTTAAAAATAGAATCCTAATGTGATTTCTTTATAATGGGTGTGTTCCTTATCTTATCCTAGTGTCTAAACTCTTCTCCATGGCTGGACCCCCAAATAATATTCCTTTACGTGCTAAGGGGTATTTAGAGAGTGGGATAGGTTTAATAACTACCCTAACCCTAACGCATACACTAACCCTAACCCCTACCCTAACCCTAACACGTACCCTAATCCTAACCCGTACTATAAATCGAGCCCTAACCCTAACACTAACCCTAACCCTAACCCTAAGCCATACCTTACGCCGTACCCGAAGCCCTCCCCGAACCCGTACACTAAGCCGTACCCTAAGCCTAACCCTAAGCCTAACCCTAACCCTAGGCTACCCTTGACTGCTTCTGCCTCCAATAGATTTTCTAAGCACTAGTGTTTTAAGGTACAGCTTAAAAAGAGAATCCTAATGTGATTTCTTTATAATGGGTGTGTTCCTTATCTTATCCTAGTGTCTAAACTCTTCTCCATGGCTGGACCTCCAAATAATGTTCCTTTACGTGCTAAGGGGTATCTAGAGAGTGGGATAGGTTTAATCACTACCTTAACCCTAACACGTACACTAACTCTAACCCCTACCCTAACCCTAACACGTACCCTAATCCTAACCCGTACCCTAAATGGAGCCCTAACCCTAACACTAACCCTAACCCTAACCCTAACCCATACCCTACGCCGTACTCGAAGCCCTCCCCAAACCCGTACCCTAAGCCTAACCCTAAGGCTAACCCTAACCCTAGGCTACCCTTGACTGCTTCTGCCTCCAATAGATTTCCTAAGCACTAGTGTTTTAAGGATCAGCTTAAAAAGAGAATCCTAATGTGATTTTTTTATACGGGGTATGTTCCTTATCTTATCCTAGTGTCTAAAGTTTTCTCCATGGCTGGACCCCCAAAGAATATTCCTTTACGTGCTAAGGGGTATCTAGAGAGTGGGATAGGTTTAATCAGTACACTAACCCTAACACGTACACTAACCCTAACCACTACCCTAACCCTAACACGTACCCTAATCCTAACCCAGACCCTAAACCGAGCCCTAACCCTAACACTAACCCTAACCCTAACCCTAACCCATACCCTACGCTGTACCCGAAGCCCTCCCCGAACCCGTAACCTAAGCCGTACCCTAAGCCTAACCCTAAGCCTAACCCTAACCCTAGGCTACCCTTGACTGCTTCTGCCTCCAATAGATTTCCTAAGCACTAGTGTTTTAAGGAACAGCTTAAAAAGAGAATCCTAATGTGATTTCTTTATAATGGGTGTGTTCCTTATCTTATCCTAGTGTCTAAACTCTTCTCCATGGATGGACCCCCAAATAATATTCTTTTACGTGCTAAGGGGTATTTAGAGAGTGGGATAGGTTTAATCACTACCCAAACCCTAACACGTACACTAACCCTAACCCCTACCCTAACCCTAACACGTACCCTAACCCTAACCCGTACCCTAAACCTAGCCCTAACCCTAACACTAACCCTAACCCTAACCCTAACCCATACCCTACGCCGTACCCGAAGCCCACACCGAACCCGTACCCTAAGCCTAACCCTAAGGCTAACCCTAACCCTAGGCTACCCTGGACTGCTTCTGCCTCCAATAGATTTCCTAAGCACTAGTGTTTTAAGGAACAGCTTAAAAAGAGAATCCTAATGTGATTTCTTTGTAATGGGTATGTTCCTTATCTTATCTTAGTGTCTAAACTTTTCTCCATGGCTGGACCCCCAAATAATATTCCTTTACGTGCTAAGGGGTATCTAGAGAGTGGGATAGGTTTAATCAGTACACTAACCCTAACACGTACACTAACCCTAACCACTACCCTAACCGTAACACGTACCCTAATCCTAACCCAAACCCTAAACCGAGCCCTAACCCTAACACTAACACTAACCCTAACCCTAACACATACCCTACGCTGTACCCGAAGCCCTCCCCGAACCCGTAACCTAAGCCGTACCCTAAGCCTAACCCTAAGCCTAACCCTAACCCTAGGCTACCCTTGACTGCTTCTGCCTCCAATAGATTTCCTAAGCCCTAGTGTTTTATGGAACAGCTTAAAAAGAGAATCCTAATGTGATTTCTTTATAATGTTGTGTTCCTTATCTTATCCTAGTGTCTAAACTCTTCTCCATGGCTGGACCCCCAAATAATATTCCTTTACGTGCTAAGGGGTATTTAGAGAGTGGAATAGGTTTAATAACTACCCTAAACCTAACGCATACCCTAACCCTAACACCTACCCTAACCCTAACACGTACCCTTATCCTAACCCGTACCCTAAACCGAGCCCAAACCCTAACACTAACCGTAACCCTAACCCTAAGCCATACCTTACGCCGTACCCGAAGCCCTCCCCGAACCCGTACCCTAAGCCGTACCCTAAGCCTAACCCTAAACCTAACCCTAACCCTAGGCTACCCTTGACTGCTTCTGCCTCCAATAGATTTCCTAAGCACTAGTGTTTTAAGGAACAGCTTAAAAAGAGAATCCTAATGTGATTTCTTTATACTGGGTATGTTCCTTATCTTATCCTAGTGTCTAAACTTTTCTCCATGGCTGGACCCCCAAATAATATTACTTTACGTGCTAAGGGGTATCTAGAGAGTGGGATAGGTTTAATCAGTACACTAACCCTAACACGTACACTAACCCTAACCACTACCCTAACCCTAACACGTACCCTAATTCTAACCCAGACCCTAAACCGAGCCCTAACCCTAACACTAACCCTAACCCTAACCCTAACCCATACCTTACGCCGTACCCGAAGCCCTCCCCGAACCCGTAACCTAAGCCGTACCCTAAGCCTAACCCTAAGCCTAACCCTAAGCCTAACCCTAACCCTAGGCTACCCTTGACTGCTTCTGCCTCCAATAGATTTTCTAAGCACTAGTGTTTTAAGGAACAGCTTAAAAAGAGAATCCTAATGTGATTTCTTTATAATGGGTGTGTTCCTTATCTTATCCTAGTGTCTAAACTCTTCTCCATGGCTGGACCTCCAAATAATGTTCCTTTACGTGCTAAGGGGTATCTAGAGAGTGGGATAGGTTTAATCACTACCTTAACCCTAACACGTACACTAACCCTAACCCCTACCCTAACCCTAACACGTACCCTAATCCTAACCCGTACTCTAAACCGAGCCCTAACCCTAACACTAACCCTAACCCTAACCCATACCCTACGCCGTAACCGAAGCCCTCCCCGAACCCGTACCCTAAGCCGTACCCTAACCCTAACCCTAAGCCTAACCCTAACCCTAGGCTACCCTTGACTGCTTCTGCCTCCAATAGATTTTCTAAGCACTAGTGTTTTAAGGAACAGCTTAAAAAGAGAATCCTAATGTGATTTCTTTATAATGGGTGTGTTCCTTATCTTATCCTAGTGTCTAAACCCTTCTCCATGGCTGGACCCCCAAATAATATTCCTTTACGTGCTAAGGGGTATCTAGAGAGTGGGATAGGTTTAATAACTACCCTAACCATAACGCGTACCCTAACCCTAACCCCTACCCTAAACCTAACACGTACCCTAATCCTAACCCGTACCCTAAACCGAGCCCTAACCCTAACACTAACCCTAACTCTAACCCTAACCCATACCCTACGCCGTACCCGAAACCCTCTCTGAACCCGTACCATAAGCCGTACCATAAGCCTAACCCTAAGCCTAATCCTAACCCTAGGCTACCCTTGACTGCTTCTACCTCCAATACATTTCCTAAGCACTAGTGTTTTAAGGAACAGCTTAAAAAGAGAATCCTAATGTGATTTCTTTATAATGGGTGTGTTCCTTATCTTATCCTAGTGTCTAAACTCTTCTCCATGGCTGGACCCCCAAATAATATTCCTTTACGTGCTAAGGGGTATCTAGAGAGTGGGATAGGTTTAATAACTACCCTAAGCATAACGCGTACCCTAACCCTAACCCCTACCCTAACCCTAACACGTACCCTAATCCTAACCCGAACCCTAAACCGAGCCCTAACCCTAACACTAACCCTAACCCTAACCCATACCCTACGCCGTACCCGAAGCCCTCCCCGAACCCGTACCCTAAACCGTACCCTAAGCCTAACCCTAAGCCTAACCCTAACCCTAGGCTACCCTTGACTGCTTCTGCCTCCAATAGATTTCCTAAGCACTAGTGTTTTAAGTAACAGCTTAAAAAGAGAATCCTAATGTGATTTCTTTGTAATGGGTATGTTCCTTATCTTATCCTAGTGTCTAAACTTTTCTCCATGGCTGGACCCCCAAATAATATTCCTTTACGTGCTAAGGGGTATCTAGAGAGTGGGATAGGTTTAACCAGTACACTAACCCTAATACGTACACTAACCCTAACCACTACCCTAACCCTAACACGAACCCTAATCCTAACCCAAACCCTAAACCGAGCCCTAACCCTAACACTAACACTAACCCTAACCCTAACCCATACCCTACGCTGTACCCGAAGCCCTCCCCGAACCCGTAACCTAAGCCGTACCCTAAGCCTAACCCTAAGCCTAACCCTAACCCTAGGCTACCCTTGACTGCTTCTGCCTCCAATAGATTTCCTAAGCACTAGTGTTTTAAGGAACAGCTTAAAAAGAGAATCCTAATGTGATTTCTTTATAATGTTGTGTTCCTTATCTTATCCTAGTGTCTAAACTCTTCTCCATGGCTGGACCCCCAAATAATATTCCTTTACGTGCTAAGGGGTATTTAGAGAGTGGGATAGGTTTAATAACTACCCTAACCCGAACGCATACCCTAACCCTAACCCCTACCCTAACCCTAACACGTACCCTAATCCTAACCCGTACCCTAAACCTAGCCCTAAACCTAACACTAACCCTAACCCTAACCCTAACCCATACCCTACGCCGTACCCAAAGCCCTCCCCGAACCCGTACCCTAAGCCGTACCCTAAGCCTAACCCTAAGCCTAACCCTAACCCTAGGCTACCCTTGACTGCTTCTGCCTCCAATAGATTTCCTAAGCACTAGTGTTTTAAGGAACAGCTTAAAAAGAGAATCCTAATGTGATTTCTTTATAATAGGTGTGTTCCTTATCTTATCCTAGTGTCTAAACTCTTCTCCATGGCTGGACCCCCAAATAATATTCCTTTACGTGCTAAGGGGTATCTAGAGAGTGTGATAGGTTTAATAACGACCCTAACCCTAACGCGTACCCTAACCCTAACCCCTACCCTAACCCTAACACGTACCCTAATCCTATCCCGTACCCTAAACGGAGCCCTAACCCTAACACTAACCCAAACCCTACCCCTAACCCATACCCTCCACCGTACACGAACCCCTCCCCGAACCCGTACCCTAAGCCTAACACTAAGACTAACCATAAGCCTACGCTACCCTTGACTGCTTCTGCCTCCAATAGATTTCCTTAGCACTAGTGTTTTAAGGAACAGCTTAAAAAGAGAATCCTAATGTGATTTCTTTATAATGTGTGTGTTCCTTATATTATCTTAGTGTCTAAACTCTTCTCCATGGCTGGACCCCCAAATAATACTCCTTTACGTGCCAAGGGGTATCTAGAGGTGGGATAGGTTTAATAATTACCCTAACCCTAAGGCGTACCCTAAACCTAACCCCTACCCTAACCCTAAAACGTACCCTAATCCTAACCCGTACCCTAAACCGAGCCCTAACCCTAAAACTAAGCCTAACCCTAACCCTAACCCATACCCTACACCGTACCCGAAGCCCTCACCGAACCCGTACCCTAAGCCGTGCCCTAAGCCTAACCCTAAGCCTAACCCTAATCCTAGGCTACCCTTGACTGCTTCTGCCTCCAATAGATTTCCTAAGCACTAGTGTTTTAAGGAACAGCTTAAAAAGAGAATCCTAATGTGATTTCTTTATAATGGGTGTGTTCCTTATCTTATCCTAGTGTCTAAACTCTTCTCCATGGCTGGACCCCCAAATAATATTCCTTTACGTGCTAAGGGGTATCTAGAGAGTTGGATAGGTTTAATAACTACCCTAACCCTAACCCCTACCCGAACCCTAACACGTACCCTAATCCTAACCCGTACCCTAAACCGAGCCCTAACCCTAACACTAACCCTAACCCTAACCCATACCCTACGCCGTACCCGAAGCCCTCCCCGAACCCGAACCCTAAGCCGTACCCTAAGCCTAACCCTAAGCCTAACCCTAACCCTAGGCTACCCTTGACTGCTTCTGCCTCCAATAGATTTTCTAAGCACTAGTGTTTTAAGGAACAGCTTAAAAAGAGAATCCTAATGTGATTTCTTTATAATGGGTGTGTTCCTTATCTTATCCTAGTGTCTAAACTCTTCTCCATGGCTGGACCTCCAAATAATATTCCTTTACGTGCTAAGGGGTATCTAGAGAGTGGGATAGGTTTAATAACTACACTAACCCTAACGCGTACCCTAACCCTAACCCCTACCGTAACCCTAACACGTACCCTAATCCTAAACAATACCCTAAACCGAGCCCTAACCCTAACACTAACCCTAACACTAACCTTAACCCATACCCTACGCCGTACCCGAACCCCTCCCAGAACCGTACCCTAAGCCGTACCCTAACCCTAACCCTAAGCCTAACCCTAACCCTAGGCTACCCTTGACTGCTTCTGCCTCCAATAGATTTCCTAAACACTAGTGTTTTAAGGAACAGCTTAAAAAGGGTATCCTAATGTGATTTCTTTATACTGGGTATGTTCCTTATCTTATCCTAGTGTCTAAACTTTTCTCCATGGCTGGACCCCCGAATAATATTACTTTACGTGCTAAGGGGTATCTAGAGAGTGGGATAGGTTTAATCAGTACACTAACCCTAACACGTACACTAACCCTAACCACTACCCTAACCCTAACACGTACCCTAATTCTAACCCAGACCCTAAACCGAGCCCTAACCCTAACACTAACCCTAACCCTAACCCTAACCCATACCCTACGCTGTACCCGAAGCCCTCCCCGAACCCGTAACCTAAGCCGTACCCTAAGCCTAACCCTAAGCCTATCCCTAACCCTAGGCTACCCTTGACTGCTTCTGCCTCCAATAGATTTCCTAAGCACTAGTGTTTTAAGGAACAGCTTAAAAATAGAATCCTAATGTGATTTCTTTATAATGGGTGTGTTCCTTATCTTATCCTAGTTTCTAAACTCTTCTCCATGGCTGGACCCCCAAATAATATTCCTTTACGTGCTAAGGGGTATTTAGAGAGTGGGATAGGTTTAATAACTACCCTAACCCTAACGCATACACTAACCCTAACCCCTACCCTAACCCTAACACGTACCCTAATCCTAACCCGTACTATAAATCGAGCCCTAACCCTAACACTAACCCTAACCCTAACCCTAAGCCATACCTTACGCCGTACCCGAAGCCCTCCCCGAACCCGTACACTAAGCCGTACCCTAAGCCTAACCCTAAGCCTAACCCTAACCCTAGGCTACCCTTGACTGCTTCTGCCTCCAATAGATTTTCTAAGCACTAGTGTTTTAAGGAACAGCTTAAAAAGAGAATCCTAATGTGATTTCTTTATAATGGGTGTGTTCCTTATCTTATCCTAGTGTCTAAACTCTTCTCCATGGCTGGACCTCCAAATAATGTTCCTTTACGTGCTAAGGGGTATCTAGAGAGTGGGATAGGTTTAATCACTACCCTAACCCTAACACGTACACTAACTCTAACCCCTACCCTAACCCTAACACGTACCCTAATCCTAACCCGTACCCTAAACCGAGCCCTAACCCTAACACTAACCCTAACCCTAACCCATACCCTAAGCCGTACCCTAAGCCTAACCCTATCCCTAGCCTACCCTTGACTGCTTCTGCCTCCAATAGATTTCCTAAGCACTAGTGTTTTAAGGAACAACTTAAAAAGAGAATCCTAATGTGATTTCTTTATAATGGGTGTGTTCCTTATCTTATCCTAGTGTCTAAACTCTTCTCCATGGCTGGACCCCCAAATAATATTCCTTTACGTGCTAAGGGGTATCTAGAGAGTGGGATAGGTTTAATAACTACCCTAACCCTAATGCGTACCCCAACCCTAACCCCTACCCTAACCCTAACACGTATTCTAATCCTAACCCGTACCCTAAACGGAGCCCTAACCCTAACACTAACCCTAACCCTAACCCTAACCCATACCCTACGCCGTACTCGAAGCCCTCCCCAAACCCGTACCCTAAGCCTAACCCTAAGGCTAACCCTAACCCTAGGCTACCCTTGACTGCTTCTGCCTCCAATAGATTTCCTAAGCACTAGTGTTTTAAGGAACAGCTTAAAAAGAGAATCCTAATGTGATTTCTTTATACGGGGTATGTTCCTTATCTTATCCTAGTGTCTAAACATTTCTCCATTGCTGGACCCCCAAATAATATTCCTTTACGTGCTAAGGGGTATCTAGAGAGTGGGATAGGTTTAATCAGTACACTAACCCTAACACGTACACTAACCCTAACCACTACCCTAACCCTAACACGTACCCTAATCCTAACCCAGACCCTAAACCGAGCCCTAACCCTAACACTAACACTAACCCTAACCCTAACCCATACCCTACGCTGTACCCGAAGCCCTCCCCGAACCCGTAACCTAAGCCGTACCCTAAGCCTAACCCTAAGCCTAACCCTAACCCTAGGCTACCCTTGACTGCTTCTGCCTCCAATAGATTTCCTAAGCACTAGTGTTTTAAGGAACAGCTTAAAAAGAGAATCCTAATGTGATTTCTTTATAATGGGTGTGTTCCTTATCTTATCCTAGTGTCTAAACTCTTCTCCATGGCTGGACCCCCAAATAATATTCTTTTACGTGCTAAGGGGTATTTAGAGAGTGGGATAGGTTTAATCACTACCCTAACCCTAACACGTACACTAACCCTAACCCCCACCCTAACCCTAACACGTACCCTAATCCTAACCCCTACCCTAAACCTAGCCCTAACCCTAACACTAACCCTAACCCTAACCCTAACCCATACCCTACGCCGTACCCGAAGCCCACACCGAACCCGTACCCTAAGCCTAACCCTAAGGCTAACCCTAACCCTAGGCTACCCTGGACTGCTTCTGCCTCCAATAGATTTCCTAAGCACTAGTGTTTTAAGGAACAGCTTAAAAAGAGAATCCTAATGTGATTTCTTTGTAATGGGTATGTTCCTTATCTTATCCTAGTGTCTAAACTTTTCTCCATGGCTGGACCCCCAAATAATATTCCTTTACGTGCTAAGGGGTATCTAGAGAGTGGGATAGGTTTAATCAGTACACTAACCCTAACACGTACACTAACCCTAACCACTACCCTAACCCTAACACGTACCCTAATCCTAACCCAAACCCTAAACCGAGCCCTAACCCTAACACTAACACTAACCCTAACCCTAACCCATACCCTACGCGGTACCCGAAGCCCTCCCCGAATCCGTAACCTAAGCCGTACCCTAAGCCTAACCCTAAGCCTAACCCTAACCCTAGGCTACCCTTGACTGCTTCTGCCTCCAATAGATTTCCTAAGCCCTAGTGTTTTAAGGAACAGCTTAAAAAGAGAATCCTAATGTGATTTCTTTATAATGTTGTGTTCCTTATCTTATCCTAGTGTCTAAACTCTTCTCCATGGCTGGACCCCCAAATAATATTCCTTTACGTGCTAAGGGGTATTTAGAGAGTGGGATAGGTTTAATAACTACCCTAACCCTAACGCATACCCTAACCCTAACCCCTACCCTAACCCTAACACGTACCCTTATCCTAACCCGTAACCTAAACCGAGCCCAAACCCTAACACTAACCGTAACCCTAACCCTAAGCCATACCTTACGCCGTACCCGAAGCCCTCCCCGAACCCGTACCCTAAGCCGTACCCTAACCCTAACCCTAAGCCTAACCCTAACCCTAAGCTACCCTTGACTGCTTCTGCCTCCAATAGATTTTCTAAGCACTAGTGTTTTAAGGAACAGCTTAAAAAGAGAATCCTAATGTGATTTCTTTATAATGGGTGTGTTCCTTATCTTATCCTAGTGTCTAAACCCTTCTCCATGGCTGGACCCCCAAATAATATTCCTTTACGTGCTAAGGGGTATCTAGAGAGTGGGATAGGTTTAATAACTACCCTAACCATAACGCGTACCCTAACCCTAACCCCTACCCTAAACCTAACACGTACCCTATTCCTAACCCGTACCCTAAACCGAGCCCTAACCCTAACACTAACCCTAACTCTAACCCTAACCCATACCCTACGCCGTACCCGAAGCCCTCTCTGAACCCGTACCATAAGCCGTACCATAAGCCTAACCCTAAGCCTAATCCTAACCCTAGGCTACCCTTGACTGCTTCTGCCTCCAATACATTTCCTAAGCACTAGTGTTTTAAGGAACAGCTTAAAAAGAGAATCCTAATGTGATTTCTTTATAATGGGTGTGTTCCTTATCTTATCCTAGTGTCTAAACTCTTCTCCATGGCTGGACCCCCAAATAATATTCCTTTACGTGCTAAGGGGTATCTAGAGAGTGGGATAGGTTTAATAACTACCCTAACCATAACGCGTACCCTAACCCTAACCCCTACCCTAACCCTAACACGTACCCTAATCCTAACCCGTACCTTAAACCGAGCCCTAACCCTAACACTAACCCTAACCCTAACCCATACCCTACGCCGTACCCGAAGCCCTCCCCGAACCCGAACCCTAAGCCGTACCCTAAGCCTAACCCTAAGCCTAACCCTAACCCTAGGCTACCCTTGACTGCTTCTGCCTCCAATAGATTTTCTAAGCACTAGTGTTTTAAGGAACAGCTTAAAAAGAGAATCCTAATGTGATTTCTTTATAATGGGTGTGTTCCTTATCTTATCCTAGTGTCTAAATTCTTCTCCATGGCTGGACCTCCAAATAATATTCCTTTACGTGCTAAGGGGTATCTAGAGAGTGGGATAGGTTTAATAACTACACTAACCCTAACGCGTACCCTAACCCTAACCCCTACCGTAACCCTAACACGTACCCTAATCCTAAACAATACCCTAAACCGAGCCCTAACCCTAACACTAACCCTAACACTAACCTTAACCCATACCCTACGCCGTACCCGAACCCCTCCCAGAACCCGTACCCTAAGCCGTACCCTAACCCTAACCCTAAGCCTAACCCTAACCCTAGGCTACCCTTGACTGCTTCTGCCTCCAATAGATTTCCTAAACACTAGTGTTTTAAGGAACAGCTTAAAAAGGGAATCCTAATGTGATTTCTTTATACTGGGTATGTTCCTTATCTTATCCTAGTGTCTAAACTTTTCTCCATGGCTGGACCGCCGAATAATATTACTTTACGTGCTAAGGGGTATCTAGAGAGTGGGATAGGTTTAATCAGTACACTAACCCTAACACGTACACTAACCCTAACCACTACCCTAACCCTAACACGTACCCTAATTCTAACCCAGACCCTAAACAGAGCCCTAACCCTAACACTAACGCTAACCCTAACCCTAACCCATACCCTACGCTGTACCCGAAGCCCTCCCCGAACCCGTAACCTAAGCCGTACCCTAAGCCTAACCCTAAGCCTATCCCTAACCCTAGGCTACCCTTGACTGCTTCTGCCTCCAATAGATTTCCTAAGCACTAGTGTTTTAAGGAACAGCTTAAAAATAGAATCCTAATGTGATTTCTTTATAATGGGTGTGTTCCTTATCTTATCCTAGTGTCTAAACTCTTCTCCATGGCTGGACCCCCAAATAATATTCCTTTACGTGCTAAGGGGTATTTAGAGAGTGGGATAGGTTTAATAACTACCCTAACCCTAACGCATACACTAACCCTAACCCCTACCCTAACCCTAACACGTACCCTTATCCTAACCCGTACTATAAATCGAGCCCTAACCCTAACACTAACCCTAACCCTAACCCTAAGCCATACCTTACGCCGTACCCGAAGCCCTCCCCGAACCTGTACACTAAGCCGTACCCTAAGCCTAACCCTAAGCCTAACCCTAACCCTAGGCTACCCTTGACTGCTTCTGCCTCCAATAGATTTTCTAAGCACTAGTGTTTTAAGGAACAGCTTAAAAAGAGAATCCTAATGTGATATCTTTATAATGGGTGTGTTCCTTATCTTATCCTAGTGTCTAAACTCTTCTCCATGGCTGGACCTCCAAATAATGTTCCTTTACGTGCTAAGGGGTATCTAGAGAGTGGGATAGGTTTAATCACTACCCTAACCCTAACACGTACACTAACTCTAACCCCTACCCTAACCCTAACACGTACCCTAATCCTAACCCGTACCCTAAACCGAGCCCTAACCCTAACACTAACCCTAACCCTAACCCATACCCTAAGCCGTACCCTAAGCCTAACCCTAACCCTAGCCTACCCTTGACTGCTTCTGCCTCCAATAGATTTCCTAAGCACTAGTGTTTTAAGGAACAACTTAAAAAGAGAATCCTAATGTGATTTCTTTATAATGGGTGTGTTCCTTATCTTATCCTAGTGTCTAAACTCTTCTCCATGGCTGGACCCCCAAATAATATTCCTTTACGTGCTAAGGGGTATCTAGAGAGTGGGATAGGTTTAATAACTACCCTAACCCTAATGCGTACCCCAACCCTAACCCCTACCCTAACCCTAACACGTATCCTAATCCTAACCCGTACCCTAAACGGAGCCCTAACCCTAACACTAACCCTAACCCTTACCCTAACCCATACCCTACGCCGTAATCGAAGCCCTCCCCAAACCCGTACCCTAAGCCTAACCCTAAGGCTAACCCTAACCCTAGGCTACCCTTGACTGCTTCTGCCTCCAATAGATTTCCTAAGCACTAGTGTTTTAAAGAACAGCTTAAAAAGAGAATCCTAATGTGATTTCTTTATAATGGGTGTGTTCCTTATCTTATCCTAGTGTCTAAACTCTTCTCCATGGCTGGACCCCCAAATAATATTCTTTTACGTGCTAAGGGGTATTTAGAGAGTGGGATAGGTTTAATCAGTACACTAACCCTAACACGTACACTAACCCTAACCCCTACCCTAATCCTAACACGTACCCTAATCCTACCCCGTACCCTAAACCTAGCCCTAACCCTAACACTAACCCTAACCCTAACCCTAACCCATACCCTACGCCGTACCCGAAGCCCACACCGAACCCGTACCCTAAGCATAACCCTAAGGCTAACCCTAACCCTAGGCTACCCTGGACTGCTTCTGCCTCCAATAGATTTCCTAAGCACTAGTGTTTTAAGGAACAGCTTAAAAAGAGAATCCTAATGTGATTTCTTTGTAATGGGTATGTTCCTTAACTTATCCTATTGTCTAAACTTTTCTCCATGGCTGGACCCCCAAATAATATTCCTTTACGTGCTAAGGGGTATCTAGAGAGTGGGATAGGTTTAATCAGTACACTAACCCTAACACGTACACTAACCCTAACCACTACCCTAACCCTAACACGTACCCTAATCCTAACCCAAACCCTAAACCGAGCCCTAACTCTAACACTAACACTAACCCTAACCCTAACCCATACCCTACGCTGTACCCGAAGCCCTCCCCGAACCCGTAACCTAAGCCATACCTTAAGCCTAACCCTAAGCCTAACCCTAACCCTAGGCTACCCTTGACTGCTTCTGCCTCCAATAGATTTCCTAAGCCCTAGTGTTTTAAGGAACAGCTTAAAAAGAGAATCCTAATGTGATTTCTTTATAATGTTGTGTTCCTTATCTTATCCTAGTGTCTAAACTCTTCTCCATGGCTGGACCCCCAAATAATATTCCTTTACGTGCTAAGGGGTATTTAGAAAGTGGGATAGGTTTAATAACTACCCTAACCCTAACGCATACCCTAACCCTAACCCCTACCCTAACCCTAACACGTACGCTTATCCTAACCCGTACCCTAAACCGAGCCCAAACCCTAACACTAACCGTAACCCTAACCCTAAGCCATACCTTACGCCGTACCCGAAGCCCTCCCCGAACCCGTACCCTAAGCCGTACCCTAAGCCTAACCCTAAACCTAACCCTAACCCTAGGCTACCCTTGACTGCTTCTGCCTCCAATAGATTTCCTAAGCACTAGTGTTTTAAGGAACAGCTTAAAAAGAGAATCCTAATGTGATTTCTTTATACTGGGTATGTTCCTTATTTTATCCTAGTGTCTAAACTTTTCTCCATGGCTGGACCCCCAAATAATATTACTTTACGTGCTAAGGGGTATCTAGAGAGTGGGATAGGTTTAATCAGTACACTAACCCTAACACGTACACTAACCCTAACCACTACCCTAACGCTAACACGTACCCTAATTCTAACCCAGAACCTAAACCGAGCCCTAACCCTAACACTAACCCTAACCCTAACCCTAACCCATACCTTACGCCGTACCCGAAGCCCTCCCCGAACCCGTACCCTAAGCCGTACCCTAAGCCTAACCCTAAGCCTAACCCTAAGCCTAACCCTAACCCTAGGCTACCCTTGACTGCTTCTGCCTCCAATAGATTTTCTAAGCACTAGTGTTTTAAGGAACAGCTTAAAAAGAGAATCCTAATGTGATTTCTTTATAATGGGTGTGTTCCTTATCTTATCCTAGTGTCTAAACTCTTCTCCATGGCTGGACCTCCAAATAATGTTCCTTTACGTGCTAAGGGGTATCTAGAGAGTGGGATAGGTTTAATCACTACCTTAACCCTAACACGTACACTAACCCTAACCCCTACCCTAACCCTAACACGTACCCTAATCCTAACCCGTACCCTAAACCGAGCCCTAACCCTAACACTAACCCTAACCCTAACCCATACCCTACGCCGTAACCGAAGCCCTCCCCGAACCCGTACCCTAAGCCGTACCCTAACCCTAACCCTAAGCCTAACCCTAACCCTAGGCTACCCTTGACTGCTTCTGCCTCCAATAGATTTTCTAAGCACTAGTGTTTTAAGGAACAGCTTAAAAAGAGAATCCTAATGTGATTTCTTTATAATGGGTGTGTTCCTTATCTTATCCTAGTGTCTAAACCCTTCTCCATGGCTGGACCCCCAAATAATATTCCTTTACGTGCTAAGGGGTATCTAGAGAGTGGGATAGGTTTAATAACTACCCTAACCATAACGCGTACCGTAACCCTAACCCCTACCCTAAACCTAACACGTACCCTATTCCTAACCCGTACCCTAAACCGAGCCCTAACCCTAACACTAACCCTAACTCTAACCCTAACCCATACCCTACGCCGTACCCGAAGCCCTCTCTGAACCCGTACCATAAGCCGTACCATAAGCCTAACCCTAAGCCTAATCCTAACCCTAGGCTACCCTTGACTGCTTCTGCCTCCAATGGATTTTCTAAGCACTAGTGTTTTAAGGAACAGCTTAAAAAGAGAATCCTAATGTGATTTCTTTATAATGGGTGTGTTCCTTATCTTATCCTAGGGTCTAAACTCTTCTCCATGGCTGGACCTCCAAATAATGTTCCTTTACGTGCTAAGGGGTATCTAGAGAGTGGGATAGGTTTAATCACTACCCTAACCCTAACACGTACACTAACCCTAACCCCTACCCTAACCCTAACATGTACCCTAATCCTAACCCGTACCCTAAACCGAGCCCTAACCCTAACACTAACACTAACCCTAACCCATACCCTACGCCGTACCCGAAGCCCTCCCCGAACCCGTACCCTAAGCCGTACCCTAAGCCTAACCCTAAGCCTAACCCTAACCCTAGGCTACCCTTCACTGCTTCTGCCTCCAATAGATTTCTTAAGCACTAGTGTTTTAAGGAACAGCTTAAAAAGAGAATCCGAATGTGATTTCTTTATAATGGGTGTGTTCCTTATCTTATCCTAGTGTCTAAACCCTTCTCCATGGCTGGACCCCCAAATAATATTCCTTTACGTGCTAAGGGGTATCTAGAGAGTGGGATAGGTTTAATAACTACCCTAACCCTAATGCGTACCCCAACCCTAACCCCTACCCTAACCCTAACACGTATCCTAATCCTAAACCGTACCCTAAACGGAGCCCTAACCCTAACACTAACCCTAACCCTAACCCTAACCCATACCCTACGCCGTACTCGAAGCCCTCCCCGAACCCGTACCCTAAGCCTAACCCTAAGGCTAACCCTAACCCTAGGCTACCCTTGACTGCTTCTGCCTCCAATAGATTTCCTAAGCACTAGTGTTTTAAGGAACAGCTTAAAAAGAGAATCCTAATGTGATTTCTTTGTAATGTGTATGTTCCTTATCTTATCCTAGTGTCTAAACTTTTCTCCATGGCTGGACCCCCAAATAATATTCCTTTACGTGCTAAGGGGTATCTAGAGAGTGGGATAGGTTTAATCAGTACACTAACCCTAACACGTACACTAACCCTAACCACTACCCAAACCCTAACACGTACCCTAATCCTAACCCAGACCCTAAACCGAGCCCTAAGCCTAACACTAACCCTAACCCTAACCCTAACACATACCCTACGCTGTACCCGAAGCCCTCCCCAAACCCGTACCCTAAGCCGTACCCTAAGCCTAACCCTAAGCCTAAACCTAACCCTAGGCTACCCTTGACTGCTTCTGCCTCCAATAGATTTCCTAAGCACTAGTGTTTTAAGGAACAGCTTAAAAAGAGAATCCTAATGTGATTTCTTTATAATGGGTGTGTTCCTTATCTTATCCTAGTGTCTAAACTCTTCTCCATGGCTGGACCCCCAAATAATATTCCTTTACGTGCTAAGGAGTATTTAGAGAGTGGGATAGGTTTAATAACTACCCTAACTCTAACCCCTACCCTAACCCTAACACGTACCCTAAACCTAACCCGTACCCTAAACCGAGCCCTAACCCTAACACTAACCCTAACCCTAACCCTAACCCATACCCGACGCCGTACCCGAAGCCCTCCCCGAACCCGTACCCTAAGCATTACCCTAAGCCAAACCGTAAGCCTAACACTAACCCTAGGCTACCCTTGACTGATTCTGCCTCCAACAGATTTTCTAAGCACTAGTGTTTTAAGGAACAGCTTAAAAAGAGAATCCTAATGTGATTTCTTTATAATGGGTGTGTTCCTTATCTTATCCTAGTGTCTAAACTCTTCTCCATGGCTGGACCTCCAAATAATATTCCTTTACGTGCTAAGGGGTATCTAGAGAGTGGGATAGGTTTAATAACTACACTAACCCTAATGCGTACCCTAACCCAAACCCCTACCGTAACCCTAACACGTACCCTAATCCTAACCAATACCCTAAACCGAGCCCTAACCCTAACACTAAACCTAACCCTAACCCTAACCCATACCCTATGCCGTACCCGAAGCCCTCCCCAAAACCGTACCCTCAGCCGTACCCTAAGCCTAACCATAAGGCAAACCCTAACCCTAGGCTACCCTTGACAGCTTCTGCCTCCAATAGATTTCCTAAGCACTAGTGTTTTAAAGAACAGCTTAAAAAGAGAATCCTAATGTGATTTCTTTATAATGGGTGTGTTCCTTATCTTATCCTGGTGTCTAAACTCTTCTCCATGGCTGGACCCCCAAATAATATTCCTTTACGTGCTAAGGGGTATTTAGAGAGTGGGATAGGTTTAATAACTACCCTAACCCTAACGCATACCCTAACCCTAACCCCTACCCTAAACCTAACACGTACCCTATACCGAGCCCTAACCCTAACACTAACCCTAACTCTAACCCTATCCCATACCCTACGCCGTACCCGAAGCCCTCCCCGAACCCGTACCACAAGCCTAACCCTAAGCCTACCCCTAACCCTAGGCTACCCTTCACTGCTTCTGCCTCTAATAGATTTCCTAAGCACTAGTGTTTTAAGGAACAGCTTAAAAAGAGAATCCTAATGTGATTTCTTTATAATGGGTGTGTTCCTTATCTTATCCTAGTGTCTAAACTCTTCTCCATGGCTGGACCTCCAAATAATATTCCTTTACGTGCTAAGGGGTATCTAGAGAATGTGATAGGTTTAATAACTACACTAACCCTAACGCGTACCCTAGCCCTAACCCCTACCCTAACCCTATCACGTACCCTAATCCTAACCAATAACCTAAACCGAGCCCTAACCCTAACACTAACCCTAACCATAACCCTAACCCATACCCTACACCATAGTCGAAGCCCTCCCCGAACCCGTACCCTAAGCCGTACCCTAACCCTAACCCTAAGCCTAACCCTAACCCTAGGCTACCCTTGACTGCTTCTGCCTCCAATAGATTTTCTAAGCACTAGTGTTTTAAGGAACAGCTTAAAAAGAGAATCCTAATGTGATTTCTTTATAATGGGTGTGTTCCTTATCTTATCCTAGTGTCTAAACCCTTCTCCATGGCTGGACCCCCAAATAATAGTCCTTTACGTGCTAAGGGGTATCTAGAGAGTGGGATAGGTTTAATAACTCCCCTAACCATAACGCGTACCCTAACCCTAACCCCTACCCTAAACCTAACACGTACCCTAATCCTAACCCGTACCCTAAACCGAGCCCTAACCCTAACACTAACCCTAACTCTAACCCTAACCCATACCCTACGCCGTACCCGAAGCCCTCCCCGAACCCGTACCATAAGCCGTACCATAAGCCTAACCCTAAGCCTAATCCTATACCTAGGCTACCCTTGACTGCTTCTGCCTCCAATAGATTTCCTAAGCACTAGTGTTTTAAGGAACAGCTTAAAAAGAGAATCCTAATGTGATTTCTTTATAATGGGTGTGTTCCTTATCTTATCCTAGTGTCTAAACTCTTCTCCATGGCTGGACCTCCAAATAATGTTCCTTTACGTGCTAAGGGGTATCTAGAGAGTGGGATAGGTTTAATCACTACCCTAACCCTAACACGTACACTAACTCTAACCCCTACCCTAACCCTAACACGTACCCTAATCCTAACCCGTACCCTAAACCGAGCCCTAACCCTAACACTAACCCTAACCCTAACCCTAACCCATACCCTACGCCGTACCCGAAGCCCACACCGAACCCGTACCCTAAGCCTAACCCTAAGGCTAACCCTAACCCTAGGCTACCCTGGACTGCTTCTGCCTCCAATAGATTTCCTAAGCACTAGTGTTTTAAGGAACAGCTTAAAAAGAGAATCCTAATGTGATTTCTTTGTAATGGGTATGTTCCTTATCTTATCCTAGTGTCTAAACTTTTCTCCATGGCTGGACCCCCAAATAATATTCCTTTACGTGCTAAGGGGTATCTAGAGAGTGGGATAGGTTTAATCAGTACACTAACCCTAACACGTACACTAACCCTAACCACTACCCTAACCCTAACACGTACCCTAATCCTAACCCAAACCCTAAACCGAGCCCTAACTCTAACACTAACACTAACCCTAACCCTAACCCATACCCTACGCTGTACCCGAAGCCCTCCCCGAACCCGTAACCTAAGCCATACCCTAAGCCTAACCCTAAGCCTAACCCTAACCCTAGGCTACCCTTGACTGCTTCTGCCTCCAATAGATTTCCTAAGCCCTAGTGTTTTAAGGAACAGCTTAAAAAGAGAATCCTAATGTGATTTCTTTATAATGTTGTGTTCCTTATCTTATCCTAGTGTCTAAACTCTTCTCCATGGCTGGACCCCCAAATAATATTCCTTTACGTGCTAAGGGGTATTTAGAAAGTGGGATAGGTTTAATAACTACCCTAACCCTAACGCATACCCTAACCCTAACCCCTACCCTAACCCTAACACGTACGCTTATCCTAACCCGTACCCTAAACCGAGCCCAAACCCTAACACTAACCGTAACCCTAACCCTAAGCCATACCTTACGCCGTACCCGAAGCCCTCCCCGAACCCGTACCCTAAGCCGTACCCTAAGCCTAACCCTAAACCTAACCCTAACCCTAGGCTACCCTTGACTGCTTCTGCCTCCAATAGATTTCCTAAGCACTAGTGTTTTAAGGAACAGCTTAAAAAGAGAATCCTAATGTGATTTCTTTATACTGGGTATGTTCCTTATTTTATCCTAGTGTCTAAACTTTTCTCCATGGCTGGACCCCCAAATAATATTACTTTACGTGCTAAGGGGTATCTAGAGAGTGGGATAGGTTTAATCAGTACACTAACCCTAACACGTACACTAACCCTAACCACTACCCTAACGCTAACACGTACCCTAATTCTAACCCAGAACCTAAACCGAGCCCTAACCCTAACACTAACCCTAACCCTAACCCTAACCCATACCTTACGCCGTACCCGAAGCCCTCCCCGAACCCGTACCCTAAGCCGTACCCTAAGCCTAACCCTAAGCCTAACCCTAAGCCTAACCCTAACCCTAGGCTACCCTTGACTGCTTCTGCCTCCAATAGATTTTCTAAGCACTAGTGTTTTAAGGAACAGCTTAAAAAGAGAATCCTAATGTGATTTCTTTATAATGGGTGTGTTCCTTATCTTATCCTAGTGTCTAAACTCTTCTCCATGGCTGGACCTCCAAATAATGTTCCTTTACGTGCTAAGGGGTATCTAGAGAGTGGGATAGGTTTAATCACTACCTTAACCCTAACACGTACACTAACCCTAACCCCTACCCTAACCCTAACACGTACCCTAATCCTAACCCGTACCCTAAACCGAGCCCTAACCCTAACACTAACCCTAACCCTAACCCATACCCTACGCCGTAACCGAAGCCCTCCCCGAACCCGTACCCTAAGCCGTACCCTAACCCTAACCCTAAGCCTAACCCTAACCCTAGGCTACCCTTGACTGCTTCTGCCTCCAATAGATTTTCTAAGCACTAGTGTTTTAAGGAACAGCTTAAAAAGAGAATCCTAATGTGATTTCTTTATAATGGGTGTGTTCCTTATCTTATCCTAGTGTCTAAACCCTTCTCCATGGCTGGACCCCCAAATAATATTCCTTTACGTGCTAAGGGGTATCTAGAGAGTGGGATAGGTTTAATAACTACCCTAACCATAACGCGTACCGTAACCCTAACCCCTACCCTAAACCTAACACGTACCCTATTCCTAACCCGTACCCTAAACCGAGCCCTAACCCTAACACTAACCCTAACTCTAACCCTAACCCATACCCTACGCCGTACCCGAAGCCCTCTCTGAACCCGTACCATAAGCCGTACCATAAGCCTAACCCTAAGCCTAATCCTAACCCTAGGCTACCCTTGACTGCTTCTGCCTCCAATGGATTTTCTAAGCACTAGTGTTTTAAGGAACAGCTTAAAAAGAGAATCCTAATGTGATTTCTTTATAATGGGTGTGTTCCTTATCTTATCCTAGGGTCTAAACTCTTCTCCATGGCTGGACCTCCAAATAATGTTCCTTTACGTGCTAAGGGGTATCTAGAGAGTGGGATAGGTTTAATCACTACCCTAACCCTAACACGTACACTAACCCTAACCCCTACCCTAACCCTAACATGTACCCTAATCCTAACCCGTACCCTAAACCGAGCCCTAACCCTAACACTAACACTAACCCTAACCCATACCCTACGCCGTACCCGAAGCCCTCCCCGAACCCGTACCCTAAGCCGTACCCTAAGCCTAACCCTAAGCCTAACCCTAACCCTAGGCTACCCTTCACTGCTTCTGCCTCCAATAGATTTCTTAAGCACTAGTGTTTTAAGGAACAGCTTAAAAAGAGAATCCGAATGTGATTTCTTTATAATGGGTGTGTTCCTTATCTTATCCTAGTGTCTAAACCCTTCTCCATGGCTGGACCCCCAAATAATATTCCTTTACGTGCTAAGGGGTATCTAGAGAGTGGGATAGGTTTAATAACTACCCTAACCCTAATGCGTACCCCAACCCTAACCCCTACCCTAACCCTAACACGTATCCTAATCCTAAACCGTACCCTAAACGGAGCCCTAACCCTAACACTAACCCTAACCCTAACCCTAACCCATACCCTACGCCGTACTCGAAGCCCTCCCCGAACCCGTACCCTAAGCCTAACCCTAAGGCTAACCCTAACCCTAGGCTACCCTTGACTGCTTCTGCCTCCAATAGATTTCCTAAGCACTAGTGTTTTAAGGAACAGCTTAAAAAGAGAATCCTAATGTGATTTCTTTGTAATGTGTATGTTCCTTATCTTATCCTAGTGTCTAAACTTTTCTCCATGGCTGGACCCCCAAATAATATTCCTTTACGTGCTAAGGGGTATCTAGAGAGTGGGATAGGTTTAATCAGTACACTAACCCTAACACGTACACTAACCCTAACCACTACCCAAACCCTAACACGTACCCTAATCCTAACCCAGACCCTAAACCGAGCCCTAAGCCTAACACTAACCCTAACCCTAACCCTAACACATACCCTACGCTGTACCCGAAGCCCTCCCCAAACCCGTACCCTAAGCCGTACCCTAAGCCTAACCCTAAGCCTAAACCTAACCCTAGGCTACCCTTGACTGCTTCTGCCTCCAATAGATTTCCTAAGCACTAGTGTTTTAAGGAACAGCTTAAAAAGAGAATCCTAATGTGATTTCTTTATAATGGGTGTGTTCCTTATCTTATCCTAGTGTCTAAACTCTTCTCCATGGCTGGACCCCCAAATAATATTCCTTTACGTGCTAAGGAGTATTTAGAGAGTGGGATAGGTTTAATAACTACCCTAACTCTAACCCCTACCCTAACCCTAACACGTACCCTAAACCTAACCCGTACCCTAAACCGAGCCCTAACCCTAACACTAACCCTAACCCTAACCCTAACCCATACCCGACGCCGTACCCGAAGCCCTCCCCGAACCCGTACCCTAAGCATTACCCTAAGCCAAACCGTAAGCCTAACACTAACCCTAGGCTACCCTTGACTGATTCTGCCTCCAACAGATTTTCTAAGCACTAGTGTTTTAAGGAACAGCTTAAAAAGAGAATCCTAATGTGATTTCTTTATAATGGGTGTGTTCCTTATCTTATCCTAGTGTCTAAACTCTTCTCCATGGCTGGACCTCCAAATAATATTCCTTTACGTGCTAAGGGGTATCTAGAGAGTGGGATAGGTTTAATAACTACACTAACCCTAATGCGTACCCTAACCCAAACCCCTACCGTAACCCTAACACGTACCCTAATCCTAACCAATACCCTAAACCGAGCCCTAACCCTAACACTAAACCTAACCCTAACCCTAACCCATACCCTATGCCGTACCCGAAGCCCTCCCCAAAACCGTACCCTCAGCCGTACCCTAAGCCTAACCATAAGGCAAACCCTAACCCTAGGCTACCCTTGACAGCTTCTGCCTCCAATAGATTTCCTAAGCACTAGTGTTTTAAAGAACAGCTTAAAAAGAGAATCCTAATGTGATTTCTTTATAATGGGTGTGTTCCTTATCTTATCCTGGTGTCTAAACTCTTCTCCATGGCTGGACCCCCAAATAATATTCCTTTACGTGCTAAGGGGTATTTAGAGAGTGGGATAGGTTTAATAACTACCCTAACCCTAACGCATACCCTAACCCTAACCCCTACCCTAAACCTAACACGTACCCTATACCGAGCCCTAACCCTAACACTAACCCTAACTCTAACCCTATCCCATACCCTACGCCGTACCCGAAGCCCTCCCCGAACCCGTACCACAAGCCTAACCCTAAGCCTACCCCTAACCCTAGGCTACCCTTCACTGCTTCTGCCTCTAATAGATTTCCTAAGCACTAGTGTTTTAAGGAACAGCTTAAAAAGAGAATCCTAATGTGATTTCTTTATAATGGGTGTGTTCCTTATCTTATCCTAGTGTCTAAACTCTTCTCCATGGCTGGACCTCCAAATAATATTCCTTTACGTGCTAAGGGGTATCTAGAGAATGTGATAGGTTTAATAACTACACTAACCCTAACGCGTACCCTAGCCCTAACCCCTACCCTAACCCTATCACGTACCCTAATCCTAACCAATAACCTAAACCGAGCCCTAACCCTAACACTAACCCTAACCATAACCCTAACCCATACCCTACACCATAGTCGAAGCCCTCCCCGAACCCGTACCCTAAGCCGTACCCTAACCCTAACCCTAAGCCTAACCCTAACCCTAGGCTACCCTTGACTGCTTCTGCCTCCAATAGATTTTCTAAGCACTAGTGTTTTAAGGAACAGCTTAAAAAGAGAATCCTAATGTGATTTCTTTATAATGGGTGTGTTCCTTATCTTATCCTAGTGTCTAAACCCTTCTCCATGGCTGGACCCCCAAATAATAGTCCTTTACGTGCTAAGGGGTATCTAGAGAGTGGGATAGGTTTAATAACTCCCCTAACCATAACGCGTACCCTAACCCTAACCCCTACCCTAAACCTAACACGTACCCTAATCCTAACCCGTACCCTAAACCGAGCCCTAACCCTAACACTAACCCTAACTCTAACCCTAACCCATACCCTACGCCGTACCCGAAGCCCTCCCCGAACCCGTACCATAAGCCGTACCATAAGCCTAACCCTAAGCCTAATCCTATACCTAGGCTACCCTTGACTGCTTCTGCCTCCAATAGATTTCCTAAGCACTAGTGTTTTAAGGAACAGCTTAAAAAGAGAATCCTAATGTGATTTCTTTATAATGGGTGTGTTCCTTATCTTATCCTAGTGTCTAAACTCTTCTCCATGGCTGGACCTCCAAATAATGTTCCTTTACGTGCTAAGGGGTATCTAGAGAGTGGGATAGGTTTAATCACTACCCTAACCCTAACACGTACACTAACTCTAACCCCTACCCTAACCCTAACACGTACCCTAATCCTAACCCGTACCCTAAACCGAGCCCTAACCCTAACACTAACCCTAACCCTAACCCTAACCCATACCCTACGCCGTACCCGAAGCCCACACCGAACCCGTACCCTAAGCCTAACCCTAAGGCTAACCCTAACCCTAGGCTACCCTGGACTGCTTCTGCCTCCAATAGATTTCCTAAGCACTAGTGTTTTAAGGAACAGCTTAAAAAGAGAATCCTAATGTGATTTCTTTGTAATGGGTATGTTCCTTATCTTATCCTAGTGTCTAAACTTTTCTCCATGGCTGGACCCCCAAATAATATTCCTTTACGTGCTAAGGGGTATCTAGAGAGTGGGATAGGTTTAATCAGTACACTAACCCTAACACGTACACTAACCCTAACCACTACCCTAACCCTAACACGTACCCTAATCCTAACCCAAACCCTAAACCGAGCCCTAACCCTAACACTAACACTAACCCTAACCCTAACCCATACCCTACGCTGTACCCGAAGCCCTCCCCGAACCCGTAACCTAAGCCATACCCTAAGCCTAACCCTAAGCCTAACCCTAACCCTAGGCTACCCTTGACTGCTTCTGCCTCCAATAGATTTCCTAAGCCCTAGTGTTTTAAGGAACAGCTTAAAAAGAGAATCCTAATGTGATTTCTTTATAATGTTGTGTTCCTTATCTTATCCTAGTGTCTAAACTCTTCTCCATGGCTGGACCCCCAAATAATATTCCTTTACGTGCTAAGGGGTATTTAGAAAGTGGGATAGGTTTAATAACTACCCTAACCCTAACGCATACCCTAACCCTAACCCCTACCCTAACCCTAACACGTACCCTTATCCTAACCCGTACCCTAAACCGAGCCCAAACCCTAACACTAACCGTAACCCTAACCCTATGCCATACCTTACGCCGTACCCGAACCCCTCCCCGAACCCGTACCCTAAGCCGTACCCTAAGCCTAACCCTAAACCTAACCCTAACCCTAGGCTACCCTTGACTGCTTCTGCCTCCAATAGATTTCCTAAGCACTAGTGTTTTAAGGAACAGCTTAAAAAGAGAATCCTAATGTGATTTCTTTATACTGGGTATGTTCCTTATCTTATCCTAGTGTCTAAACTTTTCTCCATGGCTGGACCCCCAAATAATATTACTTTACGTGCTAAGGGGTATCTAGAGAGTGGGATAGGTTTAATCAGTACACTAACCCTAACACGTACACTAACCCAAACCACTACCCTAACGCTAACACGTACCCTAATTCTAACCCAGACCCTAAACCGAGCCCTAACCCTAACACTAACCCTAACCCTAACCCTAACCCATACCTTACGCCGTACCCGAAGCCCTCCCCGAACCCGTACCCTAAGCCGTACCCTAAGCCTAACCCTAAGCCTAACCCTAAGCCTAACCCTAAACCTAGGCTACCCTTGACTGCTTCTGCCTCCAATAGATTTTCTGAGCACTAGTGTTTTAAGGAACAGCTTAAAAAGAGAATCCTAATGTGATTTCTTTATAATGTGTGTGTTCCTTATCTTATCCTAGTGTCTAAACTCTTCTCCATGGCTGGACCTCCAAATAATGTTCCTTTACGTGCTAAGGGGTATGTAGAGAGTGGGATAGGTTTAATCACTACCTTAACCCTAACACGTACACTAACCCTAACCCCTACCCTAACCCTAACACGTACCCTAATCCTAACCCGTACCCTAAACCGAGCCCTAACCCTAACACTAACCCTAACCCTAACCCATACCCTACGCCGTAACCGAAGCCCTCCCCGAACCCGTACCCTAAGCCGTACCCTAACCCTAACCCTAAGCCTAACCCTAACCCTAGGCTACCCTTGACTGCTTCTGCCTCCAATAGATTTTCTAAGCACTAGTGTTTTAAGGAACAGCTTAAAAAGAGAATCCTAATGTGATTTCTTTATAATGGGTGTGTTCCTTATCTTATCCTAGTGTCTAAACCCTTCTCCATGGCTGGACCCCCAAATAATATTCCTTTACGTGCTAAGGGGTATCTAGAGAGTGGGATAGGTTTAATAACTACCCTAACCATAACGCGTACCCTAACCCTAACCCCTACGCTAAACCTAACACGTACCCTATTCCTATCCCGTACCCTAAACCGAGCCCTAACCCTAACACTAACCCTAACTCTAACCCTAACCCATACCCTACGCCGTACCCGAAGCCCTCTCTGAACCCGTACCATAAGCCGTACCATAAGCCTAACCCTAAGCCTAATCCTAACCCTAGGCTACCCTTGACTGCTTCTGCCTCCAATACATTTCCTAAGCACTAGTGTTTTAAGGAACAGCTTAAAAAGAGAATCCTAATGTGATTTCTTTATAATGGGTGTGTTCCTTATCTTATCCTAGTGTCTAAACTCTTCTCCATGGCTGGACCCCCAAATAATATTCCTTTACGTGCTAAGGGGTATCTAGAGAGTGGGATAGGTTTAATAACTACCCTAACCATAACGCGTACCCTAACCCTAACCCCTACCCTAACCCTAACACGTACCCTAATCCTAACCCGTACCCTAAACCGAGCCCTAACCCTAACACTAACCCTAACCCTAACCCATACCCTACGCCGTACCCGAAGCCCTCCCCGAACCCGTACCCTAAACCGTACCCTAAGCCTAACCCTAAGCCTAACCCTAACCCTAGGCTACCCTTGACTGCTTCTGCCTCCAATGGATTTTCTAAGCACTAGTGTTTTAAGGAACAGCTTAAAAAGAGAATCCTAATGTGATTTCTTTATAATGGGTGTGTTCCTTATCTTATCCTAGGGTCTAAACTCTTCTCCATGGCTGGACCTCCAAATAATGTTCCTTTACGTGCTAAGGGGTATCTAGAGAGTGGGATAGGTTTAATCACTACCCTAACCCTAACACGTACACCAGCCCTAACCCCTACCCTAACCCTAACATGTACCCTAATCCTAAACCGTACCCTAAACCGAGCCCTAACCCTAACACTAACCCTAACCCTAACCCATACCCTACGCCGTACCCGAAGCCCTCCCCGAACCCGTACCCTAAGCCGTACCCTAAGCCTAACACTAAGCCTAACCCTAACCCTAGGCTACCCTTCACTGCTTCTGCCTCCAATAGATTTCTTCAGCACTAGTGTTTTAAGGAACAGCTTAAAAAGAGAATCCTAATGTGATTTCTTTATAATGGGTGTGTTCCTTATCTTATCCTAGTGTCTAAACCCTTCTCCATGGCTGGACCCCCAAATAATATTCCTTTACGTGCTAAGGGGTATCTAGAGAGTGGGATAGGTTTAATAACTACCCTAACCCTAATGCGTACCCCAACCCTAACCCCTACCCTAACCCTAACACGTATCCTAATCCTAAACCGTACCCTAAACGGAGCCCTAACCCTAACACTAACCCTAACCCTAACCCTAACCCATACCCTACGCCGTACTCGAAGCCCTCCCCGAACCCGTACCCTAAGCCTAACCCTAAGGCTAACCCTAACCCTAGGCTACCCTTGACTGCTTCTGCCTCCAATAGATTTCCTAAGCACTAGTGTTTTAAGGAACAGCTTAAAAAGAGAATCCTAATGTGATTTCTTTATAATGGGTGTGTTCTTATCTTATCCTAGTGTCTAAACTCTTCTCCATGGCTGGACCCCCAAATAATATTCCTTTACGTGCTAAGGAGTATTTAGAGAGTGGGATAGGTTTAATAACTACCCTAACTCTAACCCCTACCCTAACCCTAACACGTACCCTAAACCTAACCCGTACCCTAAACCGAGCCCTAACCCTAACACTAACCCTAACCCTAACCCTAACCCATACCCTACGCCGTACCCGAAGCCCTCCCCGAACCCGTACCCTAAGCATTACCCTAAGCCTAACCCTAAGCCTAACCCTAACCCTAGGCTACCCTTGACTGATTCTGCCTCCAACAGATTTTCTAAGCACTAGTGTTTTAAGGAACAGCTTAAAAAGAGAATCCTAATGTGATTTCTTTATAATGGGTGTGTTCCTTATCTTATCCTAGTGTCTAAACTCTTCTCCATGGCTGGACCTCCAAATAATATTCCTTTACGTGCTAAGGGGTATCTAGAGAGTGGGATAGGTTTAATAACTACACTAACCCTAATGCGTACCCTAACCCAAACCCCTACCGTAACACTAACACGTACCCTAATCCTAACCAATACCCTAAACCGAGCCCTAACCCTAACACTAACCCTAACCGTAACCCTAACCCATACCCTATGCCGTACCCGAAGCCCTCCCCGAAACCGTACCCTCAGCTGTACCCTAAGCCTAACCCTAAGCCAAACCCTAACCCTAGGCTACCCTTGACAGCTTCTGCCTCCAATAGATTTCCTAAGCACTAGTGTTTTAAAGAACAGCTTAAAAAGAGAATCCTAATGTGATTTCTTTATAATGGGTGTGTTCCTTATCTTATCCTGGTGTCTAAACTCTTCTCCATGGCTGGACCCCCAAATAATATTCCTTTACGTGCTAAGGGGTATTTAGAGAGTGGGATAGGTTTAATAACTACCCTAACCCTAACGCATACCCTAACCCTAACCCCTACCCTAAACTTAACACGTACCCTATACCGAGCCCTAGCCCTAACACTAACCCTAACTCTAACCCTATCCCATACCCTACGCCGTACCCGAAGCCCTCCCCGAACCCGTACCATAAGCCTAACCCTAAGCCTAACCCTAACCCTAGGCTACCCTTCACTGCTTCTGCCTCTAATAGATTTCCTAAGCACTAGTGTTTTAAGGAACAGCTTAAAAAGAGAATCCTAAAGTGATTTCTTTATAATGGGTGTGTTCCTTATCTTATCCTGGTGTCTAAACTCTTCTCCATGGCTGGACCTCCAAATAATATTCCTTTACGTGCTAAGGGGTATCTAGAGAGTGGGATAGGTTTAATAACTACCCTAACCATAACGCGTACCCTAACCCTAACCCCTACCCTAAACCTAACACGTACCCTAATCCTAACCCGTACCCTAAACCGAGCCCTAACCCTAACACTAACCCTAACTCTAACCCTAACCCATACCCTACGCCGTACCCGAAGCCCTCCCCGAACCAGTACCATAAGCCGTACCATAAGCCTAACCCTAAGCCTAATCCTAAACCTAGGCTACCCTTGACTGCTTCTGCCTCCAATAGATTTCCTAAGCACTAGTGTTTTAAGGAACAGCTTAAAAAGAGAATCCTAATGTGATTTCTTTATAATGGGTGTGTTCCTTATCTTATCCTAGTGTCTAAACACTTCTCCATGGCTGGACCCCCAAATAATATTCCTTTACGTGCTAAGGGGTATCTAGAGAGTGGGATAGGTTTAATAACTACCCTAACCCTAACGCGTACCCTAACCCTAACCCCTACCCAAACCCTAACACGTACACTAATCCTAACCCGTACCCTAAACCGAGCCCTAACCTTAACACTAACCCTAACCCTAACCCTAACCCATACCCTACGCCGTACACGAAGCCCTCCCCGAACCCGTACCCTAAACCGTACCCTAAGCCTAACCCTAAGCCTAACACTAACACTAGGCTACCCTTGACTGCTTCTGCCTCCAATAGATTTTCTAAGCACTAGTGTTTTAAGAAACATCTTAAAAAGAGAATCCTAATGTGATTTCTTTATAATGGGTGTGTTCCTTATCTTATCCTAGTGTCTAAACTCTTCTCCATGGCTGGACCTCCAAATAATATTCCTTTACGTGCTAAGGGGTATCTAGAGAGTGGGATAGGTTTAATAACTACACTAACCCTAACGCGTACCCTAACCCAAACCCCTACCGTAACCCTAACACGTACCCTAATCCTAACCAATACCCTAAACCGAGCCCTAACCCTAACACTAACCCTAACCCTAACCCTAACCCATACCCTACGCCGTACCCGAAGCCCTCCCCGAACCCGTACCCTAAGCCGTACCCTAAGCCGTACCCTAAGCCTAACCCTAACCCTAGGATACCCTTGACTGCTTCTGCCTCCAACAGATTTCCTAAGCACTAGTGTTTTAAGGAACAGCTTAAAAAGAGAATCCTAATGTGATTTCTTTATAATGGGTGTGTTCCTTATCTTATCCTAGTGTCTAAACTCTTCTCCATGGCTGGACCTCCAAATAATATTCCTTTACGTGCTAAGGGGTATCTAGAGAGTGGGATAGGTTTAATAACTTCCATAACCCTAACGCATACCCTAATCCTAACCCCTACGCTAACTCTAGCACGTACCCTAATCCTAAACCGTACCCTAAGCCGAGCCCTAACCCTACCACTAACCCTAACCCTAACCCTAACCCATACCCTACGCCATACCCGAACCCTTCCCCGACGCCGTACCATAAGTCGTACCCTAACCCTAACCCTCACCCTAACCCTAACCCTAGGCTACCCTTGACTGCTTTTTCCCCCAATAGATTTCCTAAGCATTAGTGTTTTAAGGAACAGCTTAAAAAGAGAATCCTAATGTGATTTCTTTTAAAGGGTGTGTTCCTTATCTTATCCTAGTGTCTAAACTCTTCTCCATGGCTGGACCCCCAGATAATATTCCTTTACGTGCTAAGGGGTATCTAGAGAGTGGGATAGGTTTAATATCTATCCTAATCCTTACGCGTACCCTAACCCTAACCCCTACCCTAACCCTAACACGTACCCTAATCCTAACCCGTATCCTAAACCGAGCCCTAACCCTACCACTAAACCTAACCCTAACCCTAACCCATATCCTACGCCGTACCCGAAGCCCTCCCCGAACCCGTACCCTAAGCCGTACCCTAAGCCTAACCCTAAGCCTAACCCTAACCCTAGGCTACCCTTCACTGCTTCTGCCTCCAATAGATTTCTTAAGCACTAGTGTTTTAAGGAACAGCTTAAAAAGAGAATCCGAATGTGATTTCTTTATAATGGGTGTGTTCCTTATCTTATCCTAGTGTCTAAACCCTTCTCCATGGCTGGACCCCCAAATAATATTCCTTTACGTGCTAAGGGGTATCTAGAGAGTGGGATAGGTTTAATAACTACCCTAACCCTAATGCGTACCCCAACCCTAACCCCTACCCTAACCCTAACACGTATCCTAATCCTAAACCGTACCCTAAACGGAGCCCTAACCCTAACACTAACCCTAACCCTAACCCTAACCCATACCCTACGCCGTACTCGAAGCCCTCCCCGAACCCGTACCCTAAGCCTAACCCTAAGGCTAACCCTAACCCTAGGCTACCCTTGACTGCTTCTGCCTCCAATAGATTTCCTAAGCACTAGTGTTTTAAGGAACAGCTTAAAAAGAGAATCCTAATGTGATTTCTTTGTAATGTGTATGTTCCTTATCTTATCCTAGTGTCTAAACTTTTCTCCATGGCTGGACCCCCAAATAATATTCCTTTACGTGCTAAGGGGTATCTAGAGAGTGGGATAGGTTTAATCAGTACACTAACCCTAACACGTACACTAACCCTAACCACTACCCAAACCCTAACACGTACCCTAATCCTAACCCAGACCCTAAACCGAGCCCTAAGCCTAACACTAACCCTAACCCTAACCCTAACACATACCCTACGCTGTACCCGAAGCCCTCCCCAAACCCGTACCCTAAGCCGTACCCTAAGCCTAACCCTAAGCCTAAACCTAACCCTAGGCTACCCTTGACTGCTTCTGCCTCCAATAGATTTCCTAAGCACTAGTGTTTTAAGGAACAGCTTAAAAAGAGAATCCTAATGTGATTTCTTTATAATGGGTGTGTTCCTTATCTTATCCTAGTGTCTAAACTCTTCTCCATGGCTGGACCCCCAAATAATATTCCTTTACGTGCTAAGGAGTATTTAGAGAGTGGGATAGGTTTAATAACTACCCTAACTCTAACCCCTACCCTAACCCTAACACGTACCCTAAACCTAACCCGTACCCTAAACCGAGCCCTAACCCTAACACTAACCCTAACCCTAACCCTAACCCATACCCGACGCCGTACCCGAAGCCCTCCCCGAACCCGTACCCTAAGCATTACCCTAAGCCAAACCGTAAGCCTAACACTAACCCTAGGCTACCCTTGACTGATTCTGCCTCCAACAGATTTTCTAAGCACTAGTGTTTTAAGGAACAGCTTAAAAAGAGAATCCTAATGTGATTTCTTTATAATGGGTGTGTTCCTTATCTTATCCTAGTGTCTAAACTCTTCTCCATGGCTGGACCTCCAAATAATATTCCTTTACGTGCTAAGGGGTATCTAGAGAGTGGGATAGGTTTAATAACTACACTAACCCTAATGCGTACCCTAACCCAAACCCCTACCGTAACCCTAACACGTACCCTAATCCTAACCAATACCCTAAACCGAGCCCTAACCCTAACACTAAACCTAACCCTAACCCTAACCCATACCCTATGCCGTACCCGAAGCCCTCCCCAAAACCGTACCCTCAGCCGTACCCTAAGCCTAACCATAAGGCAAACCCTAACCCTAGGCTACCCTTGACAGCTTCTGCCTCCAATAGATTTCCTAAGCACTAGTGTTTTAAAGAACAGCTTAAAAAGAGAATCCTAATGTGATTTCTTTATAATGGGTGTGTTCCTTATCTTATCCTGGTGTCTAAACTCTTCTCCATGGCTGGACCCCCAAATAATATTCCTTTACGTGCTAAGGGGTATTTAGAGAGTGGGATAGGTTTAATAACTACCCTAACCCTAACGCATACCCTAACCCTAACCCCTACCCTAAACCTAACACGTACCCTATACCGAGCCCTAACCCTAACACTAACCCTAACTCTAACCCTATCCCATACCCTACGCCGTACCCGAAGCCCTCCCCGAACCCGTACCACAAGCCTAACCCTAAGCCTACCCCTAACCCTAGGCTACCCTTCACTGCTTCTGCCTCTAATAGATTTCCTAAGCACTAGTGTTTTAAGGAACAGCTTAAAAAGAGAATCCTAATGTGATTTCTTTATAATGGGTGTGTTCCTTATCTTATCCTAGTGTCTAAACTCTTCTCCATGGCTGGACCTCCAAATAATATTCCTTTACGTGCTAAGGGGTATCTAGAGAATGTGATAGGTTTAATAACTACACTAACCCTAACGCGTACCCTAGCCCTAACCCCTACCCTAACCCTATCACGTACCCTAATCCTAACCAATAACCTAAACCGAGCCCTAACCCTAACACTAACCCTAACCATAACCCTAACCCATACCCTACACCATAGTCGAAGCCCTCCCCGAACCCGTACCCTAAGCCGTACCCTAACCCTAACCCTAAGCCTAACCCTAACCCTAGGCTACCCTTGACTGCTTCTGCCTCCAATAGATTTTCTAAGCACTAGTGTTTTAAGGAACAGCTTAAAAAGAGAATCCTAATGTGATTTCTTTATAATGGGTGTGTTCCTTATCTTATCCTAGTGTCTAAACCCTTCTCCATGGCTGGACCCCCAAATAATAGTCCTTTACGTGCTAAGGGGTATCTAGAGAGTGGGATAGGTTTAATAACTCCCCTAACCATAACGCGTACCCTAACCCTAACCCCTACCCTAAACCTAACACGTACCCTAATCCTAACCCGTACCCTAAACCGAGCCCTAACCCTAACACTAACCCTAACTCTAACCCTAACCCATACCCTACGCCGTACCCGAAGCCCTCCCCGAACCCGTACCATAAGCCGTACCATAAGCCTAACCCTAAGCCTAATCCTATACCTAGGCTACCCTTGACTGCTTCTGCCTCCAATAGATTTCCTAAGCACTAGTGTTTTAAGGAACAGCTTAAAAAGAGAATCCTAATGTGATTTCTTTATAATGGGTGTGTTCCTTATCTTATCCTAGTGTCTAAACTCTTCTCCATGGCTGGACCTCCAAATAATGTTCCTTTACGTGCTAAGGGGTATCTAGAGAGTGGGATAGGTTTAATCACTACCCTAACCCTAACACGTACACTAACTCTAACCCCTACCCTAACCCTAACACGTACCCTAATCCTAACCCGTACCCTAAACCGAGCCCTAACCCTAACACTAACCCTAACCCTAACCCTAACCCATACCCTACGCCGTACCCGAAGCCCACACCGAACCCGTACCCTAAGCCTAACCCTAAGGCTAACCCTAACCCTAGGCTACCCTGGACTGCTTCTGCCTCCAATAGATTTCCTAAGCACTAGTGTTTTAAGGAACAGCTTAAAAAGAGAATCCTAATGTGATTTCTTTGTAATGGGTATGTTCCTTATCTTATCCTAGTGTCTAAACTTTTCTCCATGGCTGGACCCCCAAATAATATTCCTTTACGTGCTAAGGGGTATCTAGAGAGTGGGATAGGTTTAATCAGTACACTAACCCTAACACGTACACTAACCCTAACCACTACCCTAACCCTAACACGTACCCTAATCCTAACCCAAACCCTAAACCGAGCCCTAACTCTAACACTAACACTAACCCTAACCCTAACCCATACCCTACGCTGTACCCGAAGCCCTCCCCGAACCCGTAACCTAAGCCATACCCTAAGCCTAACCCTAAGCCTAACCCTAACCCTAGGCTACCCTTGACTGCTTCTGCCTCCAATAGATTTCCTAAGCCCTAGTGTTTTAAGGAACAGCTTAAAAAGAGAATCCTAATGTGATTTCTTTATAATGTTGTGTTCCTTATCTTATCCTAGTGTCTAAACTCTTCTCCATGGCTGGACCCCCAAATAATATTCCTTTACGTGCTAAGGGGTATTTAGAAAGTGGGATAGGTTTAATAACTACCCTAACCCTAACGCATACCCTAACCCTAACCCCTACCCTAACCCTAACACGTACGCTTATCCTAACCCGTACCCTAAACCGAGCCCAAACCCTAACACTAACCGTAACCCTAACCCTAAGCCATACCTTACGCCGTACCCGAAGCCCTCCCCGAACCCGTACCCTAAGCCGTACCCTAAGCCTAACCCTAAACCTAACCCTAACCCTAGGCTACCCTTGACTGCTTCTGCCTCCAATAGATTTCCTAAGCACTAGTGTTTTAAGGAACAGCTTAAAAAGAGAATCCTAATGTGATTTCTTTATACTGGGTATGTTCCTTATTTTATCCTAGTGTCTAAACTTTTCTCCATGGCTGGACCCCCAAATAATATTACTTTACGTGCTAAGGGGTATCTAGAGAGTGGGATAGGTTTAATCAGTACACTAACCCTAACACGTACACTAACCCTAACCACTACCCTAACGCTAACACGTACCCTAATTCTAACCCAGAACCTAAACCGAGCCCTAACCCTAACACTAACCCTAACCCTAACCCTAACCCATACCTTACGCCGTACCCGAAGCCCTCCCCGAACCCGTACCCTAAGCCGTACCCTAAGCCTAACCCTAAGCCTAACCCTAAGCCTAACCCTAACCCTAGGCTACCCTTGACTGCTTCTGCCTCCAATAGATTTTCTAAGCACTAGTGTTTTAAGGAACAGCTTAAAAAGAGAATCCTAATGTGATTTCTTTATAATGGGTGTGTTCCTTATCTTATCCTAGTGTCTAAACTCTTCTCCATGGCTGGACCTCCAAATAATGTTCCTTTACGTGCTAAGGGGTATCTAGAGAGTGGGATAGGTTTAATCACTACCTTAACCCTAACACGTACACTAACCCTAACCCCTACCCTAACCCTAACACGTACCCTAATCCTAACCCGTACCCTAAACCGAGCCCTAACCCTAACACTAACCCTAACCCTAACCCATACCCTACGCCGTAACCGAAGCCCTCCCCGAACCCGTACCCTAAGCCGTACCCTAACCCTAACCCTAAGCCTAACCCTAACCCTAGGCTACCCTTGACTGCTTCTGCCTCCAATAGATTTTCTAAGCACTAGTGTTTTAAGGAACAGCTTAAAAAGAGAATCCTAATGTGATTTCTTTATAATGGGTGTGTTCCTTATCTTATCCTAGTGTCTAAACCCTTCTCCATGGCTGGACCCCCAAATAATATTCCTTTACGTGCTAAGGGGTATCTAGAGAGTGGGATAGGTTTAATAACTACCCTAACCATAACGCGTACCGTAACCCTAACCCCTACCCTAAACCTAACACGTACCCTATTCCTAACCCGTACCCTAAACCGAGCCCTAACCCTAACACTAACCCTAACTCTAACCCTAACCCATACCCTACGCCGTACCCGAAGCCCTCTCTGAACCCGTACCATAAGCCGTACCATAAGCCTAACCCTAAGCCTAATCCTAACCCTAGGCTACCCTTGACTGCTTCTGCCTCCAATGGATTTTCTAAGCACTAGTGTTTTAAGGAACAGCTTAAAAAGAGAATCCTAATGTGATTTCTTTATAATGGGTGTGTTCCTTATCTTATCCTAGGGTCTAAACTCTTCTCCATGGCTGGACCTCCAAATAATGTTCCTTTACGTGCTAAGGGGTATCTAGAGAGTGGGATAGGTTTAATCACTACCCTAACCCTAACACGTACACTAACCCTAACCCCTACCCTAACCCTAACATGTACCCTAATCCTAACCCGTACCCTAAACCGAGCCCTAACCCTAACACTAACACTAACCCTAACCCATACCCTACGCCGTACCCGAAGCCCTCCCCGAACCCGTACCCTAAGCCGTACCCTAAGCCTAACCCTAAGCCTAACCCTAACCCTAGGCTACCCTTCACTGCTTCTGCCTCCAATAGATTTCTTAAGCACTAGTGTTTTAAGGAACAGCTTAAAAAGAGAATCCGAATGTGATTTCTTTATAATGGGTGTGTTCCTTATCTTATCCTAGTGTCTAAACCCTTCTCCATGGCTGGACCCCCAAATAATATTCCTTTACGTGCTAAGGGGTATCTAGAGAGTGGGATAGGTTTAATAACTACCCTAACCCTAATGCGTACCCCAACCCTAACCCCTACCCTAACCCTAACACGTATCCTAATCCTAAACCGTACCCTAAACGGAGCCCTAACCCTAACACTAACCCTAACCCTAACCCTAACCCATACCCTACGCCGTACTCGAAGCCCTCCCCGAACCCGTACCCTAAGCCTAACCCTAAGGCTAACCCTAACCCTAGGCTACCCTTGACTGCTTCTGCCTCCAATAGATTTCCTAAGCACTAGTGTTTTAAGGAACAGCTTAAAAAGAGAATCCTAATGTGATTTCTTTGTAATGTGTATGTTCCTTATCTTATCCTAGTGTCTAAACTTTTCTCCATGGCTGGACCCCCAAATAATATTCCTTTACGTGCTAAGGGGTATCTAGAGAGTGGGATAGGTTTAATCAGTACACTAACCCTAACACGTACACTAACCCTAACCACTACCCAAACCCTAACACGTACCCTAATCCTAACCCAGACCCTAAACCGAGCCCTAAGCCTAACACTAACCCTAACCCTAACCCTAACACATACCCTACGCTGTACCCGAAGCCCTCCCCAAACCCGTACCCTAAGCCGTACCCTAAGCCTAACCCTAAGCCTAAACCTAACCCTAGGCTACCCTTGACTGCTTCTGCCTCCAATAGATTTCCTAAGCACTAGTGTTTTAAGGAACAGCTTAAAAAGAGAATCCTAATGTGATTTCTTTATAATGGGTGTGTTCCTTATCTTATCCTAGTGTCTAAACTCTTCTCCATGGCTGGACCCCCAAATAATATTCCTTTACGTGCTAAGGAGTATTTAGAGAGTGGGATAGGTTTAATAACTACCCTAACTCTAACCCCTACCCTAACCCTAACACGTACCCTAAACCTAACCCGTACCCTAAACCGAGCCCTAACCCTAACACTAACCCTAACCCTAACCCTAACCCATACCCGACGCCGTACCCGAAGCCCTCCCCGAACCCGTACCCTAAGCATTACCCTAAGCCAAACCGTAAGCCTAACACTAACCCTAGGCTACCCTTGACTGATTCTGCCTCCAACAGATTTTCTAAGCACTAGTGTTTTAAGGAACAGCTTAAAAAGAGAATCCTAATGTGATTTCTTTATAATGGGTGTGTTCCTTATCTTATCCTAGTGTCTAAACTCTTCTCCATGGCTGGACCTCCAAATAATATTCCTTTACGTGCTAAGGGGTATCTAGAGAGTGGGATAGGTTTAATAACTACACTAACCCTAATGCGTACCCTAACCCAAACCCCTACCGTAACCCTAACACGTACCCTAATCCTAACCAATACCCTAAACCGAGCCCTAACCCTAACACTAAACCTAACCCTAACCCTAACCCATACCCTATGCCGTACCCGAAGCCCTCCCCAAAACCGTACCCTCAGCCGTACCCTAAGCCTAACCATAAGGCAAACCCTAACCCTAGGCTACCCTTGACAGCTTCTGCCTCCAATAGATTTCCTAAGCACTAGTGTTTTAAAGAACAGCTTAAAAAGAGAATCCTAATGTGATTTCTTTATAATGGGTGTGTTCCTTATCTTATCCTGGTGTCTAAACTCTTCTCCATGGCTGGACCCCCAAATAATATTCCTTTACGTGCTAAGGGGTATTTAGAGAGTGGGATAGGTTTAATAACTACCCTAACCCTAACGCATACCCTAACCCTAACCCCTACCCTAAACCTAACACGTACCCTATACCGAGCCCTAACCCTAACACTAACCCTAACTCTAACCCTATCCCATACCCTACGCCGTACCCGAAGCCCTCCCCGAACCCGTACCACAAGCCTAACCCTAAGCCTACCCCTAACCCTAGGCTACCCTTCACTGCTTCTGCCTCTAATAGATTTCCTAAGCACTAGTGTTTTAAGGAACAGCTTAAAAAGAGAATCCTAATGTGATTTCTTTATAATGGGTGTGTTCCTTATCTTATCCTAGTGTCTAAACTCTTCTCCATGGCTGGACCTCCAAATAATATTCCTTTACGTGCTAAGGGGTATCTAGAGAATGTGATAGGTTTAATAACTACACTAACCCTAACGCGTACCCTAGCCCTAACCCCTACCCTAACCCTATCACGTACCCTAATCCTAACCAATAACCTAAACCGAGCCCTAACCCTAACACTAACCCTAACCATAACCCTAACCCATACCCTACACCATAGTCGAAGCCCTCCCCGAACCCGTACCCTAAGCCGTACCCTAACCCTAACCCTAAGCCTAACCCTAACCCTAGGCTACCCTTGACTGCTTCTGCCTCCAATAGATTTTCTAAGCACTAGTGTTTTAAGGAACAGCTTAAAAAGAGAATCCTAATGTGATTTCTTTATAATGGGTGTGTTCCTTATCTTATCCTAGTGTCTAAACCCTTCTCCATGGCTGGACCCCCAAATAATAGTCCTTTACGTGCTAAGGGGTATCTAGAGAGTGGGATAGGTTTAATAACTCCCCTAACCATAACGCGTACCCTAACCCTAACCCCTACCCTAAACCTAACACGTACCCTAATCCTAACCCGTACCCTAAACCGAGCCCTAACCCTAACACTAACCCTAACTCTAACCCTAACCCATACCCTACGCCGTACCCGAAGCCCTCCCCGAACCCGTACCATAAGCCGTACCATAAGCCTAACCCTAAGCCTAATCCTATACCTAGGCTACCCTTGACTGCTTCTGCCTCCAATAGATTTCCTAAGCACTAGTGTTTTAAGGAACAGCTTAAAAAGAGAATCCTAATGTGATTTCTTTATAATGGGTGTGTTCCTTATCTTATCCTAGTGTCTAAACTCTTCTCCATGGCTGGACCTCCAAATAATGTTCCTTTACGTGCTAAGGGGTATCTAGAGAGTGGGATAGGTTTAATCACTACCCTAACCCTAACACGTACACTAACTCTAACCCCTACCCTAACCCTAACACGTACCCTAATCCTAACCCGTACCCTAAACCGAGCCCTAACCCTAACACTAACCCTAACCCTAACCCTAACCCATACCCTACGCCGTACCCGAAGCCCACACCGAACCCGTACCCTAAGCCTAACCCTAAGGCTAACCCTAACCCTAGGCTACCCTGGACTGCTTCTGCCTCCAATAGATTTCCTAAGCACTAGTGTTTTAAGGAACAGCTTAAAAAGAGAATCCTAATGTGATTTCTTTGTAATGGGTATGTTCCTTATCTTATCCTAGTGTCTAAACTTTTCTCCATGGCTGGACCCCCAAATAATATTCCTTTACGTGCTAAGGGGTATCTAGAGAGTGGGATAGGTTTAATCAGTACACTAACCCTAACACGTACACTAACCCTAACCACTACCCTAACCCTAACACGTACCCTAATCCTAACCCAAACCCTAAACCGAGCCCTAACCCTAACACTAACACTAACCCTAACCCTAACCCATACCCTACGCTGTACCCGAAGCCCTCCCCGAACCCGTAACCTAAGCCATACCCTAAGCCTAACCCTAAGCCTAACCCTAACCCTAGGCTACCCTTGACTGCTTCTGCCTCCAATAGATTTCCTAAGCCCTAGTGTTTTAAGGAACAGCTTAAAAAGAGAATCCTAATGTGATTTCTTTATAATGTTGTGTTCCTTATCTTATCCTAGTGTCTAAACTCTTCTCCATGGCTGGACCCCCAAATAATATTCCTTTACGTGCTAAGGGGTATTTAGAAAGTGGGATAGGTTTAATAACTACCCTAACCCTAACGCATACCCTAACCCTAACCCCTACCCTAACCCTAACACGTACCCTTATCCTAACCCGTACCCTAAACCGAGCCCAAACCCTAACACTAACCGTAACCCTAACCCTATGCCATACCTTACGCCGTACCCGAACCCCTCCCCGAACCCGTACCCTAAGCCGTACCCTAAGCCTAACCCTAAACCTAACCCTAACCCTAGGCTACCCTTGACTGCTTCTGCCTCCAATAGATTTCCTAAGCACTAGTGTTTTAAGGAACAGCTTAAAAAGAGAATCCTAATGTGATTTCTTTATACTGGGTATGTTCCTTATCTTATCCTAGTGTCTAAACTTTTCTCCATGGCTGGACCCCCAAATAATATTACTTTACGTGCTAAGGGGTATCTAGAGAGTGGGATAGGTTTAATCAGTACACTAACCCTAACACGTACACTAACCCAAACCACTACCCTAACGCTAACACGTACCCTAATTCTAACCCAGACCCTAAACCGAGCCCTAACCCTAACACTAACCCTAACCCTAACCCTAACCCATACCTTACGCCGTACCCGAAGCCCTCCCCGAACCCGTACCCTAAGCCGTACCCTAAGCCTAACCCTAAGCCTAACCCTAAGCCTAACCCTAAACCTAGGCTACCCTTGACTGCTTCTGCCTCCAATAGATTTTCTGAGCACTAGTGTTTTAAGGAACAGCTTAAAAAGAGAATCCTAATGTGATTTCTTTATAATGTGTGTGTTCCTTATCTTATCCTAGTGTCTAAACTCTTCTCCATGGCTGGACCTCCAAATAATGTTCCTTTACGTGCTAAGGGGTATGTAGAGAGTGGGATAGGTTTAATCACTACCTTAACCCTAACACGTACACTAACCCTAACCCCTACCCTAACCCTAACACGTACCCTAATCCTAACCCGTACCCTAAACCGAGCCCTAACCCTAACACTAACCCTAACCCTAACCCATACCCTACGCCGTAACCGAAGCCCTCCCCGAACCCGTACCCTAAGCCGTACCCTAACCCTAACCCTAAGCCTAACCCTAACCCTAGGCTACCCTTGACTGCTTCTGCCTCCAATAGATTTTCTAAGCACTAGTGTTTTAAGGAACAGCTTAAAAAGAGAATCCTAATGTGATTTCTTTATAATGGGTGTGTTCCTTATCTTATCCTAGTGTCTAAACCCTTCTCCATGGCTGGACCCCCAAATAATATTCCTTTACGTGCTAAGGGGTATCTAGAGAGTGGGATAGGTTTAATAACTACCCTAACCATAACGCGTACCCTAACCCTAACCCCTACGCTAAACCTAACACGTACCCTATTCCTATCCCGTACCCTAAACCGAGCCCTAACCCTAACACTAACCCTAACTCTAACCCTAACCCATACCCTACGCCGTACCCGAAGCCCTCTCTGAACCCGTACCATAAGCCGTACCATAAGCCTAACCCTAAGCCTAATCCTAACCCTAGGCTACCCTTGACTGCTTCTGCCTCCAATACATTTCCTAAGCACTAGTGTTTTAAGGAACAGCTTAAAAAGAGAATCCTAATGTGATTTCTTTATAATGGGTGTGTTCCTTATCTTATCCTAGTGTCTAAACTCTTCTCCATGGCTGGACCCCCAAATAATATTCCTTTACGTGCTAAGGGGTATCTAGAGAGTGGGATAGGTTTAATAACTACCCTAACCATAACGCGTACCCTAACCCTAACCCCTACCCTAACCCTAACACGTACCCTAATCCTAACCCGTACCCTAAACCGAGCCCTAACCCTAACACTAACCCTAACCCTAACCCATACCCTACGCCGTACCCGAAGCCCTCCCCGAACCCGTACCCTAAACCGTACCCTAAGCCTAACCCTAAGCCTAACCCTAACCCTAGGCTACCCTTGACTGCTTCTGCCTCCAATGGATTTTCTAAGCACTAGTGTTTTAAGGAACAGCTTAAAAAGAGAATCCTAATGTGATTTCTTTATAATGGGTGTGTTCCTTATCTTATCCTAGGGTCTAAACTCTTCTCCATGGCTGGACCTCCAAATAATGTTCCTTTACGTGCTAAGGGGTATCTAGAGAGTGGGATAGGTTTAATCACTACCCTAACCCTAACACGTACACCAGCCCTAACCCCTACCCTAACCCTAACATGTACCCTAATCCTAAACCGTACCCTAAACCGAGCCCTAACCCTAACACTAACCCTAACCCTAACCCATACCCTACGCCGTACCCGAAGCCCTCCCCGAACCCGTACCCTAAGCCGTACCCTAAGCCTAACACTAAGCCTAACCCTAACCCTAGGCTACCCTTCACTGCTTCTGCCTCCAATAGATTTCTTCAGCACTAGTGTTTTAAGGAACAGCTTAAAAAGAGAATCCTAATGTGATTTCTTTATAATGGGTGTGTTCCTTATCTTATCCTAGTGTCTAAACCCTTCTCCATGGCTGGACCCCCAAATAATATTCCTTTACGTGCTAAGGGGTATCTAGAGAGTGGGATAGGTTTAATAACTACCCTAACCCTAATGCGTACCCCAACCCTAACCCCTACCCTAACCCTAACACGTATCCTAATCCTAAACCGTACCCTAAACGGAGCCCTAACCCTAACACTAACCCTAACCCTAACCCTAACCCATACCCTACGCCGTACTCGAAGCCCTCCCCGAACCCGTACCCTAAGCCTAACCCTAAGGCTAACCCTAACCCTAGGCTACCCTTGACTGCTTCTGCCTCCAATAGATTTCCTAAGCACTAGTGTTTTAAGGAACAGCTTAAAAAGAGAATCCTAATGTGATTTCTTTATAATGGGTGTGTTCTTATCTTATCCTAGTGTCTAAACTCTTCTCCATGGCTGGACCCCCAAATAATATTCCTTTACGTGCTAAGGAGTATTTAGAGAGTGGGATAGGTTTAATAACTACCCTAACTCTAACCCCTACCCTAACCCTAACACGTACCCTAAACCTAACCCGTACCCTAAACCGAGCCCTAACCCTAACACTAACCCTAACCCTAACCCTAACCCATACCCTACGCCGTACCCGAAGCCCTCCCCGAACCCGTACCCTAAGCATTACCCTAAGCCTAACCCTAAGCCTAACCCTAACCCTAGGCTACCCTTGACTGATTCTGCCTCCAACAGATTTTCTAAGCACTAGTGTTTTAAGGAACAGCTTAAAAAGAGAATCCTAATGTGATTTCTTTATAATGGGTGTGTTCCTTATCTTATCCTAGTGTCTAAACTCTTCTCCATGGCTGGACCTCCAAATAATATTCCTTTACGTGCTAAGGGGTATCTAGAGAGTGGGATAGGTTTAATAACTACACTAACCCTAATGCGTACCCTAACCCAAACCCCTACCGTAACACTAACACGTACCCTAATCCTAACCAATACCCTAAACCGAGCCCTAACCCTAACACTAACCCTAACCCTAACCCTAACCCATACCCTATGCCGTACCCGAAGCCCTCCCCGAAACCGTACCCTCAGCTGTACCCTAAGCCTAACCCTAAGCCAAACCCTAACCCTAGGCTACCCTTGACAGCTTCTGCCTCCAATAGATTTCCTAAGCACTAGTGTTTTAAAGAACAGCTTAAAAAGAGAATCCTAATGTGATTTCTTTATAATGGGTGTGTTCCTTATCTTATCCTGGTGTCTAAACTCTTCTCCATGGCTGGACCCCCAAATAATATTCCTTTACGTGCTAAGGGGTATTTAGAGAGTGGGATAGGTTTAATAACTACCCTAACCCTAACGCATACCCTAACCCTAACCCCTACCCTAAACTTAACACGTACCCTATACCGAGCCCTAGCCCTAACACTAACCCTAACTCTAACCCTATCCCATACCCTACGCCGTACCCGAAGCCCTCCCCGAACCCGTACCATAAGCCTAACCCTAAGCCTAACCCTAACCCTAGGCTACCCTTCACTGCTTCTGCCTCTAATAGATTTCCTAAGCACTAGTGTTTTAAGGAACAGCTTAAAAAGAGAATCCTAAAGTGATTTCTTTATAATGGGTGTGTTCCTTATCTTATCCTGGTGTCTAAACTCTTCTCCATGGCTGGACCTCCAAATAATATTCCTTTACGTGCTAAGGGGTATCTAGAGAGTGGGATAGGTTTAATAACTACCCTAACCATAACGCGTACCCTAACCCTAACCCCTACCCTAAACCTAACACGTACCCTAATCCTAACCCGTACCCTAAACCGAGCCCTAACCCTAACACTAACCCTAACTCTAACCCTAACCCATACCCTACGCCGTACCCGAAGCCCTCCCCGAACCAGTACCATAAGCCGTACCATAAGCCTAACCCTAAGCCTAATCCTAAACCTAGGCTACCCTTGACTGCTTCTGCCTCCAATAGATTTCCTAAGCACTAGTGTTTTAAGGAACAGCTTAAAAAGAGAATCCTAATGTGATTTCTTTATAATGGGTGTGTTCCTTATCTTATCCTAGTGTCTAAACACTTCTCCATGGCTGGACCCCCAAATAATATTCCTTTACGTGCTAAGGGGTATCTAGAGAGTGGGATAGGTTTAATAACTACCCTAACCCTAACGCGTACCCTAACCCTAACCCCTACCCAAACCCTAACACGTACACTAATCCTAACCCGTACCCTAAACCGAGCCCTAACCTTAACACTAACCCTAACCCTAACCCTAACCCATACCCTACGCCGTACACGAAGCCCTCCCCGAACCCGTACCCTAAACCGTACCCTAAGCCTAACCCTAAGCCTAACACTAACACTAGGCTACCCTTGACTGCTTCTGCCTCCAATAGATTTTCTAAGCACTAGTGTTTTAAGAAACATCTTAAAAAGAGAATCCTAATGTGATTTCTTTATAATGGGTGTGTTCCTTATCTTATCCTAGTGTCTAAACTCTTCTCCATGGCTGGACCTCCAAATAATATTCCTTTACGTGCTAAGGGGTATCTAGAGAGTGGGATAGGTTTAATAACTACACTAACCCTAACGCGTACCCTAACCCAAACCCCTACCGTAACCCTAACACGTACCCTAATCCTAACCAATACCCTAAACCGAGCCCTAACCCTAACACTAACCCTAACCCTAACCCTAACCCATACCCTACGCCGTACCCGAAGCCCTCCCCGAACCCGTACCCTAAGCCGTACCCTAAGCCGTACCCTAAGCCTAACCCTAACCCTAGGATACCCTTGACTGCTTCTGCCTCCAACAGATTTCCTAAGCACTAGTGTTTTAAGGAACAGCTTAAAAAGAGAATCCTAATGTGATTTCTTTATAATGGGTGTGTTCCTTATCTTATCCTAGTGTCTAAACTCTTCTCCATGGCTGGACCTCCAAATAATATTCCTTTACGTGCTAAGGGGTATCTAGAGAGTGGGATAGGTTTAATAACTTCCATAACCCTAACGCATACCCTAATCCTAACCCCTACGCTAACTCTAGCACGTACCCTAATCCTAAACCGTACCCTAAGCCGAGCCCTAACCCTACCACTAACCCTAACCCTAACCCTAACCCATACCCTACGCCATACCCGAACCCTTCCCCGACGCCGTACCATAAGTCGTACCCTAACCCTAACCCTCACCCTAACCCTAACCCTAGGCTACCCTTGACTGCTTTTTCCCCCAATAGATTTCCTAAGCATTAGTGTTTTAAGGAACAGCTTAAAAAGAGAATCCTAATGTGATTTCTTTTAAAGGGTGTGTTCCTTATCTTATCCTAGTGTCTAAACTCTTCTCCATGGCTGGACCCCCAGATAATATTCCTTTACGTGCTAAGGGGTATCTAGAGAGTGGGATAGGTTTAATATCTATCCTAATCCTTACGCGTACCCTAACCCTAACCCCTACCCTAACCCTAACACGTACCCTAATCCTAACCCGTATCCTAAACCGAGCCCTAACCCTACCACTAAACCTAACCCTAACCCTAACCCATATCCTACGACGTACCCGAAACCCTCCCCGAACCCGTACCCTAAGCCGTACCCTAACCCTAACCCCCACCCTAACCCTAAACCTAGGCTACCCTTGACTGCTTCTGCCTCCAATACATTTCCTAAGCACTAGTGTTTTAAGGAACAGCTTAAAAAGATAATCCTAATGTGATTTCTTTTAAAGGGTGTGTTCCTTATCTTATCCTAGTGTCTAAACTCTTCTCCATGGCTGGACCCCCAGATAATATTCCTTTATGTGCTAAGGGGTATCTAGAGAGTGGGATAGGTTTAATATCTATCCTAATCCTTACGCGTACCCTAACCCTAACCCCTACCCTAACCCTAACACGTAACCTAATACTAACCCGTACCCTAAACCAAGCCCTAACCCTAACACTAACCCTAACCCTAACCCATACCCTACGCAATACCTGAAACCCTCCCCGAACCCGTACCCTAAGCCGTACCCTAACCCTAACCCTAAGCCTAACCCTAACCCTAGGCTACCCTTGACTGCTTCTGCCTCCAATACATTTCATAAGCACTAGTGTTTTAAGGAACAGCTTAAAAAGAGAATCCTAATGTGATTTCTTTATAATGGGTGTGTTCCTTATCTCATCCTAGTGTCTAAACTCGTCTCCATGGCTGGACACCCAAATAATATTCCTTTACGTGCTAAGGGGTATCTAGAGAGTGGGATTGGTTGAATAACTACCGTAACCTTAATGCGTACCCTAACCCTAACCCCTACCCTAACCCTAACACGTATCCTAATCCTAACCCGTACCCTAAACCGAGCCCTAACCCTACCACTAACCCTAACCCTAACCCTAACCCCCACCCTAACCCTAACCCTAGTCTACCCTTGACTGCTTCTGCCTCCAATAGATTTCCTAAGCACTAGTGTTTTAAGGAACTGCTTAAAAAGAGAATTCTAATGTGATTTCTTTATAATGGGTGTGTTCCTTATCTTATCCTAGTGTCTAAACTCTTCTCCATGGCTGGACCCCCAAATAATATTACTTTATGTGCTAAGGGGTATCTAGAGAGTGGGATAGGTTTAATAAGTACCCTAATCCTTACGCGTACCCTAACCCTAACTCCTACCCATACCCTAACACGTAACCTAATCCTAACCCGTACCCTAAACCAAGCCCTAATCCTAACACTAACCCTAACCCTAAACCACACCCTACGCCATACCTGAACCCCTCCCCGAACCCTTACCCTAAGCCGTACCCTAACTCTAACCCTAAGCCTAACCCTAACCCTAGGCTACCCTTGACTGCTTCTGCCTCCAATACATTTCATAAGCACTAGTGTTTTAAGAAACAGCTTAAAAAGACAATCCTAAAGTGATTTCTTTATAATGGGTGTGTTCCTTATCTTATCCTCGTGTCTAATCTCTTCTCCATGGCTAGACCCCCAAATAATACTCCTTTACGTGCTAAGGGGTATCTAGAGAGTGGGATAGGTTTAATAACTACCCTAACCATAACGCGTACCCTAACCCTAACCCCTAACCTAACCCTAACACGTACCCTAATCCTAACCCGTACCCTAAACCGAGCCCTAACCCTAACCCTAACCCTAACACATACCCTACGTCGTACACGAACCCCTCCCCGAACCCGTATCCTAATCCGTACCGTAACCCTAAGCTACCCTTGACTGTTTTTGCCTCCAGTCGTTTTCCTTAGCAGTAGTGTTTTAAGGAACAGCTTAAAAAGAGAATCCTAAAGTGATTTCTTTATAATGGGTGTGTTCCTTATCTTATACTAGTGTCTAAACTCTTCTCCATGGCTGGACCCCCAAATAATATTCCTTTATGTGCTAAGGGGTATCTAGGGAGTGGGATAGGTTTAATAACTACACTAACCCTAACGCGTACCCAAACCCTAACCCCTACCATAACCCTAACACGTACCCTAATCATATCCCGTAACCTAAACCGAGCCCTACCCCTAACACTAACCCGAACCCTAACCCTAACCTATACCCTATGCCGTAACCGAACCCCTCCCCGTACCCGTACCCTAACCCTCACCCTCACCCTAACCCTAGGCTACCCTTGACTGCTTCTGCCTCCAATAGATTTCCTAAGCACTAGTGTTTTAAGAAACAGCTTAAAAAGAGAATCCTAATGTGATTTCTTTATAATTGGTGTGTTACTTATCTTATCCTAGTGTCTAAACTCTTCTCCATGGCTGGACACCCAAATAATATTCCTTTACGTGCTAAGGGGTATCTAGAGAGTGGGATACGTTTAATAACTACCCTAATCCTAACGTGTACCCTAACCCTAACCCCTACCCTAACCCAAACACGTACCCTAATCCGAACCCGTACCCTAAACCGAGCCCTAAACCTAACACTAACCCTAACCGTAACCCAAACACGTACCATAAGCCGTACACGAAACCCTCCCCGAACCCGTAACCTAAGCCGTACCCTAACCCTAACCCTAAGCCTAACCCTAATCCTAGGCTACCCTTGACTGCTTCTGCCTCCAATCGATTTCCTAAGCAATAGTGTTTTAAGGAACAGCTTAAAAAGAGAATCCTAATGTGATTTCTTTATAATGGGTGTGTTCCTTATCTTATCCTAGTGTCTAAACTCTTCTCCATGGTTGGACCCCCAAATAATATTCCTTTACGTGCTATGGAATATCTAGAGAGTGGGATAGGTTTAATAACTACCCTAACCCTAACGCGTACCCTAACCCTAAACCCTACTCTAACCCTAACACGTACCCTAATCCTAACCCGTACCCTAAACCGAGCCCTAAACCTAACACTAACCCTAACCCTAACCCATACCCTTTGCCGTACCCGAACCCCTCCCCGAACCCGTACCCTAAGCCGTACCCTAACCCTAACCCTCCCCCTAACCCTAACACTAGGCTACCCTTGACTGCTTTTTCCTCCAATAGATTTCCTAAGCACTAGTGTTTTAAGGAACAGCTTAAAAAGAGAATCCTAATGTGATTTCTTTATATTGGGTGTGTTCCTTATCTTATCCTAGTGTCTAAACTTTTCTCCATGGCTGGACCCCCAAATAATATTCCTTTACGTCCTAAGGGGTATCAAGAGAGTGGGATAGGTTTAATAACTACCCTAATCCTGACGCGTACCCTAACCCTAACCCCTACCCTAACCCTAACACGTAACCTAATCCTAACCCGTACCCTAAACCAAGCCCTAACCCTACCACTAACCCTAACCCTAACCCATACCCTACACCATAACTGAACCCCTCCCGGAACCCGTACCCTAAGCCGTACCCTAACCCTAACCCTATGCCTAACCCTAACCCTAGGCTACCCTTGACTGCTTCTGCCTCCAATACATTTCATAAGCACTAGTGTTTTAAGGAACAGCTTAAAAAGAGAATCCTAATGTGATTTCTTTATAATGGGTGTGTTCCTTATCTTATCCTAGTGTGTAAACTCTTCTCCATGGCTGGACACCCAAATAATATTCCTTTACTTGCTAAGGGGTATCTAGAGAGTGGGATAGGTTTAATAACTAACCTAACCATAACGCGTACCCTAACCCTAACCCCTACCCTAACCCTAACACGTACCCTAATCCTAACCCGTACCCTAAACTGAGCCCTAAACCTAACCCTAACCCTAACCCTAACACATACCCTACGTCGTACACAAACCCCTCCCTGAACCCGTATCCTAATCCGTACCCTAAACCTAAGCTACCCTTGACTGTTTTTGCCTCCAGTAGTTTTCCTTAGCACTAGTGTTTTAAGGAACAGCTTAAAAAGAGAATCCTAATGTGATTTCTTTATAATGGGTGTGTTCCTTATCTTATACTAGTGTCTAAACTCTTCTCCATGGCTGGAGCCCCAAATAATATTCCTTTACGTGCTAAGGGGTATGTAGAGAGTAGGATACATTTAATAACTACCCTAACCCTAACGCGTACCCTAACCCTAACCCCTACCCTAACCCTAACACGTACCCTAATCCTAACCCGTACTCTATACAGAACCCTAAACCTAACAGTAACCCTAACCGTAACCCTAACACATACCCTACGCCGTACTCGAACCCCTACCCGAACCCGTACCCTAAGCCGTACCCTAACCCTAACCCTCACCCTAAACCTAGGCTACCCTTGACTGCTGTTTCCTCCAATAGATTTCCTAAGCACTAGTGTTTTAAGGAACAGCTTAAAAAGAGAATCCTAATGTGATTTCTTTATGATGGGTGTTTTCCTTAACTTATCCTAGTGTCTAAACTCTTCTCCATGGCTGGACCCCCAAATAATATCCCTTTACGTTCTAAGGGGTATATAGAGATTGGGATAGGTTAATAACTACCCTAATCCTAACGTGTACCCTAACCCTAACCCCTACCCTAACCCAAACACGTACCCTAATCCTAACCCGTACCGTAAACCGAGCCCTAACCCTAACACTAACCCTAACCCTAACCCTAACACATACCCTATGGCGTACCCGTAACCCTACCCGAACCCGTAACCAAAGCCGTACCCTAACCCTAACCCTAAGCCTAACCCTAACCCTAGGCTACCCTTGACTGCTTCTGCCTCCAATAGATTTCCTAACCACTAGTGTTTTAAGGAACAGCTTAAAAGGGAATCCTAATGTGATTTCTTTATAATGGGTGTGTTCCTTATCTTATCCTAGTGTCTAAACTCTTCTCCATGGCTTGCCCCTAAATAATATTCCTTTACGTGCTAAGGGGTATCTAGAGAGTGGGATACGTTTAATAACTACCCTAACCCTAACGTGTACCCTAACCCTAACCCCTACCCTAACCCTAACACGTACCCTAATCCTAACCCGTACCCTAAACCGAGCCCTAAAACTAACACTAACCCTAACCCTATCCCTAACACATACCCTACGCCGTACCCGAACCCGTACCCTAAGCCGTACCCTAACCCTAACACTCACCCTAACCCTAAGCTACCCTTGACTGCTTCTGCCTCCAATAGATTTCCTAAGCACTAGTGTTTTAAGGAAGAGCTTAAAAAGAGAATCCTAATGTCATTTCTTTATAATGGGTGTGTTCCTTATCTTATCCTAGTGTCTAAACTCTTCTCCATGGCTGGACCCCCAAATAATATTCCTTTGCGTGCTAAGGGGTATCTAGAGAGTGGGATAGGTATAATAACTACCCTAACCCTAACGCGTACCCTATCCCTAACCCCTACCCTAACCCTAACACGTACCCTAATCCTAACCCCTACACTAAACGGAGCCCTAACCCTAACACTAACCCTAACCCTAACCCACACCCTATGCTGTATCCGAACCCCTCCCTTAACCCGTAACCGATGCCGTACAATAACCCTAACCCTAACCCTAGCTACCCTTGACTGCTTCTGCCTCCAAAAGATTTCCGAAGCACTAGTGTTTTAAGGAACCGCTTAGAAAGAGGATCCTAATGTGATTTCTTTATAATGGGTGTGTTCCTTATCTTATCCTAGTGTCTAAACTCTTCTCCATGGCTGGACCCCCAAATAATATTCCTTTACGTGCTAAGGGGTATCTAGAGAGTGAGATAGGTATAAAAACTACCCTAACCCTAACGCATATCCTAACCCTAATCCCTAACCTAACCCTAACACGTACCCTAATCCTAACCCGTACCCTAATCGGAGCCCTAACCCAAATACTAACCCTAAACCTAACGCATACCCTACGCCATACCGAACCCCTCCCCGAACCTGTACCCTAAGTCGTTCCATAACCCTAACCCTAACCCTAAGCTACACTTGACTGCTTCTGCCTCCAATATTTTTCCTAAGCACTAGTGTTTTAAGGAACAGTTTCAAAAGAGAATCCTAATGTGATTTCTTTATAATGGGTGTGTTCCTTATCTTATCCTAGTGTCTAAACTCTTCTCCATGGCTGGACCCCCAAATAGTATTCCTTTACGTGCTAAGGGGTATCTAGAGAGTGGTTTAGGTTTAATAACTACCCTAAACCTAACGTGTACCCTAACCCTAACCCCTACCCTAACCCTAACACGTAACCTAATCCTAACTCGTACCCTAAACAGAGCCCTAAACCTAACACTAACCCTAACCCTAACCCATACCCTTCGCCATATACGAAGCACTCCCCGAACCCGTACCCTAAGCCGTACACTAACGTTAATCCTAACCCTCTCGCTAACCCTAACCCTAAGCTACCCTTGACTTCTTCTGCCTCCAATAGATTTCCTAAGCACTAGTGTTTTAAGGAACAGCTTAAAAAGAGAATCCTAATGTGATTTCCTTATAAAGGGTGTGTTCCTTATCTTATTCTAGTGTCTAAACTCTTCTCCATGGCTTGACCCCCAAATAATATTCCTTTACATGCTAAGGGGTATCTAGAGAGTGGGATAGGTTTTATAACTACCCTATCCCTAACGCGTACCCTAACCGTAACACGTACCCTAATCCTAACCCGTAACCTAAACCGAGCCCTAACCCTAACCCTAACCCTAACTCTAACCCTAACCCATACCCTACGCCGTACCCGAACCCTTACTCTAAGCTCTACCCTAACCCTAACCCTAACCCTAAGCTACCCTTGACTCCTTCTGCCTCCAATATATTTCCTAAGCACTAGTGTTTTAAGGAACAGCTTAAAAAGAGAATCCTAATGTGATTTCTTTATAATGGGTGTGTTCCTTATCTTATCCTAGTGTCTAAACTCTTCTCCTTGGCTTCACCCCCAAATAATATTCCTTTACGTGCTAAGGGGTATCTAGAGAGTGGGACAGATTTAATAACTACCCTAACCCTAACGCGTACCCTAACCCTTACCCCTACCCTAACACTAACACGTACCCTAATCCTAACCCGTACCCTAAACCGAGCCCTAACCCTAACACTAACCCTAACCCTAACCCATACCCTACGCCATACCCAAACCCGTACCCGAACCCGTAGCCTAAGCTACCCTTGACTGCTTCATCAAGCCTCTCAGATAGCCTCAACCACCCGAGGGCCGACAGCAGATGCAAGAAAAACTACAATTCTGCAGCCTGTGGACCAAAAACCACAGTTACAGGAAGATAGACAAGATGAAAAATGCAGAGGGCTATGTACCAGATGAAGGAACAAGGCTAAACCCCAGAAAAACAACTAAATGAAGTGGAGATAGGGAACCTTCCAGAAAAAGAATTCAGAATAATGATAGTGAAGATGATCCAGGCCCTCGGAATAAGAATAGAGGCAAAGATTGAGAAGATGCAAGAAATGATTAACAAAGACCTAGAAGAATTAAAGAACAAACAAACAGAGATGACCAATACAATAACTGAAATGAAAACTACACTAGAAGGAATCAATAGCAGAATAACTGAGGCAGAAGAACGGATAAGTGACCTGGAAGACAGAATGGTGGAATTCACTGCTGCGGAACAGACTAAAGAAAAAAGAATGAAAAGAAATGAAGACAGCCTAAGAGACCTCTGGGACAACATTAAACGCAACAACATTCGCATTATACGGGTCCCAGAAGGTGAAGAGAGAGAGAAAGGACCAGAGAAAATATTTGAAGAGATTATAGTTGAAAACTTCCCTAACATGGGAAAGGAAATAGCCACCCAAGTCCAGGAAGTGCAGAGAGTCCCATACAGGATAAACCCAAGGAGAAACACGCCGAGACACATAGTAATCAAAGTGGCAAAAATTAAAGACAAAGAAAAATTATTGAAAGCAGCAAGGGAAAAACGACAAATAACATACAAGGGAACTCCCATAAGATTAACAGCTGATTTCTCAGCAGAAACTCTGCAAGCCAGAAGGGAGTGGCATGATATACTTAAAGTGATGAAAGGGAAGAACCTACAACCAAGATTACTCTACCTGGCAAGGATCCCATTTAGATTTGATGGAGAAATCAAAAGCTTTACAGACAAGCAAAAGCTAAGAGAATTCAGCACCACCAAACCAGCTCTACAACAAATGCTAAAGGAACTTCTCTAAGTGGGAAACACAAGAGAAGAAAAGGACCTACAAAAACAAACCAAAACAATTAAGAAAATGGTCATAGGAACATACATATCGATAATTACCTTAAACGTGAATGGATTAAATGCCCCAACCAAAAGACATAGACTGGCTGAATGGATACAAAAACAAGACCCATATATATGCTGTCTACAAGAGACCCACTTTAGACCTAGGGACACATACAGACTGAAAGTTAGGGGATGGAAAAAGATATTCCATGCAAATGGAAATCAAAAGAAAGCTGGAGTAGCTATACTCATATCACATAAAATAGACTTTAAAATAAAGAATGTTTCAAGAGACAAGGAAGGACACTACATAATGATCAAGGGATCAATCCAAGAAGAAGATATAACAATTATAAATATATATGCACCCAACATAGGAGCACCTCAATACATAAGGCAACTGCTAACAGCTATAAAAGAGGAAATTGACAGTAACACAATCATAGTGGGGGACCTTAACACCTCACTTACACCAATGGACAGATCATCCAAAATGAAAATAAATAAGGAAACAGAAGCTTTAAATGACACAATAGACCAGATAGATTTAATTGATATATATAGGACATTCCATCCAAAAACAGCAGATTACACGTTCTTCTCAAGTGCACACGGAACATTCTCCAGGATAGATCACATCTTGGGACACAAATCAAGCCTCAGTAAATTTAAGAAAATTGAAATCATATCAAGCATCTTTTCTGACCACAACGCTATGAGATTAGAAATGAATTACAGGGCAAAAAACGTAAAAAAGACAAACACATGGAGGCTTAACAATACGTTACTAAATAACCAAGAGATCACTGAAGAAATCAAAGAGGAAATAAAAAAATACCTAGAGACAAATGACAATGAAAACACGACGACCCAAAACCTATGGGATGCAGCGAAAGCAGTTCTAAGAGGGAAGTTAATAGCTATACAAGCCTACCTAAAGAAACAAGAAAAATCTCAAGTAAACAATCTAACCTTACACCTAAAGAAACTATAGAAAGAAGAACAAACAAAACCCAAAGTTAGCAGAAGGAAAGAAATCATAAAGATCAGAGCAGAAATAAATGAAATAGAAACAAAGAAAACAATAGCAAAGATCAATAAAACTAAAAGTTGGTTCTTTGAAAAGATAAACAAAATTGATAAGCCATTAGCCAGACTCATCAAGAAAAAGAGGGAGAGGACTCAAATCAATAATTTCAGAAATGAAAAAGAAGTTACAAAAGACACCGCAGAAATACAACGCATCCTAAGAGACTACTACAAGCAACTTTATGCCAATAAAATGGACAACCTGGAAGGAATGGACAAATTTTTAGAAAGGTATAACCTTCCAAGACTGAACCAGGAAGAAACAGAAAATATGAACAGACCAATCACAAGTAATGAAATTGAAACTGTGATTAAAAATCTTCCAACAAACAAAAGTCCAGGACCAGATGGTTTCACAGGTGAATTCTATCAAACATTTAGAGAAGAGCTAACACCCATCCTTCTCAAACTCTTCCAAAAAATTGCAGAGGAAGGAACACTCCCAAACTCATTCTATGAGGCCACCATCACCCTGATACCAAAACCAGACAAAGACACTACAAAAAAAGAAAATTACAGACCAATATCACTGATGAATATAGATGCAAAAATCCTCAACAAAATACTAGCAAACAGAATCCAACAACACATTAAAAGGATCATACACCACGATCAAGTGGGATTTATCCCAGGGATGCAAGGATTCTTCAATATACGCAAATCAATCAATGTGATACACCATATTAACAAATTGAAGAATAAAAACCATATGATCATTTCAATAGATGCAGAAAAAGCTTTTGACAAAATTCAACACCCATTTATGATAAAAACTCTCCAGAAAGTGGGAGTAGAGGAAACCTACCTCAACATAAGAAAGACCATATATGACAAACCCACAGCAAACATCATTCTCAATGGTGAAAAACTGAAAGCATTTCCTCTAAGATCAGGAACGAGACAAGGATGTCCAGTCTCACCACTATTATTCAACATAGTTCTGGAAGTCCTAGCCACGGTAATCAGAGAAGAAAAATAAATAAAAGGAATACAAATTGGAAAAGAAGAAGTAAAACTGTCAGTGTTTGTAGATGACATGATACTATACATAGAGAATCCTAAAACTGCCACCAGAAAACTGCTAGAGCTAATTAATGAATATGGTAAAGTTGCAGGATACAAAATTAATGCACAGAAATCTCTTGCATTCCTATACACTAATGATGAAAATCTGAAAGAGAAATTATGGAAACACTCCCATTTACCATTGCAACAAAAAGAATAAAATACCTAGGAATAAACCTACCTAGGGAGACAGAAGACCTGTATGCAGAAAACTATAAGACACTGATGAAAGAAATTAAAGATGATACCAACAGATGGAGAGATATACCATGTTCTTGGATTGGAAGAATCAACATTGTGAAAATGAATATACTACCCAAAGCAATCTACAGATTCAATGCAATCCCTATCAAATTACCAATGGCATTTTTTATGGAGCTAGAACAAATCATCTTAAAATTTGTATGGAGACACAAAAGACCCCAAATAGCCAAAGCAGTCTTGAGGCAAAAAAAATGGAGCTGGAGGAATCAGACTCCCTGACTTCAGACTATACTACAAAGCTACAGTAATCAAGACAATATGGTACTAGCACTAAAACAGAAACATAGATCAATGGAACAAGATAGAAAGCCCAGAGATTAACCCACGCAGCTATGGTCAACTAATCTATGACAAAGGAGGCAAAGATATACAATGGAGAAAAGACAGTCTCTTCAATAAGTGGTGCTGGGAAAACTGTACAGCTACATGTAAAAGAATGGAATTAGAATACTCCCTAACACCATACACAAAAATAAACTCAAAATGGATTAGAGACCTAAATATAAGACTGGACACTATAAAACTCTTAGAGGAAAACATAGGAAGAACACTCTTTGACATAAATCACAGCAAGATATTTCTTGATCCACCTCCTAGAGTAATGGAAATAAAAACAAAAATAAACAAATGGGACCTAATGAAACTTCAAAACTTTTGCACAGCAAAGGAAACCATAAACAAGACGAAAAGACAACCCTCAGAATGGGAGAAAATATTTGCAAACGAATCAATGGACAAAGGATTAATCTCCAAAATATATAAACAGCTCATTCAGCTCAATATTAAAGAAACAAACACCCCAATCCAAAAATGGGCAGAAGACCTAAATAGACATTTCTCCAAAGAAGACATACAGACGGCCACGAAGCACATGAAAAGATGTTCAACATCACTAATTATTAGAGAAATGCAAATCAAAACTACAATGAGGTATCACCTCACTCCTGTTAGAATGGGCATCATCAGAAAATCTACAAACAACAAATGCTGGAGAGGGTGTGGAGAAAAGGGAACCATCTTGCACTGTTGGTGGGAATGTAAATTGATACAGCCACTATGGAGAACAATATGGAGGTTCCTTAAAAAACTAAAAATAGAATTACCATATGACCCAGCAATCCCACTACTGGGCGTATACCCAGAGAAAACCGTAATTCAAAAAGACACATGCACCCGAATGTTCATTGCAACAGTATTTACAATAGCCAGGTCATGGAAGCAACCTAAATGCCCATCAACAGACGAATGGATAAAGAAGATTTGGTACATATATACAATGGAATATTACTCAGCCATAAAAAGGAACAAAATTGAGTCATTTGTGGAGAAGTGGATGGATCTAGAGACTGTCATACAGAGTGAAGTAAGTCAGAAAGAGAAAAACAAATATCGTATATTAATGCATGTATGTGGAACCTAGAAAAATGGTACAGATGAGCCGGTTTGCAGGGCAGAAGTTGAGACATAGATGTAGAGAATGGACATATGGACACCAAGGGGGGAAAACTGCAGTGGGGTGGGGATGGTGGTGTGCTGAATTGGGAGATTGGGATTGACATGTATACACCGATGTGTATCAAATTGATGCCTAATAAGAACCTGCAGTATAAAAAAACAAACAAACAAAACAACTAATTCTAAACTTTCATTGGGTTATTTGTATGGAAATATGTTAATATAAATGTTTCAGACATTACATGAAATTTCTAAAAATCTTATATTTGTATTTGTATGGAAATATGTATGGAAATATGTTAATATAAATGTTTCAGACATTACATGAAATTTCTAAAAATCTTAAAAAAAAAAAAAAATTTCATTTCTTACCCAGTTTGGCATTATGATATGAAATTTATCAGAGACCTGTGTTTGCCAAAATGTCCTTCACATAGATCTTCTTGAAGATGGAGCACTTTTGCAATGTGTTAGAGCACAACAATAACTATCTATAAATCACATAAAGACTTAAAAGGTCACTGTTAAACATTTGATCACAATGTAAATGACAAAAGAAACAATTATTGCTCTTACATGCAACATTTAAAAATAACTAGAATTATGACTGATAACATTTTACCAGAACATACTAGATTTTTAGGAATTCCATGTAATTTAACATACTAATCAAACAGTTCTCTCTGAGATGGCTCAAGGGCCTTCTAAAGCATCTCAAAGTTAGCTGGAGATCAAAAGTACTGTTAAAATTGGCCAAACAACACTTACTCACTGAACCAAAGTAAAGAGATTTCAAACAAAGATACAGATCACAGACACAGGCAAAGGAACTCACAAGCTGTCCACAATCAAAAGCAGCATTCCAAGAAAACTTTGGAGGGAGAAACCAAATCCAGGCTTGCCCTAACCCACTTCCAACAAAATCCAGCTTAGAAAATCCTGGTCATGCACAGCTCTTTCCTCAGTGTTCTCTTTTCACAAATGTTCATCACCTTCTGTACCCATCTTATTTGCCCCTTATTTTTTTCCGCATTCAGACACAGCCAGGTCTAGTACAAAGTGACTTTCTTTTCTCTTTGTACCATCAGCCTGTTACCTAGCTGCTCACTTTGTTTATTATGTAGCTTCAAAAATGCTTGAACATATGGAACTTCTTTTGTCTTTCTCTTCCTGTGACAAAATAACTCTAGCTGAAGGATAGTATAGTCATTTAGGCTACCTTTCAAAGACCACCTTTCCTCATTTTTCAAGAATGTATCCATACATTGGCCAGACAAAATTAAAATAGAATTTCATTCTTTTCTTAGTCTTAGGTTTACAACTATAGGTTGACCAGTCTGCCAGGATTTTGCCCACTGGCTATCAGATGGAACTGAAGAAGCAGCACTTCTTATGTTTGAACCATAGAACACTCACACGCAGACTAAGAATAAAACAAAATCCGCACCACCAATGGAAGCCTCAAACCAAAGGAACCAAAAACTAAACAGAAACCAAAAACCAAGCAGCACAAGATTCAAATCAGCTTCCAAGTCTCAACTTAGCTTGTGACCTCTGTTCAAGTGATGCACCTTCCAAATGAGATTTCCTGGAATGAAAAGTCACCTAAATGGGAACCAAGGTTCCCCCAAATGTACAGGGCTAAAAGGACCTGAGAGTGCATACCAGGGGAGTTACCACACGCTGACTGAGGTGTTGCAACATCCCAAATGCTATTTTTCTGGTTCCCCAAAATAATCTCTTGGAGTAGGACATTTGGGGCAGTCCAGGACAGAGGAAGAGAGGAATGTCCTCAAGGCAAGGATGGCTTCAGCAGCTGCTAGGGTGGTCCCTCTTCCACCATCTACTCCTGCCCCAGAGTTCCAACTGCTGGGATGACTGGGGCTCGGCCTTTCCAGGCAAGGGTCCCACGTGGTCTGGCCTCTAAAGGAATTCTCCAACCCTACACTCTCTCGAAAGAGGCTGGCATGGAGAAAATCTCAGTGTCCAATCAAGTCAGGGGACCCACAGGGGCCATCCCCAAGTCAGCCCCACACTGGGTACTAAATTTGATGTCGAAAACTCGACCTCTGTGCACCAGTGCCGAATCGAATCTCAGAGAGAGAGGATTGGAGGAAGTAGAAAAGAATAGCTTTACTGCTTTGGCAGCCAAAGGGGGACACAGAAAACTCGTGCCCTCAAAAACCATGCGTCCCAATGCACGAGGATCTGGTGAGGAGTTTTACAGCAATGGTTTAAGGACACAGTTTCTCCTAAGGATTAGTGTGTGTACAGGGCCTTAACTCCCTTTAATCTGGCCTCAGATGGTCTCTTGATGAGCTTCTCTGGAATGAAGAACACTAAAATCTTCTATTTTGTGGGGGTTGTAGTTTGGTAAAGAGCCCAAAGATACTCTTACGTACATCCCTTGAGGCAGAACCAGGATCCTGCCCAAAGGCTGCACTACTGTTTCTTGATGGTTCCTCCCTTGTATCTGCAGCCCCTCCCTTCCCTGATTAGCAACTGTTCGAATCTGCCCTTTGGAACTCAGGGAAGGTTATGGAACCTGGAGTCTATTCCCAACAAACAGGAAACAGGAGACACAGGAAAGGCTTTCGTGCCCAGGAGCCCCACAGGGCCCTGCTCGATTTCACTACGAGGCCCTGACCCTGACACTAACTATGGCCCTGAGCTGTCTAGAATGGCATGAGCTTTCCCTAAATATGAATTTCTCTCTCCCCGTAACTAAGGTCCTGATGCTGTCTCTAAGGACTGAGGCTGTCCCTAACAAAGGCCCTGATTATGTCCCTAACTATTGGCCTGAACTGTCTCTAACTAAAGCTTTGACACTGACCTTAATTAAGGTCCTTATGCTGTTCCTGAGGCCCTGAGGATGTCCTTAGCAAAGGCCCTCAGCTTATCTTTAACTGAGGCCCTGACACTCTCCCTAACTAAGGACTGAGGCTGTCTCTAACTAAGGCCCTGATTCTGTCTTTAACTAATGGCCTCACTCTTTCCCTAACAAAGGCCCTGACACAGTCCCTAACTAAAGCCCTGACACGGTCCCTAATAACATGAGCTGTCCCTCATTAATGCCCTGATGAGGCCCATAAATGATGTACCGAAGATGGCACTAAGGTCCTGATGATGTCACTAATGACCTAAAATGTCTCTTACTAAGGCCCTCAAGTTACCTCTAACTGAAGCCCTAAAGATGTCCATAACTAAGTCCCTGACACTATCTCTAAGACCCTCAAGTTATCTTTAACTGAGGCCATGACAGTGTCCCTAACAAAGAACTTGACGCTGTCTCTAACTAAGGCCCTGAGTCTGTCTTTACCTAATGGCCTCACTCTTTCCCCAACTGCTCCCTGACGCTGCCCCTAACTAAGGCCCTGACAGTAGGCCTAATTGCCTGAGCTCTCTTTCACTAATACCCTGACCCTGTCCATAACTTATGCCCTGATGATGTCCCTAACGAACAGCCTGAAGTGTCTCTTACTAAGGTCCTCAAGTTTTCTCTGAGGCCCTGACACTCTCCCTAATTAAGGCCTTGACACTGTCTTTAAGTAATGGCCTGATGCAGTTCCTACCTGAGATGCTGATGCTCTCACTAAGACCCTGAAGTCTCTACCTGAGAAGCTGACACTGTCTGTAACTAATTTCCTGACTTTTTCCTTAACTAACATCCTAATTTTGTGCCTAAATAACATCCTGACACTGGTCCTAACTACGGCCCTGATGCTGACCCTATCTAAGGCCCTGATGATGTCCCTAATAGACTTAGATGTCCCTCACTGTGGTCCTGATCCTGTCCATTACTAAGGTCCTGAATATGTGCCTAAGTACGTCTCTGACCGTGTCCTAAGGCCCTGACCCTCTTCCTAACTAAGGGCCTTGACGCTGTCTCTACACAAGGCCCTGACACTGCCCCTAAATAACGGCCTGACACTGGTCCCAAGTATGGACCTGATCCTGTCCATAACTAAGCCCCTGAAGATGTCCCTCATTAAGTCTCTGACACTGCCCTTAATAAGTCCCTGACACTGTCCCTAGCTAATGGCCGAAGTTATAACTTACAAAGTCCCTAACACTATCCCCAAGACGCTGACACCCTCCCTAACTTAGGCTTTGATGCTGCCCCTTAGTGCCTAAGCGGTGACAAAATAACACCCTGATTCTATTACTAAGGCCCTGAATATATCCCTAAGAATGTCTCTGAAGTGTCCCTAACTAACGGCCTAACCTGTCTCTTACTAAGGCCCTCAAGTTATCTCTGAGGGCCTGACAACACTGTCCCTAACTAAGGCCCTGTTGCTGGCCCTAACTAACGTCCTGATGCTGAACCTAACTGAGGCCCTGATGCTCTTCCTAACTAAGGCCTTGATGCCGATTCTACCTGAGGCACTAAAACTGTCTGTGACTAATGACCTGACTCTTTCCCTAACTAACACCCTGATGCTATCCCTAATTGAGGCCCTGAAGATGTCCCTAGTACCTTTAGGTGTTCCTCAGTATCACCCTGATCCTGTCCATAACTAAGGCCCTGAATATGTCCCTAGGTAAGTCTCTGACGCCGTCCCTAACTAAGGCCCTGATGCTGTCTCTACCTCAGAACCTGACATTCTAATGTCCTGACTCTCCCTAACTAACATCCTGACACTGCCCCTAAGTGAGGCCCTGACACTCTTCTTAACTAAGGACTTGCCACTGTCCCTACCTAAAACCCTGACACTGTCTGTAACTAATGACCGGACTCTTTCCCTAACTAACACCCTAGATTTGGCCCTAACTAACACCCTGACACTTGTTCTAATTATGGCCATGATGCTGGCTCTAAGGCCCTGAAGATATCCCTAAGTAACAGCCTGAATTGTGTCTAACTAAGGCTCTCACGTTATCTCTAACTTAGGCCCTGACGCTGTCCCTTATAGTCTAAGCTGTCATTAAATAATGCCCCGATCCTGTCCATAACTAAGGCCCTGAGTATGTCCCTAAGTACACCTCTGATGATGTCCCTAACAGCCTGAACTGTCTCTTCAAGTTATCTCTGAGGCTCTGACACTGGCCCTTACTAAGGCCTCACCCCGGGGTTGTCCCAGGCTGCTGGGCAGTTTTCTCTTGTCCGCATCTCTAGCCAGCTGCCTGCCATTGGCCACTCTAAGGTTCTGCGATGCAGTGGTCCCACGTGGGATGTGCCTGTGTAGGCTCACCTGTGGGAGGAGAGTCATGGCCACTCCGCCCTCCAGGGGACTGCGGCTCAGGGTAGGAATCTCTCAGCCAGCGTCTGGACACAGGGTTCTGTGTCCTTGTTTGTTGTAAATCCCTTGGAGTTACCTCTAACATTTTTTAAATGGATCTCCCCCTCAGCATATTTATGATTTAAATTATTTACCACATTAAAATTCAGGAATGACATTATTAGAATGAGCAGGAAGACACAGGATGCCCCCCCCCCCAATGATCTATTACTTGGAGGATTTAAAATTCTAATGAGAAAACACTCACTCTCCTCATCTTCTTGGGTGTCAGCACAAGGCGGGAATCAGCTGCATTCTTTATTTATCCCTCTGGTTTTCCAGAACCTTTCCTTCAAGGAGAAATCTCTGGGGTCTGCGGGAACTGTGAGTGGTGACCATCAGGTAAATCTGAGACTGAAAAGCAAGAGGAAAAGAGAGAGGGGAGGAGATGAGGATCGGTGGTGGGGAGAAGCAGGGGCATCCACGTTCAATCTCAGGCTGAGAGTCTGGGTTAGTCTCCAACGAAGCTAAGGACCACCAGGATCTGGCCCCACTGGCCTTGTCACCTGGTATGGGGATTGGGGACAGCCAAACAACCATGGCCACTTTCAAAGAAATAAAGAAGGTGGGAGGGCACCCCGAGAGCCAGATTGAAAATGGTCATGCTGTGAAATAATAAGATGCCCTTTTCAGAAAAGTGAAGATGGTTCTCTTGGTTCTCAAAGACTTGCAAATACTCTGTGTCCTTCTAGAGGCATGCTGAAGGCTTCAGCCTTTGAGGGCAGTAATGGGAGTGCATCTGGGCTCAAGACCATCCAGCGCTCACTCCTTGAGGGTGCAGAGGATGACCAGTGTCCACCCCTCGGGTGCTGTGGGGCCTGAGATCCCCTGATCACCGAGGACGGGCGGGGCCGCACAGACACTCCACTGGACCACCGGGGGCTTGGCTGGTGGGCTACAGTCCTTTATCAGATACATGGTTTACAAACATCTTGTGCCATTTTGCATGGTGGATTATCTTATTCCTTGCTCCTTTTATACACAACTGTTTTTCATTTTGAGGAAGTCCAATTCATCTATTTTGTCTTTTGTTGTTTGTGCTTTTGGTAGATCTAAGAAATCATGACTAAATCCAAGGTCATGAAGATTTACTCTCATGTTTTCTTCTACGAGTTTTATAATTTTGGTTCTTGCATCTAGGCCTTTGGTCCATTTTGCGTTGATTTTTGTATACGGGGTGAGGGGAGGTAAGGATCCAAGTTTATTCTTCTGCATGTAGGTATCCAGTCGTTCCAGAACCTGTGCTAACTGTGTGGGAGAAAATACATGCAAATGATGCGACCAACAAGGGCCTAATTCTAAAATATACAAACAGCTCATACAACTCAAAAAAGAAAAAAAATCAAAAAATAAGCAGAAGGTCTAAATAGACATTTCTCCAAAGACATACAGATGGCCAATAGGCACATGAAAAGATGCTCCACATCGCTAGTTATTAGAGAATGCAAATCAAAACTACAGTGAGTTATCACCTCATAGTGGTCAGAATGGCCATCATTAAAATGTCTATAAATAAATGCTGGACGGGGTGTGGAGAAAAGGGAACCCTCCTACACTACTGGTGGGAATGTAAATTGATGCAGCCACTATGGAAAACAGTATGGAGGTTCCTCAAAAACTAAAAATAGAATTACCATATGAACCAGCAATCCCACTCCTGGACACATATCCAGACAAAACTATAATTCGAAAAGATACATGCACCCCAGTATTCACAGCAGCACTATTCACAATAGCCAAGACATGGAAGCAACCTGAATGTCCCTCAACAGATGAATGGATATAGAAGATGTGATACATATATACAATGGAATATTACTTAGCCATAAAACAGAATGAAATAATGCCATCTGCAGCTACATGGAAGGGACTAGAGATTATCATACAAAGTGAAGTAAGGCAGACAGAGAACGACAAATACCATATGATATCACTTATATGTGGATTATAAAATGAGACCCAAATGAACCTATCTACAGAACAAAAACCGACTCACAAATATAGAAAACAGACTTGTGGTTGTCAAGGGGAAGACAGGGGAGAGGGATGGATTGGGTGTTTGGGATTAGTAGATGCAAACTATTATATATAGGATGGATAAACAAGGTCTTACTGTACAGCACAGGGAACTATATTCAATACACTGTAATAAACCATAATGGAAAAAAATATGAAAAATATGTATATATGTATGTATATATATATATATATATGAATCACTTTGCTGTACAGCAGAAATTAACACAACATTGTAAGTCAACTATACTTCAGTATCAATTAGTTTGAAGGCACTTTTATAAATTAGGCCTTATTTCTCTTGTCCTTTCATCCTGGGACAAATGTATAACAGAAACTAACCTGGATTACTCCAGGATGAATTCATATCACACAGAACTTTAATTGTTGAACAAACCATTAATACCAGTTACACCATGGGATGTCCTGATCCAATATGAAGTTTGTAAACCTTGTATCAAGCCTGCAGAATGCACTAAATTTGGAAATTCAAACTGCAATGAAGCCAACTATCCCATGACTTCTCCACAACTAGTTATACAACATTAATTGGAAACCATATACAATCAAATGAATGTAGACAGAAACAACTATAGCCTTCCTTTTTTTCCTTTTAGATGAAGACGGTATTTAAGGTGATGTCTTGGGCTGTTCCAGGATGTTACTCAATTGCCTGGGTATCTCCCATGCACACAGGAGGTACACATGTTAGTTAACTTGTTTGTGCACCTATATGAAGGTAGTTAATACCACAAAACTGTATACATAAAAAGAATTAAATGTTAAAGTCATGCTTTGTATTTTTAATGACAATGAAAAAAAGTGTAGTGCTGATATTTGTTACAAAAATGAACATTAAAAACATTCTTAGTGAAAAAAAGCCATACAGAAAAGGCAACCTAGATCCCATGCTCATCTTGTCTGCTTCAAATCCATCAAGGCTGTCCAAATGAGGGGGAAACTCAGTAATGGTTCCAGAAAAAGAAAACTGGATCAGGATGGAAAAAGACATTTTCATACAGTTGGGACAGCAGGTGAAAGTTGAAGTGGGGCTGAGTATTAAATTATAATGTAGACATCAGGATTTCCTCATTTAGGGGTTATGTGCTGGTTCCTTGGGCAAAACACACTGAGCATTTTGTGTGAGGTGGCAAATGTGAGTACTTTTGGCCATTACTGAAACTTTTCTGTACATTTTAAATTACTGGTAAGTAAATTACTTTTCTAGACAACCGTGTCAGTATCATGCCAGAAAATCAGACAAGACAGACATCAAATTTTGTTATAGAGGCCAAGACTTACCCAGACCAAGTTCAACCAAAGTTGTGATACTTATTTCCCTTGTAGGAGTCCACATGGTATTAAGAGGCACCGTGGGAAGAGTATATTAGTAGCTACCATGTCTTGGGTCCTGTGGATTACCTGGGGTGCAGTAGAAACTGTGAGATTTTAGTATTGCAATTTTTCACATTACTTCAAAAAATATGTTAAAAAGTAAATTCAGTAAAGTTGCAAAATATGGAATCAATATACACAAATCAGTTTTGTTTCTATACACTAATAATGAACACCAACAAGAAAAATTAAGAAAACAATTCCATCAAAAAGAACAAACTATTTAGGAATAAATTTAGCCAAGGGCATGAAAGACCTATACTCAGAAAACTATAAAGCACTGATAAAGAAATTGAAGACACAATAGAAAACAATATTCCATGCTCATGCATCAGAAAAATTACAATTATTAAAATGTTTATTCTATCCAAAGCCATCAACAAACAGTGCCAGGAAAACTAGACACCAGACCCCAAAGAACGACACTGGTCACCATCTACACTGCACATAAAACTAACTAAAAGTGCACAGTATTCCACATTAAACCCTTTCTCTCCTGAGTCCCCTGAAGAAGCACCCCACCCACCCAGCAGTCAGCTGCACAGGAAGATTCTCCACACTTGCTCGTTTTTTCCTCTTGTGGAGTCTCCTCACCAGTGGTTCCTGAGAAAACCCAGCTGCTGTCAGTGTGGACAATGCCTCATGGTCCAGAAGCCTAAGCCCTGACAGGAGACAAAGCTCCTGTCTGCTTGTCACAGAGCAAAGTCTGTGGGCAGGGTGCACCTGTGCCCCCAGGGTCAGACAGGTGGGTTCAGCTCCCCCTGTGGGACGTCAGAGAAGAGCTGGGTGCGCCACACTCACAAACCCAGAGGCCTCATCCGGAAGGCAGTTCTGCTGTATATACTAAGTTTGGAAATCCAAACTGAAATGGAGCCAAGTATCTCACTGTATCTTCTCAAAAGATGGTTAAGGAGCAATTAATTACAAACCATATGTAATGAAACGAATGTAGACACAAACTTTACAACTTAAACCAAAATTCACTCAAAATTGCCCATAGACGAATTTAAATTACCAAACTATAAAAAATCCTAGAAAAAAAAATAATCTACATGACTTTGGGTCTGGTGACCTTATTCAGAAAACCGGAAGACAAACCACAAACTGCAAGAAACTATTTCCAAAGCACATATCTGATAAAGGATTTGTACTCAAATTATGCCAACGCCATTAAAATTTGGTAAAGATTGAAACACACACCTGGCCCAAGAAGAAAAACAGGCAGTAAATAAGCATACAAAAATATACTCAAGATGCTGGTGGAATGCATGTACAACCAACTTTGGAAGACAGTTTGGCAATTTTTTCCAAATCTAAAAAGTCTCACCTTAGGATCCAAGAAGTGTACCTCTTGTATTTAGACAACTGCTTTAAAAAACTTTGTTCAAACCCAAACTAGCATCAAGTAATGTACAGCAGCTCTATCCATAATGGCTAAAAACTTAAAGATATCAGGATGTCCTTCTGTAGGTGAATTCATAAACAAATTAGGGCACATACATGTCAAGGAGAGCAGAATACACCACCCCAAAATATGCCCATTTGACAAAAGGATTATTTTGGACTGATTAATAAGAAAGAGCAGACCCAGGAGAATCTTTCAAAGCCCAGTAGAAAATGCCCTTTTATGAGGTAAATTTACATTTATTAAGGATATCTCCATTTGTAAGGGTTTGTCCCTCTCTGGACCAGGAATTGAATGATGACTAAATATCAAGAAAAGCTTGTTGGGACTTCCCTGCTGGTCCAGTGGCTAAGGCTCCATGCTCCCAATGCAGGGGGCCAGGGCTCAACTCCTGGTCATGGAACTAGATCCCGCATGCTGCAACTAAGAGCCCACATGCCGCAACTAAAGATTCCACAGGCCGCAACTAAGACCTGGCACAGCCAAATAAATAAATGTTTTTTATAAAAAAAACCTTGTCAATGAAATAGGCCTGGATGTAAATCTGTGTAACAACCATACCCTTGTTTACTGTGCTTTGCCTAATAACCTCCTTTAAATGGCTTCTTCCATTCCCTAACATCTTTCTTTTGTTCTCAGCAGAAGATAGCATTTAAGCTAACGGCTTGGGCCAATTCAGGGAGTGACTCAGTTTTCCTAGGTATCTTTCAAGTATACAGGAGGTATGCATGATATATATTAAACTTCTGATTGTTTTCTCTAGTTCCTCTCTTTTTCATTACAAGGGAGATCTCAATAAAGAACATAGAAGGGTAGAGGGAAAATTATTTTTCCTCTAATATACATGCAATGCAATAGTATTCGGAGATATAAAGGAATGGACCATCAACCCGTGCAAAAAAAAAATAGATACATCTAACTTACATTGCTAAGTGAAAGAATCCAGTCTGAAGTGCTACACACTGTATGGCCTCATTTATATGACATTCTAGAAAAGGCAAAACTGACATGGTAAACAATGTATAGAATATGTGGTTGAAATAGTCCATATGATACTTTAGTGGTGAATACCTGTCACTATGCATTTGTCTATACCCACAGATTTTTACAACCCAACAAGTAAATTACAATCTATTCAAACTTAGTTGCTTAGGATATGGGAGTGTCAAAGACTGGAATACAGAATGTAACAAAGAATCTGATTCAGAAATGTATGAAAAAACTCACTGTTGGTAGTGGGACAAATGGGTTGACCTAAGTTAACTTTGGAAATGTACAGAATCTGTAGGCCAAAGACAAAATGTGTCATACATACACAGTGGACTCTATGTTCTTTCCATGAGGGGTAGTAGCTAATACTACTGAAACTACTATATCAGTAATTGAATGGAACAAGCACTGAATTTAATAAATGACAAATGGTGGAAGCCAGGTTTCTTACCACTGGAGTGTGAAGTTACAGTCAAACAAAGGGAGAAGGTTACAATATCCATGTCATAACAGATCCGGTTGGAGATATCAGTATAAACTCTCTTTAGCCTGCACATAGTTCCACATGGAAATCTTTATAATTATGTGTGTATGCATAGGCTGGGATACTTGCATATATTTCCATGCACTGTCAGCTGAGCATATTTAGCTCCCACATGTACGTTTTTAATACCATTCTCTAATAAAAGGAACAAGGGCTCTTTGAAGAAAGGGCTGATACTAGGACTGAGACAGTAAATATATGAAGCAGGATAATCTTAAAATATCAGAAAGTAAAGAAGTACCAAAAATTTTAAAAACCCACAAAAGAGAAATTATGTAAAATGAAAACAGGAGCAAATGGAAAAAGCTCTCAACAGCCAAAGCAAGAATTAACTAAGCAGTCTTAAAATGTAGCACTGGATTATAACCAAAAGTTTACAATAATAATTCACGTGCCCAAACTGGTAAAAATAAATTACATAGTTTTTGATGAACGGTGTTAAAAAGAAATCTCCTATGCAGAAAGCTTCTAAGCAATGTATATAGCCACTCAGCTGTCCATCAAGGATGTGAAGCTAACCCCTCTCTCCTCAAGTGTGGGTT